>NW_027040574.1:1800000-2227500 GCF_037179485.1 Ochlerotatus camptorhynchus | reverse complement strand
CGTCTTGTGCGTATTCGTGCGTGAAAAATGTCACGTTGAATCATCCACGGGGACGGGATACATGCCTTGAATATCCCGTCCTCGCGTCCCTTCATCAAAACACACAAACAAACACCGGCTTTGATTGGAAGAGATTCGAAGCTGATCACAAGAAGAGTATAACGAAAATCACTCAAAAGAAACATTCACGAGCAATTTAGTTGTGGGATGCAAAAACAAAAATCAACCTCACTGATTGAGTGTGAGTGTGTGGGACTGGGTGAAAAACAATCAATCAATCACGATTTTGAATGTTGGGCGGGTGCTCTCCAAGGTGCTCTCTGAGCGTCTAAGGCCGTCTCCGATAACCGGTAAGCACGATGTGGAGGGCTGTGGGCTTGATTCCCGGTGAGGTCGAAGTTTTTTTTTTTCGGGTTGAAAAGAAAGTTGTCCAGCTTCTGTTTAAGTTGAGCGCAGGTACAAGTTCTAGCAAGAGGGTAAAAATTCAGGAAGCAGAAGACGAGTGCTCACCGTTGCCTGTCCCAATTCTCACTCTCCTTGGATATCGCAGCATGCGCCGCCGTTGCTTTGCTCACCATCCGCCACCACCAGCCACCATCGACGACGTGGTGCGTGTCACGAAGTCATGCCGGCCTACGTGTGTGAGAAACCTAGCAACCTGTGTACCTACTGTAGTAAATAAATACGGTAGACGTGATGACAGATGGCGTTCCTCAGACGATTCATGTTTTTAGCAGAATTTACTAAACATTTCCATGCTTATGTAGGGTAAGGCCACTGCCATAGAAACCAAGTGAATAATAGCAATAATGGGAATTCTTTTGTATTTCACGCTTCGCGCGTCGCAACGCTCTTACTATGACGGCGGCCTAAGGTGCGTGTGTGTTATCCATCAAGGGGTTGTGGTGAATTTTTAATGACACAGGGAATTCCTTTTTATTATCATTGGAGTACACCATAAAGAGCGTGTAGTCATAACTATACCAACAGAGGGTTACCCAATTTCAAGGACAATTTGTAATGTGCTTATCATTGGTATTTCAAAGAGAAAAAGTTTCAGACCATTGCAAAAAATAACTGTACGGGTAGTACCTACTTAGTACAGCTATTAGATCGAAGTTAATCGCTGCTTATCCAGTTTCCACACCGCAGAATCCATTTTTGGATTTTGTTTTGGCAATGCTTTTCTTTGCAAGAGCAACGAAAAAAAAATAATCTAGGGTAACATCCCCAATGTATACCTGTTTGGCTCCGACCTTCGCCTGCTCCTCTCGCATAGATAGAGACGACGAAGCAGGCATAGCATCTCCGTGTTGGATTTATGATGTTTTTGTGATACTCCCGCGATGCGATGTGCGATAGGGTCAATTTAGTTGGTTTTTGGGCTATTTTTATAGGTTGCGTTGTTTGTTTCGTGCGTTCGCGGCTATCGCAGAGCTGGGTTTTTTACGCTCGCGTTCGTTCGTTCGTTGGTTCGTACAATTCCAGCGCGATGATTGTTTATTGTTTAATCTATTTTTTTTGTTTGGTTCGCTTCGTTCGCTACCCCACCACAGCAAGCCTTGCACAGCCAACGGCCACCGTCGCAGCCGCCGTGCTTTCGAACTGTTTATCTTTGGAAGCACACTGCGCTCGCCTGCTGCGCTTCCTCTGCCTACTATGACGACTACTGGTGGCGAGGTTGGTGCATTATTCCGATTATTCCTTTCCATTCAAATGATTCT
The DNA here is from genome assembly GCF_037179485.1 of Ochlerotatus camptorhynchus. Lineage (NCBI taxonomy): Eukaryota > Metazoa > Arthropoda > Insecta > Diptera > Culicidae > Ochlerotatus > Ochlerotatus camptorhynchus. The sequence goes on along the minus strand of NW_027040574.1, from coordinate 2,225,776 downwards.
TTTGTACGTCCATTCTAATACTGTTAATGCTACTAAGTATTTGATAGTTTTATCTTTCGGAAAGGTATACGAGTGGAATTTATTGTCACGAACGCGGGCTGTAAATTAGAAGATACGGTGTTACGCGCGTTAGACAACCATGAAAGCAACAAACGGACATTTGTTTAAATTGAAATTTGAATTCTAGCATGGTCCTAAACGGCATTTACTGGCAGGTTATCTAACATTGACATTAATTCGCTTTTTAATATTGAATCATTATTGGTTTAAGATATTACCGCAGGTGAAAAAAACGGCCCAAAGACCAATTAAAATTGTTCCACCAATTTCAACTACATCAACTCAATTCTATTAAAAAATCCCAAGTCCCAAGTTCAAAGGGATTCTATCCAGAGAAATGCCATAACCTTTTCTGTTATATCATGTCGTTACTGTTCTTGTTACCACCGAGAATCGCGATGCAATCGCACTAGCAGCTCTTTTCTTTACTTTGTTGTCGCATATTAAAGCTTTTGCTCTCTGTTCAGGCGCTCAGGGAAATGCTAATAAACGAGAAAAAAAAATCACAGCTCGACCATAAACGGACTTCTCTTGTTTCTGCTAACCTGCTAACTCACTGAACACGAGTAAGTATCTCGTGCAGGCTTCGCTTGTGTTGGTGGTGCATAGGGTAGATGCATCTTCGTGGTTTTGGTCATAAATAAAGTTCAAATGAACTTCAGGTATTGTATGACGGAGATCATATAAAACAATCTTCTGTTCAGTCAAGCCCGAAATTGAACGAATTGGGCAACAATCGTGGCAATCACCCTATGGCAACAGTCGCCTTAATGCACGTTAAAATATGCGGCCTACTGCCATGGTGCAGCAGTTGATACGAACATGAAAGATGCACGAGATCGAAGTGTTCGGAAATGGTGGTTGTAGTGGAAAATTGTGAAAACTGTTCACACTTGCAAGCCGTTGGGATAGGAACTGTCATAATATACATTAATACAGTATGCCCTTCTCGTTTTCTCCTGTGGATGCTATAAAGCACAACCGGTACGAGCACGAACTGCCACACTCTGCCTGCAATAGAGAACTCGAATGCCAAACAGAAAATCAGAGAGTTTTAGTTCGGGGCTTCGGGTGCGAGTTGCAGAGCTGGCAGCTGATTTCCCAATGATAATGATGATGATATGAAGCATTTTCAGGACCATTTTGATTCGGATTTATCAGCCTGCAGTGGATTCGTCACTACCAATTTAAAATTAGCCCACTACTACTCGAATTATGGTTTTAGTCCTTGCGATAATCTTGCATACTTGATGTTCGAATTACCCTGTAAATGTAATGAAAAAAAATTATTTCTATCTTGATTACTCAAAATGAAAAAAATGTGATGGGTTATACCCCGTTCCCATTACGATCTATATCACGTGATATAGCGAGATGATTTCGATATCAAGTGGAGGTGTTTGCACTACGCTGGCGTGATATAACATGATTTTTTGTCAGATATAAACAAAACCAAAAATGCGTCAGAATCATTTGAATCAAACACAAATGGAATCAATTTGTATTTTTAAGTATTATTTTAACGGTAATGACCATTCATGTGCTCTTAGTAAGTATTAACTTGATGTGTGTGGTACTGTGAAGAATTTTTATATTCCTGTTCTAAAATACAACCGTCTTGCTTCATGTCTCTGCACATTCATATTACAATTATAAGCAGTAAGGCGACAATTCCTGTGGCATCTTTAAAATTCTTGGTCCATGCTTCTTTAGCAGAGGTATTTTTGACGTAGGACTACGTCTATGATTTCTATATGGGGGTACACTTTGTGAAAACCGAAAATGGAACATGTAACAAAATTATGAAAGATTTGGAACATTGATAACTCAGCTGCCCCTGGACCAATTTCAATATTTTTATCACCAATCGATCAAAAATATGTCTACTCATCTGATGAATTTAAGAATTTATCATTTTTCAAAATGTCACTATTGAAAATTGCACGAATGTGCAATATGATAATTAATAATTCAAATTATCACCGATTGCCTGCGAAAAGCGGTTTCCCTAACACAGATTTCAAATTTGAATTGCATCTGGTCTCACCAAATGGTGTTTATTCAATCATCACGTGGTGAGTGGTGGTGTTCTCCAGTACACAACGAAAGACTCCCCGAAAGCAGATAGCTATCAAGGCTGACCTCAACCGCTGATCGGATTCAGTTCCAATCACCGTGTGTGGTGGTGTCCGCTCGTCGGTATCATCATCATCAGCAGCAGCAGCAGTGCTTTTGGCACGTGGCGTTGAACACAGTACACAACGAAAGGCAGCCTGCAAGCAGCGACCTGCAGCCCACATGAGCATCCATAGAAGGAGGGAGAAGCCGCACCGCTATTGATCGGAATCAGTAGCTCTTCGTGGGCCATCTATATCAAACACGTCATACTAGAGAGTACAAACAGAGAGAGCCCCGCTCAAATTCCTTGCTACACAAAACATAAGCTCCTAACGAATAAGATTTATTATATAATACCACGTAGTCCTACTTCACCATTGCGTACAACCTCATAGAGCTGTGCCTTGTAGTTTTTTTTTAATTTGGATTTAAGGACTATATAGCCAAACATGAAATAGATCAAGCCAAATAGAAGGAATTGGCAGGTTGGTTTATTTTTTGCCGATCTATTTAAAATAACTTCAAAGCAAACCTTGTTAAAAATTAGAAAATAAGGTAAAACTCCATAGGGCTTCTTGATGGAGTTCGTACGGCTTGCAATATCCATTGGACTTCTCTGAAAAGCCCATAGGATGAGCCATAGGACTTCTCAGTGGAGTTCCAAACGTCCCAGGACTAGTGGGGAGATTCCCTTCACAATTATGCCCTCGTCGCCAAGAGACATCGACTGCTCGTACAAAAACACTTGACACCTTGTACCCCTCCTCCCTACATTTTTGCTAGCTGCATGTGAATAATAGGTACTGACCTAATACGGGGTAAACTAACTACCCTCTATGCATGGTGGGTAGTAATTTTGAAAGAACTTTTTCTTACCTTTGGTGGCCTAGGGATGACCAGCTGGCCACTCCAATATCTCTTGAACTAGGTTATTGAAGCACTTGCTGGATCTGTTGATGCAAAACCATCGGAGATCCGACTAGTATTGGGTAAGGTTCTTCTTCTTCTTCTTTCCTTTATTTAACGTCGGTCTCTGTTCCGCAATCTAGTGCCAATCACCGACGGACATCGATTGCCATCCATTGACGACAATTGGATTGTGCAGAAGGCAGCTTCCACACCTGCGTAGGATATCGCACCCATTCACAACACACATGGGAGATTTTTATGCCTCAGAAAAATCCCACCGACCTCGGCTGGGATTGAACCCAGACCCATTAGGGTGTTAGAAAGCAGTCACGCTTACCACTACACCACCGGCGCCGGGTAAGGTTAAACATTTCTTCCGAAAAACTATCGTTTGAACACTTTCTCAGTTGTAGCGGTTCTCGTTCAAACCGACCTGAACAAAAGAAAGAGGTTGTATCCAATTGGCGAATCAAAGCAAAGCCAACACTGGTCATGCGACACCTAGTTTTAAGATCCGCAACTACAAAAATGATGATGTACTAAAAAAATGTCATGCAATTTGACAGATATTGAAACGTCATTACCATTTTCACCCACTTGCCATCTGTGAGTCAAACGTCACTTTGATTCTTCAATACACAACCGTAGCTTTGACGTTAGATTACGTGCTCGGTATCAATATTTGGCGACTGTGTTAGAGAAACCACTTTTTTGCAGGTGACAATTTTGATCACCATTGCAACAGTTGGACATTTGTGTAATTTTCATTAGTAACCCATTGGAAATTGATTAAGTGTTGATTTTATCAGATTTTTAGAAAAATTTCCAATCGATTGGCTTGTTTAAAATCAAAATCCATCCGATATTGATAGAGTTACAAGTGATCAAAACCTGACCACTTTTCGTAACGCGGTCGATTTTGGTTATTTGACATTGCACCCCCCATATATGTTGCCGAAAGACGTAAATTTTTTTTTTTTTGTTTATTAATTTATTTGATAAGGCTCAACCGAATTAACTTTACAGAGCCGAGGATTCTTGGTCACTATACAATACATCTTAAAACTATAGTCAAAAGGTACAACACAATAAACACTTTATCTTCCGCTATCCAAAAAGTCTCCTCCATCAGAACTGGAGCCGCTTCCAATGGTTTCATTGTATGGCAAATTTTTGTACGCCAACGAGGGTCAGAGCGCGTCCATTGCAGCAATGGACGCAAAACGTGGTCAGCACTCACACACTCATCACGAAACGGTTGCTTTCCAAAGTCGACGACGCATCGACCGAAAGAGCTGCTGATGAAGAACAATGAGGAGGACCACACAATGGTTGCTGCCGAGAAAACAGACGATCGCGTAGCACACATCGAGAGTGGCCTGCTTTTGTCGACAGCCGAGTGAACACTCAAAAAGACGTAAATAGCAAGGGTACCTCTAATCATTTTTTAAAAACATCCATCCCAAGGGGGAATTAACTCTGTACACCCCAATCTGTGCCGATAGTTTTCGCTGTGCCGAAAGCTAGGCCAAACGTTGTGCCGAAGCGTGTCAATCAAGTATCCCATGAGTTTGGCAACTCTGAAGATTTAATGACTTTTGTGATTGTTTATTTGTGGTTGTGCAAGAAAACGAAGCGTGATAAAAATAAATTTATGTATGCAGCCTAAATCCGAGGGGGGCGACACATCTTAATCTCAATTCTAGATGCTCAAAAAATCTCACACTAGCGAATCAATCTTCGAAAAATCATCTTTCATTTCTCGCATCTACTTGCATCGTGCGTCCTCTTTTTGCAGGAAATCTTCAAAATCGACATAAATCTTCCTTCTATCAACTCAGCGTGCGTGCAGATAGCCACAGCAAAACACAATCTTTTCTGCATCGTAGATAGAGTCGTCCCCCTCGCCTAAAACCACTGCTGCAGCATGGAAATTTCACCAGAATAAGCAAACCAAACCAAATCTGTTCCAAGAAGACTGATTGTAGCCCTGGGTGAATGCCGGTTCCTTAGCCATACTCCGTCGGATGCATTCCGGCAAGCTGGATGTGGTTCTTCATCCGTCGCGTTGACTATGGAACAGTACAACAACGATAAAACTGCGAGGTGGAGGTGGAACTGTTCAATCGGCTGCAAGCGGAGGACGGCTACATGAAGATTTGCGGGGATGAAAAATAAATAAAGTTTATCGATTTTCTCGAGGTGAACAACTTTGAGCTGTCGAATGTGATTCTGATGTATGCCAAGGGGAAGGTTCGAAGGGGTTATGGATCGGGTTTAGGTTGTTGAAATGTATTCAGGTATACCTTGGTGTAACATAACTGTCACTTTTGTTTTCCATCGCTGGTTTCTAGCTAACAATCATTAAATCAAGCAATGTAATAACACCATCGAAGATATAAGGCAATCCTCCATCTATTATTCATGCCAATTTGAATAATTCAATTTCACTATTTAAAGAAAGCCTATCTAATATTTCGAATACTGCACAATAGGGTATCATCATATTTATTGAACGAATCCTGACTACCGGTGGCTATGAAGTTCGCTCATCCGAGCAGGATGATTTGTATGACGCTATGTATTTGGCCACCGTGCCTGTAGAATTGACCCATGTAAACCGTGATTACCGATATTGTCGCTACCGGAAACGACAAGCAACTGTTGCAATCACGTTGGTTGCAAAAGTGGATGACCCTGAGGGTGATCTAGTTATTGCTGTTGCTGGTTATGATCTCGGCACTGCTATTTATCACCACACTTTAACAACTCTTGCAGGGAATTAGACGAGATTGCAGAAGAGATCCGAGCAAAGTCATATAGATTTTATTTCTAATCCGGGATATGATCGTCTAGGTAGTCCAATGGGTTTATTAAATTCATTCTGAAGCGAGGATCAGCGACTGTCAACAAAGTGCGAAATTATTGCAACTATTGGAAAATCTTCGGCAACAACCAGTGATGCCGTTTTATAATATATTCTGTGTCATTCTTGTCAATTTCTACCCTAGCGTGCCAAGCAGTGTGCCGTGATGTGTTTCGGCACAGTGTGCAGAGTTAATTGCCCCTTGATCTGTCCCCATTTTTAATGCATGTGTTGGCGTTTACTCACCAACCATATTGGACAACTTTAGTTCAAGCAGTTTGATGATCTGGCCTATACTTAACCCGTTAAGGCCGGTTAAACGCTGCGGGAGCTAGTGGAAAAAAGTTTTGTCCCAAATTTACCACCCTCAGAGGTCAGTTATTGTAGCGCTTTGGTGTGTGCTTCACACTGAGACAGTGATTAATTTCAGTTAATTTCCTTTGACTTTGACTTTGTGGGTCCCTATCATATCATGCTTCTAGACTTTCATACAATTACAAACAAAATATCGACGTATGGGCTCAGCTCTGCAACCCTTGAGGCATTTTCCAGATTACTCAATTTGGATAAAATCTCAGCTATTCTCGAGAAATACCACGGTGTACCATAAACATTCTTTGTATATCTACATCCCAAATACCACGCATTTAGCCACGCTAAATTTGACATTCTTGTTTCTCAACACATTTTTTTTTCCTTGATTTGTTTTCCGTCGATCTTGTTTTCCATGCTGAGCACCAATGCTTCCGACGCCAGGGAGGCAGCTCCCACACCTGGACCTATCGACCCATCAACCTCATGAACCGGGAACCAACGGTGTGATTAGAGATGTTATGCCTCAGAACATCCCGGCGGCGCCGACTGGGATTGAACCCAGGCCTGCTTGGGTGAGAGGTAATCACGCTTACTACTACACCACCGGCACCGGTAAACTGAAATTGTTACATTACTATTTTCATTTCATGCTTTATTTGATTACAAGTAAAACCATTCCGTTTCGTTATTAGCTTGTAAAATATCCAGTTCTAGCGTTGCACTAAGAAAAGTTCTTGGACTTGCCAATGTAACTATGCCGCATTCAAACACATTCAGTGTGGAAACGTATCTTCCTTGCGAATTGATCTCACGGTTGTCTATCCGGAAAGACGCAACTACAATCCCTAATAAACATACATCATAAATTAATGGTAACCCCGATGGTAAAACTATCGCACAAATTGTTTGGATGATACCCCGAACACGTCGTAATGCTCTTTCTTATGGTTATTTTTATGAGGGATACTCGCAAGCTAGGTTCTGGTGGTAAGCTCTAACCGATACTATCCTTGGATTTATTCCCGATCAAGAATGTCGGCCTACTTCGACATTGGTGTTAATCCATACGATCATAATGAACCAATTTCGAAGACCCTCCAATCAGGGCTGATCCGAGTTGCAGTGAGTTAGCAGTATAACTGCCATTCTCTTTTTTTAAGCCCTCCAAAAAACATAACTTACAGTTACTGTGAGTTCTGTTTTCCAAGATTATTGGTATGATCCATTGATAAAGCCTTTGCAGTCTAACCCGAACAGGAGTAAACTCAATCATGTAAATGTGTTATAATCACTAATAAACTTTCTGCTTCCAATTCCCTTGAATTTGTTTTTAACTTAAGCCTAGCAAGCGCCAAGGTTTGTCAACAATTTCAGCTATTTATAGTTCTTAATAAACACCAAACAAACCGTTGTTTGGAAATGCTGTTAAAATCACACCCTTATGTCGCATAATGCGACGATCGGCACTAGGAGCTAATTGTTTATACTTGGCCCTAATCCACCTTAAAAAGTCTCAAATTCAGCACAAATCCATGACAAAACTATTTAAAACAATTGCAATTAGGTACCTGGAAAACGGCAGCCCTGATGGAAGCAAATACGCGATGAGCAGAGCTTCCGACCGCGACCCGATCGGCTTCCAATCCGGTCAAAGGAACGCAGCAAGGCATCAGGCACACGAAACAAATGAAAAACAACACCACCACCGGCTCGGTTCCTCCTGCGATGCCTCCACACAAAACTTCCATCAAATTTATTATAAAAATAAATTTAAGTTCTTTAATTCCAGAATTTTTAACAAATGTGCGCGTGAGGATTACCACGTGACTGAAGATAATTAATCGGGACGTTATCTGTGGTTGCCCTTCCAGCAACGAACGACGCGCGACAGGCAACGATTTTCTCTCAATTCGTTCGCCAATGAGAGAGAGTGTGGCAGAGAGCAGAGCGCTGGCAAAAAGGCACCACAAGGGTTCAACCGAATTGCCGTTCGTTCCATCAACACATTTCGTTTCGACAAACGTCCGTGAGAGCATGCAGAGAAGCAAGCAATCAAGAAGCACTACTTCATCACAGAGAGCAACAACGTGTGTGTGTGACAGAACCAAGTTTATTTGGCTACGTTCGGCTATCATCAGAAACAGCAGCAGCGGGAGCGCTAGAGCTAGCAGAAGAAGAGGAATAACAACAATACAAAGAGTTTGATTTATTCGAGGCCTCGTTCGTTCGGGAAGAGTGAAATCCAGTGGTGTAGTGTCCAAGGAGGTTACCCTTCGACCGGTTGGGTGGTGATTTTTGTTCCAAGTGGTGATTACTGAGTCAAGGTGTATTGGGGCAGGATTAGCTTGGTTTTCAAGTGCAGTCCCAGTGGATACAACCCTGGTGGGAGATTTTTTTTCGTTCGCTGGTGGTGGAAAAGCGCCGCTACCGGCCAACAGAGGTACTAATCCAGCGAGAAATGGCGACAACTGCAAAATCGAACCCAGTATCAGTGGTATTGATTAGAGTGAGCAATTTTCGGCCCGTGCTATAGACACATTGGTGCAAAATTTGTGTGTGTGTGAATTCGAGCGATTGAAAGTGGTTTTGGAAAAGAGTCAAAATGTCGGCAAAGAACGTTGAAAATGCGGAGGAAAAGAAATTTTCGCTCGCGAAGCAAAATGACGTCGGTCTTGTGCAGTGTACGGTCGCAGCGGAGACTGCTGCTGTTGGTGGTAATGAAATGGCAGCGCTCGCTGTGGCGCCCGAACGAACTAACGCTTCGGAATACCGAACGACGCTAGCGCCATTGGTTCCGATTTCGGTCACAGCAACGACGATGATGGTAGATGAGAACGATTCGGCAAGTGGGAATAAACTCGACATCGCTCTTGCTGTTTCTTCCACTGTCGGTGGTGGGTTGGTCATGTCCCCCGGCAGTGGAGGGGGAGAAAGAGCGGATGCTTCTCCTAGCGAGAAACAAGGTAGCGATGGCAGCGACAAAAACAACAGCAAACGTAAAACGCGACGCGGTAAGACCAAGCGCGGCAAACGGTCGTCCAGTTCGCGGCCCTACTCCAAGTCCCAATGGAAGTTCCATGTGCCCCTCCTACGGACGGCGGCCAACAAACGTCGTGCCAAGGTGTCGCTAGGATCCGCTGGAAGTGGTATCATCTCAACGAAGGATCCGTTCCTTCTGTCCGATCAACCACCGCTAGTGCCATACAACACCAATCGCTTCCTGATGGAAGACCACATGCCACAAGTCCTAACACCCTCAGGTAGAACCCGTGATTCAAGTTTTTCTATAGATTCAGAAGAAAATTATTTCTACTCACTACCAGAGGACGAAGAGGAATTCCTCACCAAGGAGTTCTCCAGCGTGTACGAAGACGCTCGTTCGGAACGGTTGGAAGGGCTCAGCAAGAGCCAGCTGCTACAGGAATACCTACAGCTGGAGGCCAACTATGAGCAAGTCACGCGGCGCTACAACGCCGTCAAATCGCTATCCATTAAGGAGGAAAACGAAAGTGCTGTGAATAATGCAACGACGACGACCAAAGATGCAACCGAGGGGGGTACGACGGTGCCGGCGCCGGTCGCGGCAGATCGAAGACGACTGGAAGATAGGATTCGGGAGCTCACCGCTGAGAATCTCGGTAAGTGAACGGAATCGTGTGCGGGGAATGGGGGGTCAAATGTACCGTAGCATCGAATTAACCGTACCATTCATTACTCATGGAATGCACGAATAACCTCCTGCCTTCTTACTATTTTGTTGAATGAATTTACAAAATCTTGAATTGTGTGTTTTCAAACAAAAATTAGAGCTACTTCGCCAAAAGTTATTAGGTCGAATGGGTCCTGAGGTTTTGGCCCAATCGGTAAGTTTTCACTTAAAAGTGATTTCGAAAAAAATCCTCTTATTTTGACTTGGTTTACACAATCGTTGCCATTGAGTTAATCAACGATGTTACCTTTTTTGCGTGCGAATGTTAAAACTAACAAAACAGTTTACACGTTATTGTTTTATTGAGTTACTATAATTCTTTTACCTGTTCAGTAACTAGAAAACATTATATAAGAGACTGTCCATCGGGGTGCCAATGATTTTTTTTAAACGGACCATATACAAAATGATCATTGCTTCGTCAAATCAAATGTACTTGGGATATTTTTCAGATGAAATTTGTTTAACCTAAAAACCGCTTTCCGGCACCTCTAAATTATGTCCGATTGAGCCCAAATTTTGCATGGTTTCTTTTTTCTCATACATATTGTTGTTTTTCTTTAAGGAACAGGGTTTGGCATTTTTTTTCGAACCGTGTAATACCGTCACTGTAGTTGGAAGGCGTATGATAACTATTAAATTTATTATATCTATCTTCTATATATAAACATGAATTTCTGTCTGTCTGTCTATCTGACCATTATAGACTCGGAAACTACTGAACCGATCGGCGTGAAAATTTGTATGCAGGGGTTTTTGAGGCCGGGAAAGGTTCTTATGATGGTTTGAGATCCCTACCCCCTTATGCAAGGGGGGGGGGGGGTCTCCCATACAAATGAAACAGAAATTTATGCATAACTCGAGAACTAATCAAGTAAATGGAACCAAATTTGGCATGTGGAGGTATAAGGAGATGGTAATGGGGGGTAGCCCCTTAGATAAGAGGGTGGATAGGATATATAGGATGCTTTTTTAAATCGGCGCATAAACTCAAGCTAATATTGAATCGCGAGCAAGACCGGGCACACTCAGCTAGTATTCAATAATAATAAAGGCCTGTTAAAATCTATACTTTGAATCACTAGATTCAAAGAAGTGAACATTCACACAACAATCAAAATTTTCCCTTCTTTATATCAAGGCTCGTTATTTAATCTCTTTACGATATCACTTTGATAAACCTATTAGATATTTGTTAATTCCGGCGGCATGGGATAGATTGCGTTACTTCGTGTCGTTCATCGACGACTGGACGCATTTTGCCGTAATTTACCCAATCAAGCGCAAATCAGAGGTGTTCCGTTGTTTCAGAGTGTATGAAGTTATGAAGTACCTTTTGAACCGTTGTCCTACGGTGGCATTGGCCGGGCATGTAACCCCGGCCGAGAAATGGATGAACGTGAAGCCAAAGATAAGGATTTTTTGGTGTAAAGCTATGGCATGAATCCCTAGCCAGCAGAGGAAAAAGTTGGACCCCAAGAGTCACGAGACGGTAATGATTGGATACCGGCTCTGGGACAGAGAAGCAAGACAAATAGTAATCGCAAGAGATGTGAAGCTCAATGAAGAATGTTTTCCATATGCAAAGCAAGTAGATGAAACTTCTCAAGTTCCCTTAGTGTTCTCCACACTGCACGAACCAAAGGGAGAGGCATCAAACAACCCTGTTGAAGATCTACCACGCGTTGAAAGTCCTGTTTATAAGTCCGATGATTAAGCTTCTTACGAGGAATTGGAAGTGGAAGTAAATCCTGGGGCGCTCCCTTCGCAACAAAGAAGTGACGACTGTCAAGAGTCAACCACTAGGCGCAGCGAACGGGAGCGCAGGCTCCCAGATTAATTGGTAGATTTTCTAACCGGATTTAGAGCAACCTCTGCTGTTGGAATTTCCACCATCATCCTACGAGGAGATCGAAGGACGTGACGATCGGAACCACTGGCAGGCAGCTGTCCATGATGAACTGGAATCGATGATAAGTAATCAGGTGTGGCGGCTGGTGAAGCGTCCGACAGTAGTGAAACCGTTGCAACCAAGGATGATGCTGACGGAAATATTGTAAGACAATCGATTATCACGAAACCTATGCACCAGTGCTCAAGCTGACAACAACGTTGCGTGACAAAGAGGACTAGTCACGACTAGGACGGCGTTCCTGCATGGCGAGCCACAAGAAAGAATCTACAAGGCCATACCTAGTGGTGTCAAAGCAAATCCTGGAACAGTTTGCCTGCTTCCAAAGTCGTTATATTGTCTCAAGCAGGCCCCCAAGTGCTTGAACGAGAAGTTGAATCACATATTGTTGACGCTTGGATTCAAGAGATCGCAGTATGACTATTGCTTGTATACCCAGATCGACGAGAGGGGGAACAATGATGTCTACCTTGTCATATACGCCGATGACCTGCTGATCATGGGAGAAATGCACTTATCGCAAGAAGCAAGCATTAAGAAGGTCTTGAAGAAATTCAGTATGAATCATTGCAACCCAACAAAAACGCCCACGGAGAAAGGACTACAGCTGAACCGTTGTGACAGTGAGGCAGGAATCATTGATGAACCATACCGTGAAGTTCTGGGCAGCCTAATGTATATTATGATGTCGAGAATATGTTTTTGGAATATACTCGTGGCAAGGATTAGTTGGATTTGCTGACGCAGACTGGGCAACGAACGGATACCATGGATCGAAAGTCGGTGAGTGGATTCTTATTCCAGGTTTATGGAAACACAGTCTCGTGGTCAAGCAAGAAACAAACGTAGCATTGAGCGCTGATGAGGCAGAATCAATTTGGCCATCTAGACTCTTGTGCGACCTAGGTGTAAAGATATCAAAACCTGTGACCATCTATGAAGACAACCATGGCTGTATAGGGATGGCCCAAAACAAACATCAAGCAACATTTTAATCGTGACCACATCGCAGCCGGACGTGTACCAGTGAGAGCTATTAGGACGTTGGAAGGGAGAAGGATGAAAAAGTAGACCTAATAAACGTTAGTTGTAGTTGTTACGGTTGTCTTTGCCTGTCTGCCCATTCGTCTAGTCCATATATTACAATAGTATCCTATCAATTAACAGCAACAGATTAGAACCCAAGGGGTAGGTCACTCCGCACACCAATATTGGGTCAACTTTTTTCTCGGTGTGCAGGTCATAGAGCAAGCTGTGATTGTAAAATACGAATATTATGATATATTTGGAAACCCGTTATTTCTGACAGCTTGAATGTTTTGGTTTGCAATCACAAGGATATCACCGGTCTAGCGTCAACCAAGGAGGAATGCTGGCGTGATGGACCGTGAGCGGTCTCAGCCGCACAACAGGACACACCAAAGACAAGGAGGAATACAATGTCGAAACACAAAAATAGCATCGAAAAATACTAGAAAGGAGCAACCGCCGTCTGACGTGTGAGACTCGGTATGAGAAGAAATCAAGCATAACTTTTCAAAAGGACGTATGTAACATTTGCAGGGCTGTTACAACAGGCGCGGATTTCGCGAATTTCGTGGATTTCGCGATTTTCGCGGATTTGAACTTTCAGTCGCGAAAATCGCGGAAACATTAAATGATGTCGCGAAAATCGCGAAGGGACTGATGTGCTGTCACATAAATTATGGAATTCATTGTAACCTTTCCGTCCCGGATTATAATTCCCTGAGCTCTGTCCAATGTGAGACATTTTCCTTTTTTCCAATATGAACATAGCAATTTTCGTTGTCAAATCATAAACGAATCGTATAAATGCGAGTAATTGCCATGTATACCGGATATTCTAGGTTCTCCAAATCGTCGTGGAATTCAGTTGATTTGTTCTACTAGATCAACCAAGACTCCAATAATGTCTGTAATATCGAAATATGTCCAAACAGATTCAAAATGTCTATGTCGATTGTAGTCGACCTATTGCTACGTATACAAGATGTTATAGGTTCTGAAATCATTCTGGAGATCAGATTATTTTTCTACTAGATCACCCAAGACTAATTCAATATCTGTAGTAATATGCCCTAACAAATTTGCAGTGTCTATGTGGATCATGCCAACCTATTTCCGTGTATGCCAAATGTTCTAGGATTTCCAAATCGATATTTCGATACTACAGATATTATCCTAGTCTTTGTTGATCTAGTAAAACAAATCATCTGAACTGCAGGAAGATTTGGAGAACCTTGTTCATCTGGTATACGTGGAAATAATTAAACATTATCCATATAGACACTATGAATCTGTTTGGACATATTTCGATACTACAGACTTTATCCCAGTCATGGTTGGTCCAGTAGAATAAATCATCTGAACTCCAGAACGATTTGAAGAACCTACAACATCTGGATTACTCGGAAATAGACGCATAGACGCTTTGTTTTTGATTGGATATTTTTCGTTACTACAGGCTACAGACATTATTGCAGTCTTGGTTGATCTAGTAGAACAAATCAACTGATGTCCTGGACGATTTGGAAAACCTATAATTTCCGGTAAAGGTACATAGTAATAAGTGGTACATGATCCACAAAGTTACATATATACGATTCGAACATGATTTGACACCGAAAAGTGCTAGGTTCGTATTAGAAATAAAAAAATATGAAAATGTATCACCATTGGACAGAATAATAACAACGCTTTACGACAATCGGTTGATGATATCCGAGCCGCTTTACATCCGGTTACGATGAAGTCTTTGTTTGAATCCTGCAAAAAACGCTGTGATATGTTTGTTTTTGTATTTCCAAGGAATATCCGTGCACAACCGCGACGTGACCAACAAGTGTGACTTATGAATCTCTGGTAATTTCTCGATTATGTGCAGGGTGTTTGGTTTGAATCGGAAAAAAAAATTGAGAAAACTAGAGCAAAATTAACTACATAGGATGGTACAGGCATAGAAAGCTCTCAATTAAAATATGAAAGTACTTCAAAGAACACTAAGTTGAGAGCAGGCAAAAATCTAAAATGCTATAAGCACTAAGCTTGTAATGCTATTTTTCGACAATGAAAACAGTTTTTTTTTTGTCGCGGATTAGTACTTAAAGTCGCGGATTAGTACTTGAAGTCGCGGATTTCTTTTGAGAAATCGCGGATTTCGCGGATCAAATTTATCAAATTTGATATGAAATTAGAAACATTGGATAGCAATGTCTATATGAGATTATTAAATCTTATTTAAAAGTTAATGATATTTTTTAAATCTGCTTGTGCTATTAGTTGGATAAAGGGATTGCGTTTAAGAGAATTGTGAAAAATGTTGAGTTTTGCAAACACGGGCAAGACTTTTGATAAAACAAAATCATACACCTTTTACTTGTGTACTACTCACATACACCCTGATTGATTCGTCGGTATCACACCTTGATTGTTACATACACCCTGCATGATTCGTCAATTTGACAGAAGGGTTTTCACATACGTCAAATCAGATACACCGGTTTTTGCTTTGCAGTGAAGATACGTCGGCAGCTCGAAAAACATTGAGGAATTGTCGGATAGTTGGTTAATTTACATAACTAGCCAGAGTTGTGAAATCAGTCCGCTTTGAGAAGCGTCCGAGAACGGTTGTGTGTTTTTGCTCCACTGTGTGCTTTTTTTTTCTTTTAGAGCTCGAGCTATCTTTGTGCTGCTGTATAGTTTTTCGGTGCTCGCATTTGAATAGTTTTGTGTCCCGGACGCGATAATTCGATTTAGAATGATTTGTGCTGATGTTTTCCCCCTGTTGCTTAGGTGCCTGGTGTGTTCTCGCTCCCTTTGTTGAGAGTGTGACTCGACCGCGCTGATCTATTATCAGGTTTTGCGGTGTGTATTGCTTTTGTGCACAGAGTGACATGAAGATGAAAAGTGATATTTAGTTATTGTGTGGTTGGATTCGCTGGATTGTTTAAAAATGACTAGAGAAAATTAAGCATCGGGAATGCGCTCCCGGATATATTGATTTGGTGAGTACGTTCCAGTTGAAGATTGTTCTCTATTAACAACCCTTTTTTGAATACATTTAATTAATCAAACATTATTATATGCTGGGTTTGGGGGGGCAGCCTAAGGGTTTCAAAGGATTTGTAGACTGGACAAGGGTTTGTGGATTTGCCAGTCCCTTGTCACGTGTTGATAGACGTACATCTTGTCGTTTGTCTTCCAAAGGTCTTCAATGAAGTTGATTCACCCTGCTGCAACAAACCATCAGGCAGAACTTTACAATCAGTGAAGTATCTGCAGTCATAGGTAATCCTTGCACTGATGGTGGGCTCTATTCACATCACATCACATCAACTAGCTAGAGTTGTGAAATAATTGATGTTAAAAGCGGAGATGAGAGGGTCATCGCATTATCTGCTGTCAGATATGTGTTTTTTATCGTATAAGGAAAGCCCTGGTCAGAATGGTATGTGAAGTTCAATAATAAAGTCAAGATTAAAGTGCAATTTTATTAGAATATTTTTGAAATAATAAACATGTTGCTCCTGGAAATACAAAAACAAACATATCACAGCGTTTTTTGCAGGATTCAAACAAAGACTTCATCGTAACCGGATGTAAAGCGGCTCGGATATCATCAACCGATTGTCGTAAAGCGTTGTTATTATTCTGACGAGGAGAAGCATCATCGTGAACGTTTAGATCTAGGCTTGGAGGCAATCCTTCTTGCGGAACTGTTTCCACTTCCTGGAAATATCCCACGCTGGGAATATGTGCAGATGAAAACTGTTCTGACTCATCAAGCTGGGTGGCTACATCTAAAAAAAATTTATTATATTATAATTATAATTAAATTTTATGTTTTAGTCAAGAATATTTAATAAAACATACCTAGCAGGAGCTGAATCCCGTTGAAATCCATTTTGTATCTACTTAGAAATAACTTGACGCATCTGCTGATTGATAGTGGTTGCTTTGTTTTTTTTCACATACGACGCTTCACTGTGAGCGTATCTGCAGTTTTGGTGTTATCATCAAATTTTAACAGTTAAGTCATGTTGACAATAAAAGGGTGTATCAACACCATTTTAAAAACAATGAAAGCAGGCCACATAGGGCGTTCATTAAATATATTTTCCATAATGCATTACAATTTCAAACCTTGTTTTTCATCAACTCGTAGGAAAAGCATGTATTTTATATTCGTTTAGATGCAAAATATCGATTTGTTTATTTTTGCGACTTACGTCCTTTTGAAAAGTTATGCTTGAAATACTCTAATAAAAGTGGTTACTACCTCATCGAAACTTATTATACTTCTATATGATCGGTGGTTGGAGGGTTGTTAATCGTTAACGTCATCAATGGGAATTTGGATTGAATACGTTAACGTTATTACAACCCTGGCTGTAGATGATGTATCAATTCGTAATATTCGTTTGTCAGCACCTTGAGATAGTAAAGAAATTAAGATAATAATAGTTGTGTGTATTTAGGGTTTTGTAATGCCGTACAGACCAGATATTCAGCCTTCCGAGATGTAAAACGCAACGGTCTATCGGCGGCCGGAAAGTGTTGGAACCGGTATGGAACATTGTTGGAGACTGAATATAGAGGATGATGAGTATGGCTTCTGTAGTTTATTAGTCTACCCCTCACTAGAGCCTACATTGCTGTGAATTGCTGGTCTGGTTTCCTCTGGTATATTCAATTAGATGAAGTTCCTGAATATACAGTCAAACAGCACGTAATGTTGTGAACAACTTTAATGACAGCTGTCCAGCAGCGCTCCCATGTTATTTAATGAACAATCCAATGCGATTCCGGAAAGCTTGCTATTCCAGTCCCGATCCTTCAAGTGGAAATTTCCAGGGCCGCACGTAAAGGATCAGAAGCAGTCCTCTCACAAAGCGCCGTGGTTATAAATTGTGACAATTTCCGATTAGCAATGGAGAATTGTCGAATATTTGAACGATCAAGTCAATCAAAAGTGCTAATGACGGAATCGGTACCACAAAAGAGAAAAGTGGTCCTTCGGTGTAAAAACACCGCTCAAACTCTTATATAGGTCGGCTAGTCACTAATAGTGAATAACGTGCACTAGCAATCGATGACCGAGAATGAAATGCAATGAATTTCATTGAAAAGAAAAAATCACTCAATCTCAAAACGATAGCGTTAAATAATATTTGCTGCTTAATGGTACAGGTTGTATCTCATTCCTATTTTCTACATGCATACATACATTAAACTCCTCTCACAGTATTTGTTCTTCACTGCGCTTGTCGTTGGGGGCCCCGTGATGTTGTCTCACCTGCATGCTGATTGATGCACCGCTGATCGCACGAACTCTACCAGGTCGTTGTCCTTCGTTGCACCGTAGATCTACTGCACTGCGTCGCTGTTGCGCTGATGCACCGTTGAATCCACGTTGTTTTAGTGCGCGGTATGCAATCGCCGCACGCTGCACCAGCCTCCGTCACTCCACTGCACTGGTGTAGCAGCGTGTATCATACAGCCACAACTTGCCGCATCTGCGATGTCGCTTCACACCGTAGTGTCGCACCGGCTATGCACGTTGCACCCTTGGGTCGCACGGTGATGTCTCACTGACCATGCACGTTGCACCATTGTGTCGCACGGTGATGTCTTACTGACCATGCACGTTGCACCGTTGTGTCGCACGATACTATCGCCCCGCCTGTGGATGTGGCACGCTGCACTCGGCCGATTCGATGCACCACAGCTCGCTACGTTCATTGGCAACCGCCCAGGATTCGTAGACACTAGGAGGATGACTGTGGGTGCGAAGGGAACGGCTCTCGATCGAGTTCGATCGTCGTCGCATCGGTTTTGCACGGGAAATGGAAACTGCAATAAAAGGCCCTCTTCTGAGGTGGCACAACGTTAGCCAGACGTTCCCATAACCGCTTATAATTGGATTTACCTTCTGAGAGCCTTTTGTAGATGTGTGTCGTAAAGTGAGACGTTGCCCGATACACGAGTGTAACACCTGCACTGGAAAATGGGATTTTGCAACCAACTCAATATTGAAAATGCGAAGGTGTATTACCAATGGTAAGCGTTGTAGGTCGCTTGAACCGATCGCTGTCCAATTGTGGTTGGATTGGAATTCTCCGAATACTATTCCGTTGAGTGGCTCTGGCTATTCCAACTATTTGGGTGGATTTTCAGGATTCCTCCGAATTTGTCACGCACGTCCTTAATTCGGCAGATAGTACATTCCTCTGGTGGATGGGACTGTATTAGTCATCAGACATTAGTGATAACTAATGCCATTTACCTGGTCCGTGAATCTTAAATGCTGGCGGTCACCTGGACTGGTCCCTTCATGCGTCAAGCCACTATCAGTTTTAATTTGGGATAATTTCCGATTTGTGGGCACTTTTCACAGGCACTTCACAAATGGTACAATACCGTTCTATTGTCCCATCCCGGACTGATTGTTCTCTTGGTGCGACCGTGCGAGAGTGGGATAAATCCATTCATATGGATCAATGCAGTGGCGCCGTGCGAGAGGAAGGGTTTAAGATGTTGCGTTGGTGATATGAAAGGTAATTTCGATAATTGTTGGCGCATTTTTGCCGGCATAACTTCGAAAAGTGTAACAAAATGTGCTCGCTAAATTCCATGTGTATTTGATCCGTTTTGTACCTTTAGCATTCGGCAACAATCGAGCATCCGACGGAGAGATGATTAAGCAGCTTGTGAAGTTAGGTTATGGTAGCAGGTTGGGCAAACGGCCTCCGAAAGATTTTGACCGGATCAGCAAGAGCGCAAATGTCAACGCCTGCTTCTACAAAATCCCAACCCTCAAACTTTGTTAAATATTCTGGATACCTTGGCACCAATATTTTCGCGTAGCTTCTTAACCCCACCATCCCCCCGCTTTGCTTGGTTGGAGCACGTGAATGTATGTGTGTATGTGCTTTTTCGGAGGTGGAGATTCCTTCACTCTCTCTCTCTCTCTACTCGCGTTGCAGCGCAACGGACACTCTACCAACTTCAAGCCGAACTGAGATTTTCCGGATCGAATCGAAAGCGAGTTTGAATTTCCACTTTGTCTTCGTGTTTCATTGTTAGCCTAGTTTTACGAACTGTGGAAAATTGTTTTCGCTTTCACGGAAAATGGACAGATCCCATCATTGCTGCTGTTGGTGGTGGCGCGAGATGGAAAGTATTGGAATTGGGTAGCCGTCACTATTCAAAGCATCTGCAGTTTTTAACGAAACGATCAGAGTTCTTAAAATGTAACAAAATGTGTTGTTTTTAAACCACCCAAGTTCACGACCTATTTCAATCTACATTTTCCACATTAATATTGATGATGAGTAGTGTGTCGCCGTCGGGTACGGACGGGCTGAAAAACAAGTCAGCAAAGGGTTGCTGACACTAATAGCAACAATGAAAAGCTACGCCTCTACCATTTATCTGTCAGTGTAGTGTCACACACTGACTATGGTTTGATGGTGGTTTGTCGCAGTTCACTTTGATTTATGATGGATTGCAGCCTAAACTAAAAACGGAGGCGATTAGAGAAAACACTCAATAAGCCGGTTAGATTAAAACGCTGGTAAACGATTCGCTTCGTTTCTTGTGCATTTCTTTCGTCGTCGATGGATTGCAAAACCACATCAGTTGTAAAGTAGCCAGCCGTGTTGCCACATATACAGATTATTCTGTAATGGTGCAGATTCTTAGAAGATTTTCAATGCATAAATCTGTATTACAGATTACATATTTTAATTTAAAATAAACAACTGAAAATTTGTTTGTGGAAATTGAAATATAGATGAAGAATGTGGCATCACTGGTAGCCAGTGATGTTTGTCACCCGCCACCACCACCACCATCATTCATTAGCAGTTTATTTATACGCGATAACATCGTCGTTGGTGGGGCCTCCGTTAGATTGGTGAGTAGAGGCGAGTGCAGTTCTACCGGAGACGATGGGTTCGATTTTCCTTCCGGACGGAATGCAGGTATGGTGCATCAGAAAGCTTCAATAAAACACGTAAGTCGAGGCCAGGCACAAGTTCCAATTGCGACGTGATGACCAAAGAAGAACCGTTCGGATTCGCCCACATTTCGTTGCGTATGATATGGTCGCAGCGTACATTAGGTATCTTTCACATTGCCGTCAAGTGCAGCACCGACTGACAAAGCTGCTGCTACAATCAGGGCGACACAGACGACGCGGGAATAAGCGGATGATTGGAGAAGACGAAGCGTGTGCTCACTGTTTCAATGCGGGAAATGAAGTACCTTCTCCCCCTCAACTCTTTCCACCAAATGGCCTCATCCCAATTTTTATATGGGTGTTTAAAAGTGAAGTGACCGCAAAGTGATTCCCTTATTGCTTCCTCTTTTTGAGCTGGAAATCATCCGCTTTCAACCCTATTTTAAATTTTCAACATAAGGAGGGTTGATGTGTGTATGTGTCACGATTACTTGTTGCAAAAAGTAAAGTTACTTTAACCTTATATTTATTTTCGAAATGGAACAATCACACGAAAAATTAATATGCATTTCATGCAGATTACGGCAATATCAAATTTGCCTTAAATATCCTTTCTCGGTTCGGGATATTATCAAATCTTGGGTCTAGCCAGACTCAGCAGTTATAACATACTTTAACTATTTATGTTTGTATTACTTCTGCGTGAAGTTAACGATTTTACATAGTTGAAGATGCTAAGTTTCAAATGGTAGGCTTAAAGTGGTCATTTTATACGATAGATGATGAGATGAAAGTATAAACAGAAATTTACTCAGATTTGAAATAAACTGCAGTTACTCATAGCTTGGTATGATTGGCCGTGTAGAGTTAATAGTTCCATTAGAGTACGCACGCAGAGAAATGAATTTTAAATTCAAGTGGATATATTTTTGGCTCAGGGCTTAATATATTTTTGGTATTGTTCGGTTAATTCAATGAAAAATATTTGTATTTTGTTGATTCAAAAATATGTTTTGTTGAAATAGTGATGCAATATCAAGGCTGGTAGCGAGTCACTTTTTAGTGACTTGGTCACTTTTTTCAAGTCAGTCACTTAAAAGTCTCTTTTTTAAAGGCCAAGTCACTATTTTCAACTTTCTTTAGGGTGAATTTATTTCAAGATTGATTATTCTTTTCGTTGTGACATTTAATCGTCTTTCTCTATATACAGGATGTCTACTCATTTTTCTGGATAAAATTACCTGAGTTTTCCAAGTAAGTAATTCCAAGATCTAAAAATATTCAATGTCTTAAAGTTTCGTATTCCATGTACAAGTTTAAGATATTGAAAATATTCAAAGTGCCAGAATTAAGTTAAAAAAATAAGTGATTTATTTCAATTTCGTAGTAAACTTTATGAAAGAATAGAGATCTTCATTGTAGTCCCATTAACTTTACAACAATTGTAGGAACAATTGGAGAAAGAAATGCTGAGATTTTCAGTGAATCATAAGGGAAGTTACCACGCTGAAAATATGGGAAACTTACTGGAAGCAGTAAAAACCTCAAAGCGGTTCTTTTAGCATCCGAGAACTTGTATGAAGTTCCTAGAATTTCAGAGAACTTAACAGGTGTCAAACAAACTTGATAAATTGAAGAAAACTTAAGGGGTATTGTGCAAATTTTTAAGAACTTCTACGCACCTCAGAAAAGCTGGATCTAGAAATCTTTGGGGAATTTCAGATCTTAAGAGCAGTTTCCGTAACTATAGTCTAGACTTTTGGAGCAGTTTAAAATCTAAAATCGTAAATTTAGATAAATTCAAGATAGTTCCACAATGTACTGAAAAACAAATCGAGGACTCTTAATATGTTCCGCGAATTTCAGGGAAGTACAGAGACCTTCAGAGAATTTATGAAAACTTCAGAAATATTTCAGAAACTTCATAGGAGTCCAGACTGCAGATATGAGAATTGTCGCGTTTGTCATTGACGCACGACAAGATACATTAAAAAATGGTCATCCTGGAAAATTCTCGTCAAACAACAATTTCTTGTCGCACGACAAGATCACCACGACAAAATCAAGAATCCATCCAGTCGCGACTATCTATTCTAGTCATATGTCACTCATTCTGTTCTCTGCGACAAAGTCTATATAGGTTGATTAAAAAGGAGGATCACGACAAGAAACCATCCATTCTAAAACGGAGGTTAGATTTAAAACAAGGTCGGAAATAATGTTAATTTCCTTCAATATTGGTATTTCCTATTTCAGAAAAAATGGGAAATACTGCTAAATACCCTTCAATATGTATATTTTTGGAATCGGGATGACGTCTCGAGACCGAAAATCGATATCCCGCGCCATCTTGAAATCCAAGATGGCGGCTTCCGATTTCAGAAAAAAGTGGGAAATACTGCTAAATACCCTTCAATATGGGTATTTCCAGAATCGGGATGACGTCTTGAGACCGAAAATCGATGTCCGACGCCATTGTTTAATCCAACATGGTGGCTCTCAGATTATGAAAATCTGTCATATACTCTACAATATGTATGGGTATTTACGGAACGGGTTCGACGAAAATATATGTCTGACACTATTTTGTAATCCAATATGGCGGCTCTCAGATTCAGAAAAACTATCAAATTTGGGTATTTTCGGAACAAGTACTACGCGTACATCCCGAAAATCGAGGTCTGATGCCAGTTTTAAATCCAAGATGGTGGCAAGTGACTTCAGAAAAAAAAACTGTAAAATACCCTATAATATGGATATTTTCTGAACTGGGTCGACGTGTACATCCCTAAATGATGTCTGACGCCATTTTGGAATCCAAGATGGCGGCCGTTTTCTGAAATGCTGTCAAATTCTACGATATGGATATTTTCGGTACAGGACACGTGTATGATGCCGAAAATCGGTGTCCAATACCATTTTTGAAATCCAAGGTAGTGGCTCTCAGATTCGGAAGAACTGCTACATTATGGGTATTTTCGGAAAAAAAAAACTACAATTTATGTCCAACGACATTTTGTAATGCAAGATGGCGGCCATTGACTTTAGAAAAACTTTCAAATACCCAATAATATAGATTTTTTAGATGACATGTAGATGCCGAATATCAATATCCGATACCATTTTGAAATCCAGGATGGCGGCTTCCAGTTTCAGAAAAAGATATGAATACAGTCAAATAACCTGCAATATGAGTATTTTTGGAAAAGGAATGACGTCTAGATAATTACATCTAGAAATAGAAGATGCGTGACCTGAAATCCAACCAAAATGGCAGCTACAGTATACAGGAAAAGTTGGAAATACTGTCAAATACACATGAATGTGGGTATTTTGGGATTCGTGGTGGTAACTACGGATTAGCAATTACTGTCCGATGTCTTATTGAATTCCAAGATGGCAGCTTCTGGTTGCAGATAAACTGGATAATAATGTTAAATACCCCCACAAAATGGGTATATTTTGAATGGGGACAATATGTAGAGGCTCAAAATCGATGTCCGACTGTCAAAACTGTTTCGGCATTCCAATTTTCGGCATCTGCACGTCGTCTTTGAGCCGAAAATATCCATATTGTAAAGTATTTTAAAGTTTTTCCTCTTTTTCTGAAATCGGCAGACACCATCTTTGATTTCAAGATGGCGCTGGAAATCGATTTTCGGTCCCAGGACGTCACCACGATTCCGAAAATTTACATATTGAAGGGTATTTGGCAGTATTTTCCACTTTTTTTCTGAATTTGGAAGCCGCCATCTTGGATTTCAAGATGGCACTGAATATCGATTTTTGGTCTCTAGACGTAATACTGATTCCGAAAATATACATATTGATGGGTATTTGGCAGTATTTCCCACTTTTTCTGAAATTGGAAGCCGCCATCTTGGATTTCAAAATGGCGTCGGAAATCGATTAACAGGTTTAAGACGTCATCCCTATTCCAAAAATACCCATATTGAATGCCGAAGGGTATTTGGAAGTTTTTTTACACTTTTTCTGATATCGGAAGCCGCCATATTTTATTTCAAGATGGCCGAAAATCGATGTCCAGCGCCATCTTGAAATTAAAGATGGCGCTGGACATCGATTTTCGGTCTCTAGACGTCATCCCGATTCGGAAATATTTCCCACTTTTTCTGAAATTGGAAGCCGCCATCTTGGATTTCAAGATGGCGCTGGATATCAATATTTGGTCTCTAGAGGTCATCCCGATTCCAAAAATATACGTATTGAAGGGTGTTTGGTAGTATTTCCCACTTTTGCTGAAATTAAAAGCCGCCATCTTGGATTTCAAGATGGCGCTGAATATCGATATTTGGTCTCTAGATGGCGCTGGATATCGATTTTTGGTCTCGAGACGTCATCCCGATTCTTAAACTATACATATTGATTGGCGTTATTTCCCACTTTTTCTGAAATTAAAAGCCGCCATCTTTGATTTCAAGATGGTTATCGATATTTGGTCTCTAGAGGTCATCCCGATTCCAAAAATAGACATATTGAAGGGTATTTGGTAGTATTTCCCACTTTTTTCTGAAATCGGCAGCCGCCATCTTTGATTTCCAGATGGCGCTAGACATCGATTTTCGGTCTCTAGACGTCATCCCGATTCCGAAAATATACATATTGAAGTGTATTTGCAGTATTTCCCACTTTTTTTTTTAAACCGGACGCCGCCATCTTGAATTCCAAGCATCGATTTTCGGCAGCTTTCAGTTCTGTCCGTTCCAAAAATACCCATCACTGCAAACACGAAGCTCAGCGCCAAGATTCAAGCTACCTACTTCGAGGCAGAGGTGAAATCACGTCAAAACAACACAATTCCAGTTATTTCTATCTTGTTATGTCTCGCATCCAAAGCGACATCCATTTATTAGAAAACGACCAGTGGCAGTTTTGTCGCGACAGAATGGAAGAATGACATGACAGACTTTCTTCGTCAATAACCATGTCGACAGTTTCCGTCAATCTTGTCGTCCGACGTACGTGAAACAACTAAGTCATTCTGGAAAACGTCACGCAACAGATGTTTCGTGGCCAAATGAGAGAAAGACAAGAATAGAAAATGTTTCGTCGAGAGACAGCCCAGTAGATCAGTCTTTCAAGCAGAATTTTGTTGCATCGTGCTTGTCAGATGAGCGTTGACTTTTTTTTGTTGTCGTTGTCACATGGTTTATCGTCATGAGGTTGACAATTCCCAAGCCTGGTCCAGAGAATTTCAGGGAAATTTAAAGGTGTTTACGGGAATTCTATTTATTTCCGAGCAGAACCAAGATCTTAAATAGAACTAAGAGCTTTATGGAAGCATCAAGACAGGTCAGAGAATCAAAGGGCAGTTCAAATAATTTCGAGGAAATATTAGAAACCTTAAAGAAGTTTCGAGAAACTCAGTGAATTTCCGCGAAAACTTCAGCAAAGCTCCGAGAGAATTCCTGGAACGTGATACAAATTTTATGAACATTCGAAAAACGTGAGAGTATTTTAAGGTTGTTATATCATGGAGATTTCAAGATCTTAAAAAATCCGAAAATTTAGCTAAGTTGATTAGAGAACATCAACGAAGTTTCATTAATAAAAAAAAAAAAGCGAGAACTTTTAGCAAACATCGATATTTTCAAGAAATTCCAATGCACATTTAGATATTTTTAGATAGTTTAATGATATTTAGCGAAGTTCCGAGTACTTCGAGGACGATCAGATAGCTTCAGAATAATTCCATTAAATTCCAGAAATTTAGAAAAAAAAACTTCGGAAACTTCACAGAAGGACGGTGGTCTTCAGATACATTACTTCATAGAAATCTATGGAGCTTAAGATGAGATCCGCGAACTTCACTACGCCCTGAAACAAAAATCAATTTTTCTGCGTGCGGCAGTGTGAAACATGATATAGAGAGTAGAAAGCGAACAAGGACAACTTTGAGGATGCTACGAATCGAGTTGATCATCTCTCTTTACCAAACTCCCCAGTTGGAGAGGGATGGTGAAGGAGCTCTATCCCAGGCGACAGTGGTCGAGTGTAGGGATCTGGACGAGATCACTACAGAAGAGGAGCTGAGAGTGCACTGCGATCTGGGAGATGTCGCGATGTCAATCCGGATGAAGAAGGCGTACGGCGGCATGCAAACGACGGTGATACGGCTTTCGACAGTTGTAGCGAATAAGCTGCTGGAGACGGGTAAGGTCAAGGTTGGGTAGTCCGGTGTGCTCGCTGAAAGCCACTCGGGTTACCAAGCAACTGGAGCGATGCTTCAAGTGCATGGGTTTCGGTCACTAGGTGAGGAACTGCAATGGTCCTGACAGATATGATCTGTCCAGATAATGCGTGGAGAAAGGTCATATTGCAAAAGGCTATACAAAGCAACCGAGGTGTATGCTCTGCAAAAAAAGAGGACGGAAATGATCATACGACGGGAGGCTTCAAATGCCTAGCATACAAAAAGGCGTAATGGAGGTAACCCAAATAAATCTCAATCATTGCAACACTGCACAGCAACTGTTGTGGTAGTCGACAACAGAAACAAAATGCGACGTGGCAATCATTGCGGAACCGTATCGAGTCCCTCCCGATAACGGTAACTGGGTGGCGGATAGAACTGGGATGGCTGCTATACAAGTTATAGGTAGATATCCCATTCAAGAAGTGGTTGCGAGCTCATACGAAGGTTTCGGGATCGCCAAAATCAACGGAACCTTCATATGTAGATGCTAAGCACCCCCCTGATGGACGATGGACCAGTTCCATGAGATGCTGAATGGACTTACCGAAGAGCTGATCGGACGAAGACCGGTAGTCATCGGAGGAGACTTCAATGCTTGGGCATATGGTATCGGCCAACGGAATTCTGTGGCAGTACGGAGGACGAGAACTTGTTATCGGAAGTGGTAGACGAAGGCTTTCGACAAGGATCTTTTCGTTGGGGCACTCCGTGTAGAAAGTAGAGGTGGGCAAAACAGCTCATCTGGCTGAGTGGATCAAACCCATCCAGCTCACTAAAGGGAGTCGATTCTTTTGAACAGCTCTTCAGCTCACATTGAAATAATAGAAATTATGACACAAATTCAAAATCGGAAAATTAATTTGTGGTTTTAAATAATGCATAAAATCGTAAAAGTAGTCTAAACCAATAAACCTTATAATATGGCACTACTTTTCAATGGAAAACGCCAATACGCAACAACTGATCAACCATCGCGTAAACCAAAATGCGCGCAAAATGTGCCAACTACATATCAGTAAAAGCAAAAAATGTATGCGAAAGAGCTACACCTATGTCACACGCGATGGTATGATTCACATCGTGGCACACGATGTACGCCTTTTCTCAAGCTATGCAATCCAGTCTACATACCTACAGATTTTATTTCTGATGTTAATTCCAGGGCTGTTACAACTGGCGCGGATTTCGCGGATTTGTCGCCGATTTGAACTTTCAGTCGTGAAAATCGCGGAAACATTAAATGAAGTCGCGAAAATCACAAAGAGACTGATGTGCTGTCACAAAAAATGTGGAATTCATTATAACCTCTCCGTCCCGGATTATTTTGTTGTCATTAATTTTGTTGTTCACTTGGCTCTCAATTTTTTACCGGTTCAAACCAAACACCGTGCAAATAATCGAGAAATGATGTCAAATCCATAATTCACACACCAGATTAACACGGAAATTCCCCGGGGTCTGTCCAATGTAAGACATTTTCATGTTTCTTTTTTAGTTGTCAAATCATAAACGAATCGTATATATGCGAGTAATTGCCATGTATACCGGATATTCTAGGTTCTCCAAATCGTCCTGGAGTTCAGTTGATTTGTTCTACTAAGACTGACTGCAATAAAAAATGTGCCCGACCTATTGCTACGTATACAAGATGTTATAGGTTCTGAAATCATTCTGGAGATCAGATTATTTTTCTACTAGGTCACCTAAGACTAATATCTTTAGTATCGAAATATGTCCAAACAAATTTGCAGTGTCTATGTGGATCAAGCCAACCTATTTTCGTGTATGCCAAATGTACTAGGATTTCCAAATCGATATTTTGTTTTTGATTTAGTAAAACAAATCATCTGAAATGCAGGACGATTTGGAGAACCTATATCATCTGGTATACGTGGAAATAAATCATGCATTATCCATATGAAGGGGTAAGTCACTCAGCACATTGTGCCGAAATTAGATTCAGCACAGCTTGGGCACATCCATCGGCACACCTTCGGCACATCCATCGGCACATCTTCGGCACAATCTCGTAGGCATTGGAACTCAAACCAGCAGTTTATTTATAGATCTAAATGTGAAATGTAGGTTTTAGAGTAGACTCAAGAGAAAGAGGCAGTTAATCAGACCCCATTAGTATCCTTAATTCAAATAATGCTGCAACTCACACAAAACAAACTAAAGAAGTCTGAATCATCCTCTATAGTCTGTCTTCAACAATGCTCCCCACCGGTTCCAACCCTTTCCGACCGCTGATAGACCGATGCTTTGCACATCACGAAAAGCTAGGTTTCTGGTCTTAATTTGAGGGCATTATAAAACCCTAAAACACAATCGGCACACCTGCGGTACACTGACAAAACAGATGACGCAAGATTGGTGTGCGGAGTGACCTACCCCTCGATCCATATTAACGCTGTGCATTTTTCTGGAAATATTTCGATACTAAAGACATTGTCCCAATCTCGGTTGATCTAGTAGTTACATATATACGATTCGGTTATGATTTGACAAGTTCATATTAAAAATAAAACCAACAAGTGTGACTTATGACTCAATTATGTACAGGGTTTTTTTTTTGTCGCGGATTTCTTTTGAGAAATCGCGGATTTCGCGGATCAAATTTAGAAAATCTTGTAACAGCCCTGTAATTCTCCAGCAGAATTTCTCTCACTATTATCGACTTCAGCTACAGCTCATCAGCTCAAATCCGGATCCGGAGCTGAATCGTGAAGAATCGAGAGAGAGAAAAAGATCCGAAGAGCTGGACGGGTCAACAGTTGTCAGTTGTCAGTTGTTGAGTTGTCAACAGCTCCCAGTAAATTATTCGAGTAGATGATTCGGATCCGGAGCTGAGCTGATAAGCTGGAAAGCTGCATTTCACTTTTCGGTTATTTGTTTTGTGCGGATCTTCCGCTCCCCCAGAGAATGATGGGAGGAGAGGTGAGAGCACATATGCTTTTTTTTTTGTTAATTACTTTATTTGTACAGGCTCAAAAGAGAACATATGCTGGAGGAATAACTTCAACAATAAGAGCTGGGTACATAAATAAATTGGATAAAACCAGTAGAAAATTAACATCGCGTAGAACATGTGCATACTATGTCTCTCTCTCCCAAACAGCCGCTTGGAGATTTGCTTTTACCATTGGTGCTGTCGATCAGTAGGCACATGGTGTATTACGCTTGCGTCTTGATTTACGCGGTGACTATTCAATGCGTAAGTGGAGTAATGAGTCCTTTTTTGAAAATTTCCGCTATGAAAGATGGCTTGAATGGTTTTAGACTTGTGATATCAGTGAGCTGATGAGCTGCGGTTCCTAAAAAATGAACCGCGGGTCATCAGCTCACTTTAGAGAATCGGGTGTATAGAACAGCTCGGCTCGGGAGCGGATCGCCCATCTCTAGTGGAAAGGAGTCCCGTGGTCCTGAACGCGGACGGGCCGACAGAAACGTTAGTGAGAGCATGTGACAAGACCATGCCGAGGAAACTGAAGCCAAATAACAGACGGCGTCCAGATTACTGGTGGAACGAGGTACTTAGCAGCAAGATCAGAAGTAGACAGAGAGGAACGAAGAGGAGCGTTTTTCGAGTGGCCAGGGCCGCACTTAAACGAAAGATAAAGCAGAGCAAGTCAAACTTTTTTCATGGAGCTGTGTCGAGACGCTGATTCCAACCCCTGGGGCGACGCATACCGAGTCGTGATGGCGAAGATCAGAGGTCCTACGATGCCTGCTGAAATGTGCCCAGAGAAGCTGAAAGTCATCGTGGAAGGACTTTTCCCGAAGCACGACCCAACGACCTGGCCACCTACACTGTACGGAGAAGGAGAGAGAGAGATAACGTCGAAGTCACCAACGAGGAACTCGTAGCAGTAGCGAAAGGATTGAAGGTGAAGCAAGCTCCCGGTCCGGATGGAAAGTGGCGATCCAGGCGTCCCCGGACATGTTCAGGATGGTGCTGCAGAAATGCCTGGACGAGGGTCACTTTCCTGACAGGTGGAAGATACAGAAGTTGGTGTGGCTGCCGAAACCACGAAAACCCCCCGGGGGATCCAGCATCGTTTAGGCCTATATGCCTGCTGGATACACTCGGAAAACTCTAAAAAGGCTGACGAAATGCACGGAGAGTGAACACGGATTGCCGGAGAAGCAGTTCGGATTCCGGAAAGGGAGATCGACTGTGGATGCAATTCGGACAGTGGTCGAGAGAACCGAGAAGGCGTTCAAACAGAAGCGGAGAGGAAATCGATATTGCGCCGTGATAACGATCGACGTCAAAAATGCGTTCAACAGCGCCAGCTTGGAGGCCATCGCCGAAGCGCTGCATATAATGAGAGTACCTGAGGAGTTATTTTCAGAACCGGGTTCTGGTCTACGAGATAGACATCGGCCAGGATCACAGCGGGAGTTCCTCAAGGCTCTATCCTTGGTCCAACGCTCTGGAACACGATGTACAACGGCGTGCTAACGCTGAAACTGCCCAAAGGAGTTGAGATCGTTGGCTTTGCGGACGACGTCGTCTTGACGGTAACAGACGAGACGCTGGAAGAGGTGGAAGTGTTGTCAACCGAGGCGATCGACATGATTGGTAGCTGGATGCAAGAAGCGAAGCTGCAGATAGCCCACCACACAACGGAAGTGCAATTGGTCAGTAACTGTGAAGCGGTACAGCGGGCAGAAATCGCCTCGAAGCGTGTGTTAAAATACCTGGGAGTGATGATCGATGGCCGGCTAAACTTCAACAGCCACGTCGAATATGCCTGTGAGAAGGCTTCGAATGCCATCAACGCGATAGCTAGAATCATGGTGAACAACGCTGGTCCCAGCAGTAGCAAGTCGATACTGAGGTATGAAGGTCCAACCTGGGTTGCAGCACTGGAAACGAAGCAGAACCAAAGGAAACTGAGCAGTACGTTCCGGCTGATGTCCATGCGAGTCGTGACTGCGTACAGAACCACCTTGTCGGAAGCAGTATGCGTTATCGCCGGAATGATCCCTATCGGCATCACCCTGGCGGAGAGAAGCCGGAAGAGTACGAAAAGTTGTGAGAGTGGAGTCATTGGCTACGGCTACTTCAGGAAATACCTGCATCGATTCGCAGCATCACCCCTCTGTCCGGAGTGTTGCAACGTCGATTAATCGCCGGAGCAGGTGGTCTTCGATTCGAGGCAGTGCGAAGGGAGATGCCCGTCCTTAACGTGGAGAATGTTGTCGTTGAAATGTGTCGAGAGGAGAGCACTTGGAATGCCGTCAGCAGGGCAGTCACGCAGATTATGTCGGAGCTGCAGCGTAAATGGAGAGAAGAGCAGCGATCTAGCAACGCCTGCTAGCGCTGAGAGTACGACAAGTGCATGAGCACAGCCACCCCCCGAAGTAGTCGCTTCACAGTGGTCCCGGGGGGTCCAGGCAGAGGAGAGAGTAAGGAATAGGTTTTAGTGGAGCTACGCTAGGCAACTAGTGAATACCACACCGTGCCAACTTCACTACAGGCCAGGTTTCTTGAAGCTTTCCTAAACCTTACTATACAAAAAAACATAGTTGCATAAGCAACAAATTTCGACCAACAAAAGGGAAATTTATAAGATAGTCCAAGGAAAATTACAGGAAGTTCCGAGGATGCTTCTAGAACTTCTTCTATGGTCCTAGATTAGAAAGAACTTTTGGAAAGTTCAGAGGGAAATTTTGGATTGTTCCGAAGGAAGTTTCTAAAGAATTCCGGGAAAAATCCTAGGGAAACTTATGGGAAGTTCGATCGGACTTTTGGGAAGCTCAGAGCGAGCATTGCAAATATGAAATTCATTTAAAAATAGTAAACACAATTACGGGACAGAATCTACTTTAGTCGAACAAAAATCGTAGCGCTCAACTCAGGCATCCTAGAGGGGTGTCTTCGGCAAAGTTGTTCAGGTGGATAGGACTTTGTTTGGACATAATTAGTTTAGTTCCAGACAGTGGCGTTGCGTGACCTCACTTTTTACCTGTTCAACAACTTTGAAAACGTTATTTACGGTCATGTTTACATTAAAATCAGTTTCAAAAGGCCTTCTAGTTTCACTGATTTGTATCCATTGAAACCAATATTGTTTTGTTTGTTTACGTTTTGAGAGTTGTTGAACAGGTAGATTAAGGTTAGGGCGATGCCACTGGTTCCAGATCACGCCGTTCAGATTGCGCTACAACTAACTTTTTACAGAAGCATCCTAGCAAAAAAAATCTACAATGTTGTTTGTTGCAACTCTTTTGAAGATGTCAAAATTCCACAGCCTACTGAGAATGAGATATTCTACAATTATGTCAAGAGCTTATGGAATGTTACAAAGTATTATGAGTAATTGCTTGTACAACAATGAGTAACAGATCCTCATTAAAGGTGTAAAAAGTTTACACATTCTAGGGGAAGTCTCGTTTTCCCTCAAATATGCATACTTTATAGACTAAATTGAGTCCTTTATAGTCATTATTGCGTATTTTGCGGTTTCCGTGTAAGAAAACGGGGCGTTTCTGTAGTGGAAAAATAGTGATTTCCCTTTCGCAGATTTAAGAATTCAGTATCTAGCTCTGAAAAAAAACGGATGGTACCCTCATTTTTGATTTTTGATTTTAATTGTAAGTCCCTCCTCTCAAGCATACTCAACGTAAAACATGCTGCCTAAGCCCCTCCCCGATCGATAAAATGCGAGAATCGGGGCTTGGGATGCATTTTGAGTGCGTTGAGAATGCTTAAAAGGAGGCACTCACAATTGTAATCTAAAATCATAAATAAGGGGTACGTTTTTTCAGATTAAGGTACTGAATTTTGAAATCCTGAAAGGGAAAACTCAAGAAATTTAATTTAGCAAACTGAGTAGACACCCTCGTACTAGGGGCAAGACAACTCATAATCATGAGCAATTTTTGAGTTGCTTTTGATGCACCTCGAGTAACTCACATTGCTCAGTGAGAAAGATCACTGTCATTTGCTTTCTCGCTTTTCGCATCACAGCAACACATGAAGGTGCATCTTCTTGCAAAGCCGAAAAGCTGCTGTCAATCAAAACAAAAATAAAAAAAAAAAACAAATTTACAGAACTTAATAACTCAGCGAAACTCGGAGAAACTTTAATTGATTGATTTGATTATCCAGCATCATCTCTGCTTCATAACCTTCGTTCAACCCTTACCAACTGTAAACGTGAACGGGACCTATTGCTGCCTAGCTGCCTTACACTTACCAAGGGCGAATGCTTGTCCGACTTGATATGGTGGAAAAACTCGATCTGCCTGACCAAATACTCAAAATCCGACAAATTACGTACCCCGCACGTACTATAATACTCGTCGAAGCAATCCCGTTCCCATGGCTTGGCAAATTGCCGCTGGATGAAACTGCGAACTGAGCTCTGAATTACCACATCCATCCTTCTTCTTTTTGGTGCTTCTGCTGTGCCTTCCGGATGATCGTGATAGGTCCCGTTTCTGCGGTACACCACCGTGATCTTGCTGCGGCCGTCGACGGCAGTCTCCTTTAAAGTAGAACATCACTACATACGTGTGTTCTTCGGTTTCTCGTTGGCTAAGTCCATAGCGGCCCAGGTGTAGAATTTGTTGTTCGTCTTCATCTGTTTTATGAACAGTGCTGACGATAGCGAATGATTGGTAGTGATCTTGTGAACTTGATCACGTCTCATGACGATCCTGTTCTTGGTCTTAGCATGGCCGTGGGAATGCAAAGAGAAAGTCGACGAAGATAATCTGTCAGCTTGATTTGTTCTTCGAATGACCGGTTTTCACTTCGATTTCGTTCGGTTGATCGTTGATGGGTTTGAAGTCCGGACGAGGATCGCACTCACTTGCATCGGAAATGGCGGCGGCTGCTCTGGCTGAACATTCCGCGGGGGTAATGGTTGGTAGCGTTGCCGTCGGAGCTGGAATTGGGTGTTAATCGGTTGTTGCCCCACTGGGGAGATGTTTTATAAATCGGAAACTGTAGTGGCGGATTTTGGGCCACGTTTGGAATATTGCTCACCAC
Organism: Ochlerotatus camptorhynchus; assembly: GCF_037179485.1. Classification (NCBI taxonomy): domain Eukaryota; kingdom Metazoa; phylum Arthropoda; class Insecta; order Diptera; family Culicidae; genus Ochlerotatus; species Ochlerotatus camptorhynchus. Next base: position 2,190,679 of record NW_027040574.1, on the reverse strand, counting down.
GCTATGTTTGATGTGCCGTGATCGAATCTTCACGCTGTAGCTAACTTGCATGGTGCTAACGAGAAGGGGATCGGAGTTAGTTATTACCATTTTCAATGGGACTTCTGTTACGACTAATGGATCAATCGATGCTGATGGGATCGTTACATTACAGGTGAAATTCCAGATGTTTAGCAGAATAGCTGTTTGGAGAGCTTGTTTGATCAGCGATGATCCTTTTGAAGTGACCACTAGGACTGGCTGCTGAGGGGGAAGAACAACTGCTGAAAGCTGGCTGGAACTGCAAGTTCTTCCGGGTAGTAAGCAGGCACCGGCACAGGTTCTTCCATAATATTCAAGCTATTCGAAAGCCTCAGGATACACTTGGGCTTACTTTGTTTACAAACAAAATAGACGTCTGATATGAGAAGCATATTCTTAAAGGGTGTAAGCAGAGAAAAAAATCGATGAACGTCGATTAAATATTGAGGTACATTGAGTTACTCGCTGCAAAAAAGCAACTCAGAGTAAACCTGTCTCACCCCTTGCCCTCGTACGTGCACCTGTTACATGAAGCATCTAAATTAAATTCAGCTATTATAAATTTTCGACTAATTCATTCCATTCCGTTCGTTACAGAGCTCCGCAGGCAGTTGGAGCATGCTTCCCGCATCGGCATGGTCCTGTCGGCCAAATCATCGCCTCGGAACTACGGCTCTAACGTCTTGGTCGAGCAGATGGACAGTTCGTCCTGCCACGGATCGAGCAGTGAGGACAGCGAATCGGATAGTTCGTCCTCGACGAGTTCAAGCAGTAGTGACAATGGTGAGAACAACAACGACAACGACGGTAGTAGCTCCAGCAGCATGAGCGACGACGATGACGAAGTTGCACAGCTGGTCGGCGACGACGATAGGGAACCTCTGGTCGCGATGGACGAGGTACCCGTTCCGATGGAAGCAAACGGTTACCACCATCATCGCCGTCGAGCTGAGCACCAGAATGGGTTGTTTGCTGACGACGAAGAGGAGCTGAGCGGCGAGGACGGCCAGGTGTCCCCGCTGAGCGCTCAAAGCATCAATTCTCCGCCTCCTCCGCCGTTGGTGATGAACTGAACTGCTCAACAAAAAATTGCGGGTTGTTCGATATGTTTTGATTTGAGGAAGATTTGTTTTTCTTATTTTCAATTTTTCGTATAAGGTTTAGAACGAACCATGATAGTCATCCTAGGTAAGGTTAAGTTACATTTCTCAATATTTGAGAACACTTTTTCCTACTTTTTTTTTGCTTAATGTTAATGATTCTCAACCTATAATTTTACATTTAATATATGTTGCATCATCGACCAGGAAAATGTTTGAATTGATACAAAAAAAAAAATCGCAAAATAAAACTTTAATCCACAAAAAGTGAACCCTTTTACGTAACTAGATTTTTGTTCTGTTGAAGCAGCGAAAGCGTCAAATGCGACAAAGCAAAAAGGAAAATACACATGTGATTTCTTATTAATAGAGGAAACCGACATACAAGTAATATTAAAGGTGAAAATCAATGAAAAAGATAACTATACATGCATCAAGTAAGTGATCAATATATAGGTGGGGACACATTTTTAAAGCTAATCAATAGTAGTAATAATAATAATAATAATAACAACAACAAAAAAGCTGAAAATCGTTATGTGATTAACAGAGACAAAAAGTAAACTTGCAACAAAGATAAGAAACAAAACACCGTAGGTAATTCGTAAGCAAAGTGAAGAAATTAAGATATTTATATTTTTAGGGTAAACTTTTTATATCTCTCGGAAGCAAAACAAACAAAACACAAAACGAAACTTTTTGGACGAAACCGGCGCGAGATTTACTGTAATTTTTTTCGGTTTACTTCCGTTTCTGACCGGGAATTCGGGCATTTCTTGGAAAAGGCTTTCCCCTACCACCCTCCCTCCCCCAAACTAGTAACGATCAAGCGCAGAAAGTACCCCCACTTCCTATGAGTCGACAGGATATTTTACGAATGTTTTAAATTTGTAAAATATGCATTTCCGGTGGATGGAAGGACATTTTACAAATTGCGATTGAAGTAAACAATAATTGGGTAACGAGAGCGAATTGAGTCAACGTAAGAGATGACGTGTGTTTGATGATCTACAAATATTGCTATCGGCGAAGAAATTTGAACGCTTATTTCCGTTATACAGACTTACTGTCAGGCATGCATTATTATTATTATACAGCTATTATATATATTACTAATGGAGAATTCGGATTAGAAACAGATTTACCCAACTATGAATGATGAGAAACGCAAAAAAAAAAACAAGTGAAAAGTGCGGTAGAATGCAAATTAAGTTAAGTCTAAAGTCTAAGTGTTGTTTGAAGAAAAAAAAACGTATAGAAACTATATTAATGATTAATAATGGGAGTGGGTTTCAGTGTGTTGCTAGTGAAATATTACATCATTTGGGAATGGAATATTCTAGAATATTCTAATAAATTTTAGTGATGTAATTAACGTTTCAGCAGTTCTCCGATTTGCATAACTGTGTGTTCTGTGGATGCTGTATTGTTTTTCAAAATGGCGGCTTTGTAATTTTTCAATAAATGGTAGCACGAATTTTGATGGGCGTTGGCCAGATTTGGACCTCGAGTCCGTGCTCTGTCACAATGTTTCATTGTGACTAATCAACACTCAAAGGGGTAAAACATCACATTTGGGGTGAATTTTTGAAGAAAGGGAACTTGGAGTGCAGGGCGCACTGCCCAATGGACGATTCTGAAGCCTGGCCAAGTGAGGGCCAAGGGTTTAGGAAGGAACTGACTAAGCAAGGACAGCAGATCGCTCAGCTGTCGAAACGAATCGCAATGACAACTCCAACCCACTTGAGTTCCGGCGATCTTATGCGTCAACCGCCATTAAAACGGCCAGCAAACCACTGGTTGGTGGTATTAAAGCAGTAACGGATGACAATGCCTTTACCGAGGTCCCTACTGTCCCTGAACCCACCGAGCTGTTTTGGCTGTACCTTTCTCGTATACATCCTAGCGTGAAATCTTAATCAACTAACAAAATCTCCTTTCCTGTGTCTTTCGTTGGGGAGCTGAGGTAAACACGACCCACAAACAACAAAGGTCACTCTAATATTCCTCCCCTACTCCCACCTGATTGCAAGGACGTGGCCGGCGCCGTTATTGATCTACAAAATATGGTGTCACTGAAACTTGTACAATGAGATTCATTGTACAATTTCACTGATTCTGATCAATCACGGAGTAGCAACCATTGAAATGTGCAGTCAGTCTAAACTAAGCTACATCCTAGCGTGAAATCGGAAACAATCGAGAAGCTGGTCAAAGGTTGTGTACAGTGAGATGATCCGATTAAGGTTGTGCCGCTAGTTAAAAAAGGATCCGACATCAGCCGTATGAGTTTCATATCATACAAAGTCGGATTGGCTCCCGAACTACGTGAAGTTGCTCTTACATCGGCAGGCCTATTCTGCGCGGCGTATGAGGTGAGGTGACACGCTCTCACTTGTTTTTTTTTTTCCTTTGGTTTGTTTTTTCCGTCGATCTTGTTTTCCGTGCTGAGCACCAATGCTACCGACGTGCCAGGAAGGCAGCTCCCACACCTGGACCCTACCTATCGACCCATCAACTCATGAACCGGGGACCAACGGCTTTACTTCCCATCCGAAGGAAGTCGTGATCAGAGATGTTATGTCTCAGAACATCCCGGCGGCGCCGACTGGGATTGAACCCAGGCCTGCTGGGGTGACACGCTCTCACTTGTGAAGTGACAATTGTCACCTCGGGTGAGGTGACTCTCCGTGCAAATCAAATGGAGAGTCACCTCACCCGAGGTTACAATTGTCACTTCACCTCACACGCCACGCAGAATAGCCCTGCGGATACCTGTCCGAAAGGAATTTTGTTCCGTGAATTTGAAGACGGTTCAAAAAACATGAGGATGCCTCGTTTGAACACGCCTGCCATCACGATCTCTCATGTTCCGGGTCCTTCCGAGTTCTCAACTCCCATCAGCGCCTGTCGTATTATGGGAGACCCCGAACCACTCGATTCAGTCGCGCTAGCTGTTTTCCGCCATCAAAGTCGTTCTATTTCCTGCCATCTGCGTCGTTCTGGACATGCGGTCGAGTTCGGTGGTGGGGTCTCCCAACCATCGTCTTTAGGTAAGTGTGCATACATTAGTTACAGTAATTTTCCTGATCAGCTTCCGTGTTCCAGTGCAACGCCTCAAGCATCTGCCGGCTGAAACTGTTCGAACGATCCTAATTCATCTCCGGGACGCACAATAGACCGCTCTTTGGAAGCTCCTGGTTCCTCCAGCCCAGTCATGCCGATTCCTGCCAGCGTTCAGCATAGTCGGCCTGGACCTGTGGCTGGATATGAAGCAAGAGTCTTCCACCTTGCCTTTACAGGAAAATACCGTATGCGTGATAATATTTGCACCATCGTACAAATAAGGTTCCCGTTTCACCTGTGCATACAATCACCTCTATTCCCGTTTTCGTACGAACAGGATTCGTTCGAAACGAAAGCAATTTCCCATTCCCGTTTTCGTTCGAAGCAATTCTAACTTTCGAACATCGTTCGTTCGAACGATGTTGCTATTCCCATTTTCGTACGAATGCGTTTTTTTGTTCGCTTTCCAAACGTCACTCCAAACTCGCGAATCGCGAGAGAGCCAGGGGATAAAAACTTTGAATTTTTTTGTAATCCCTAATGAAAATGTTAATTTGCTTAACGACGTGTTCGGGGTTGATTGATTGATTTATCTTTAATAAGGAGGCTTTCAGCCTGAGGCTGGTTCGCCTCCAACGTGTTCGGGGTATCATCCAAACTATTTTTGGAATAGTTCAATCATTTGGGTTATCGTTCGTGTATGGTATTTTTTTATAAGGGATGGCCTGAGTGTACAAAAAAATCTACAACCAAATTTTTGGTGTTTGATTGTAATAATTTTACTTAAACTTACGTGAAGTTAAAGATCTCATATGGAAATTGATTGAAAAATCATGCAATAAAAATATAATTTAGATTAAAAAAGGATCGAAACAACTAGAAAATTTTGAACAAAAGCATTTATGTAACAGCTTACCCCAAGTAACCAGTAAGCATTAGAACAATGCTCTAATTTAGCACTATATTCACATATAAAACAGTGATTAAATGCTTATCATGCAGTATATACTTATAAAGGGCTGATATAAAGCTAAAAAGGCGAAATAGCGGGCTAATAAAATGCTACGATGGCAGCCTCAAATAAGCATTACTAATGCTGATCTAGGGTATCTTATAAAACGTCAAATTTTTTTACCGCGCTCTATTTTTAGAAATTTTTATATAAATTTAATTTATTTTCATCGACCCAAACTGAATGAAAACAAAAAAGAAATCTTTCTACAGGTCCCATAACTCATAGGTTTTTCTCAACTTATTTGAAACCTTTGTTCAATTTCATCAGGTTTGTTATTTTCCAGCGAAACATGTTTAGGGATGAGAAGTCAAATGCTATTTAATGAAAATTACCTTTGTCACGGCTCGAACCGGGGTCCTGCAACATCATTCATTATTCCAGGCGCCTGTGCATTCTCGACCACGGGTGATACCAAAGATCAAGTTGAAAATAGTCATATTTTAATCATCTTTTAGGCGGAATTGCGTACTCCAGTTCCGCAAAAATGATGTTAAGTTTTCCGCTTGGCTGCTGTGTTCAGCTTGTTCCTCTTGGCTAGCTTCTACGTATGATGCATCAGACAAGTGGTTCCACTCTTCTTCGGAATCTTCATCGGGACTATAATCTGTCAGGGAATTATCCAGGGAAGCTGTCTGAGAATTGCCTCCATCAGTCTCCTCGTCTGCAGAATTTGTTGGACGTTCCGGAACCGCACAAACAAATAATGCTGATTCTGATCCCAGTTCATTCGGTTGCTCAATTTCCGTAGCATTGGGAACATCAGAAACGTTTATATTACGATACACATGTACTTTTCGTCTGAAATGTCCACTTTTTAACGTTTTTTTCCACTTCTGAGGACCGTCCATGTTATTTTGATTTTATAAAGTATTTTTGATGATCAACACATAACTTTTTAGCCCTTCTAAACTTTAATCAAGCCCTTTATAAGCACTCAAGAAAGTTTTAATGCTAGGCTTTCTAAATGCATGTAAGCACTAAATCATTGCACTATATGCGCATACTAAGCTTTCTGTAATGCTTATTTTTATTAATGCTTCTGTGCACTAGCAATGCTAATATGAGGCTCATATGCATTAAAAATGCTAATATACGGCTTTTTGGCATTAGGAATGCTGAATTAGTGCCAATATAGAGCTATGGCTTAATGCTTATGGTTACTTGGGACATAACAAATATTTATGCATTTAATTATGACTCAAAAACATTGCCATAGCCATATACAGTCAAGATTCCTATAGTGCGGATTCGTTCTTGCCGGATTCCTATAGTACGGTCGATCCGGCATTAACGAATAACGTAGCATATGGGATTAGAGCTAATAGGGACCAAACACTGATTGTACGGCAATTTGAAGAGATAACTTTCTGATGTCTTTTGAGAAGTTGTTAAGCAGAATGTTGGCCACCTTTTGGGACGATTCAGTTTCCGGTAGGACACTAGTCTGATCCTGTGGAAGATCCGGAATATCCGTAAAAGTGGCCAATTCATGAAACTGATCCTAGAGCTCCGCGGATTTTTCGAAACCACTCATAAACGTCTTATCAGAATGAATTTTGAGTTGTGACCAGAATATTGGCCCTGGTGACCACGGGATAGTTCACCGGAAGATCCGGAACATCCGTAAATGTGGTCAATTCACGAAACTGATCCTAGAGCTCCGCGGATTTTTTGAAACCACTCATACACGTCTTATCAGAATGAGTTCGGAGTTATGACCGAAAAATTGACCCTGGGGACTACGGATCCATTATGATATCTGGAACATCCGTAAAAGTGGTCAATTCATGAAACTGATCCTAGAGCTCCACGGATTTTTTGAAACCACTCATAGACGTCTTATCACAATTCATTCGGAGTTTTGACTGGAGTATGGACTCTGGGGACTACAAGATGGTCCACGGGAAGATCCGGAACATCCGTAAAAGTTGTAAAGTTATGAAACTGATCCTAGAACTCCTTGAACTTTCCGAAAATACTCATACACGTCTTATCAGAATGAATTCAGAGTTGTGACCTGAATATTGATTGTGGGGACCACAGGATGGTTCAAAAGAAGATCCGGAACATCCGTAAAAGTGGTCAATTCATGCAGCAGATCCTAGAGCTCCGTGTTTTTGTTAAACCTTTCATAAACGTCTTACTACAATTTATTAATTCGGAGTTTTGACTAGAATTTGGACTCTGGGGACTACAGGATGGTCCACCGAAAGATCCGGAACATCCGCAAAAGTTGTCAATTCATGAGACTGATTCTAGAGCTCCATGAGTTTGCGAAACTACTCATAAAAGTTTTATCAGAATGAATTTGGAGTTGTGACCGGAATATGAACGCTTAGACGGAAAATGGACCTTTGGGACCACGAGATGGTTCACCAGGAAGATCCTGAACATCCATAAAAGCCGTATTTATGAAGACAAAAATATTAGCACAAAAACCATCACTTTTAGGTATATGGTGTCTGGGGAAAGCTTATTCGTATTTTTAGCCGAATTGAAATTAGGGTGGTGCTTAAAATTGGTGAATTAAAAATTCAACCTTTTTTATTACTTGAGATAGACTAATGCAGTTTTATTTTAAAGTTGTAGAACAATCAATTTGAACCAACTTTGCTCATGGCATCAAATTTTTATCTCTTATGGTTCATGACTTATGGTTATTTTAAACAAGTAGGTTGGAGTGGCCCCTAGAAAATCCTTCTTTAAATATTTTTATTGGTGATCAACGTATAAACAATATTTAAAGAAAGCCGATTTTCTAGGGGCCACCCTAACCTCTCGTAAAAACATTATTCTAAATACTTTTAGAACTTTTTATGACGCATATTTTTGCAGAAGTCACTAATTTGAATCTCCCTATTTAAAAGTTATGGCTAGTTTTTGATAAAAAAAAAAGATTTTTTTAAAATTAAATTTAATACTTTAAACAAAAAACGCTCTCACAGTTTTCCCAATAATACTGAAAAAACACGATTTTTTAAATGAAATCGAAAGTTTGAAAATCGGTTTGCTCCATTTAGAGACATTGTCATTTTAATAGAACCATTTTTTCGAAGAAAATCTCCATTTATTTTCTAATAATAAAAAAAGATAGCAGCCTGGTTGCTTCAGCAAAAATATGCGTCATCATAAGTTCTAAATGTAACCAAAACAAGGTTTTTACGAGAAATGAACTTATGAAAAGATATTCGAAGAAATCGGTTTTTTATGGGCCATTCTAACCTGCTTGTTTAAAAAATCATAACTCATAAACCTTAAGAGATAACATTTTAGTGTCCTGAGCAAAATTGCTTCGAATTGATTGTTCTACAACTTTTAGAAAATTGCATTGGTCTATCGCAAATAATTAAAAAAACGTATGTATTTTCAAATCTCCAATTTTGTGGAACACCCTAATTTCACTAACATAAAAAGATCGGCCAAACAATATGAAGAATCTTTCCCGAAGACACACTATATACTTAAAACTGACGGTATGGGCGCAAACATTTTTGTCTTCCTAAATACGGCTTTGGGACCATTGTGCAGTGGATGGTCCTCCGAAAGATCCGAAACATCCGTAAAAAGGCTCAATCCATGGAACTAATCCAAGAACTCCGTTTTTTTTCGTATACTCTCATAGACGTCTTATAATTATGAATTCGGAGTTATGATCGGAAAACAGACCCTGGAGACCATGAACGCTCCTCTGGAAAATAATAGACAACTCATCAGAATGAACTCGGAGTTGTGACTGGAAAATGGACCCCAGGGTCCATTGGATGGTCCTTCGGAATATCCGGAACATCCATTAAAGTGGATAGGTCAAGAAAACTGATCTAAGCACTCTATGGTTTTTTAGAACTGCTCATAGACACATTTTTTTTTTTATTTATTATCATGGATGATTTCTAGGAGGTATTTAAATAATTAATAACTTTTAGACACTTTTATCGGAATTTTTGAATATTATTCCTTGGATTTCATGGACTTATTTCCTATGACTTCTTGGAGATGTTTCATTGGAGTTACAAGTTAACGAGGGACTAGCTTCAAAGTTTATATTTTTAATTCATCACATCAAAATTTATTCGATAAGCCATTTGAAAACATCGTCTTATTGAGTTATTATTAATATAAATTTATGAGTGGTTTTGAAAAAAAAACAACCGAGGAGCTCTAGGATCAGTTTCATGAATTAAACACTTGCAATGATCTTCCGGATCTTTTAATGGACCATCTCGTGGTCCCCAGTATAAACAGTCTGGTCAAAACTCCGTTTTTATTGTGATAAGATGTCAATGAGCGCTTTCTAAAAAATCGTGGAGCTCAAGGATCAATTTCATGAATTGAGCACTTTTAGGGATGTTCCGGATCTTCCGGTGGACCATCCTGTAGTCTCCATATTCTTTATTCTGAAAACAACTCCGAATACATTCCGACAAGACGTTTATGAGTGGTTCCGAAAAATCCGTAGAGCTCTGGGATCAGTTTAATGAATTGACCACTTTTACGGATGTTCCGGATCTTCCAGTGGACCATCATGTAGTCCCTCCGAATACATTCTGATAAGACGTCTATAAGTGGTTTGAAAAATCCACGGAGCTCTAGGATCAGTTTCATGAATTGACCACTTTTCTGATGTTCCGGATCTTCCGGTGAACCATCTCGTGGTCCGCAGGGTCCATATTCCAGTCACAACTCCGAATTCATTCTGATAAGACGTTTATGAGTGGTTTCTAAAAAACGCGGAGTTCTAGGATCAGTTTCATGAATTGACCACTTTTACGGATATTCCGGATCATCCACAGGATCAGACTTGTATCCTACCGGAAACTGAATCGTCCCAAAAGGTGGCCAACTTTCTGCTTAACAACTTCTCAGAAGACATCAGGAAGTTATCTTTTCAAATCAGTGAGATTTTCAAATTTTTAACCAAAAAATTTCAACAATGTTATTGTTTTGTTGACATCGTTTGACAGTCCACTTGACCGAATAATGTCAATTTCGTGCGCGGTCTATGCTTCGAATTGTTAAGAAATGTCAAAGTGCATCTGGTACCACTAACACTGTTTATTTTCGAAAAAGCTTTCGTTCGAACGGGTTCGTACGAAAACCAGAATGCCGTTTTCGAACTCGTTCGAATCGAGTCGTTCGTACGAACGAACGATTCGAACGAAAACGGGAATAGAGGTGAATGTCTTGGTTTTCTTTGCAAGCACGTAACCTATAGCTCATAAAGCAGTAGGCTGTGTATAAAAAAAATGTTTTACTTATATCGAATTCGTTTATTATTCAGTTCTAACCTGGATCGGGTATCAAGATTGGGTCTGCTTGTTTTCTAGCAAACGTCAGTTTGATCGTTTGTTTTTGAAACCTGACACGGGTCGAGGTTAGCACTGACAAAAAGTTCGGGTTCGCACGGGTTGGAACTGGTTCCAACCCCGATAATAAACGAATTCGCTATTAGTTTGACAGCTGCACCATGACGAAGTGGCAGCGTATTCGTGATTTGTCCCACGCGCAAATGTTGCAAAAAGACATTTCAATCGCCGTGGGAGTGTCCCGGTGGACCGTCAAAAGGGTTTTAGACTGAGAAGGGTTATCGCTGCTATCAAAATGAAGATTCGGTGAATCCAGTGCGTTCAATGAGGAAAATGGCAAAGGAACACGGGATCAGTGACTTTACGGCGCGGAAGATCGTAAAGGAATATTGCGGGGCGAAGTCGAGGGCACGGAAAAAAACACATGATTACCAACCGCACTACAATAGATCAAATTACTGGTCGCAGTGGTTTTATGTCCCGAACAGAGGAAAAAAAAACCGCATCCGGGAGCTACCAGTCGAACGATGCAAGAAAATCTTGAACTTCCTTAAGCGAAAAATCCGGTAATCCTGTTCACCGACGAGAGCATGTTTACCGCCGATCCCGTATCAAATTCCAGAACCAACCGGTATATTAGTTCTCTTCCGGTAAAAGACGTGGCCGGCGAGCACAAGAACGTGTATCTGACTGCTATGTTTTCAATAACTTTAACTACTACTTTGCATGTTAATCATCAAAATAATCAGAACTCTTTATTTTTAGTAATCGTACAGTTCTCGTCATAGCAAAGATAAAAGTTTATTTTCTCTTCGCGCCAAGCGCACTGACAGTTAACGGCGTATAACGATGCACCACAGGGTTGTAGCTATGGGGTGGTAGCATCTCCCCCTTTAATTCTAGCCGATGACATAGTCTTCCAGTCGTTTCGGAAGCCGGCAATCTCTGGCTGGTCTGGGAGACTTTGATGTTGTTGGCGAAACTGGTGGTTGATTGGAGATTGATGAACCAGTCTCGAAGAATTCGTCGTTGTCTGAACTGTCATCCTGATGCTGGCTAATGTTAACTTGTTCCGGTTCAGTCGATCTCATATTCTGTTGTATAGCGGTCTGCTGTGCTGAAAAATGCTGCTTAAGTTCGAAGTCATCCACTAGGATGTCGAACTGAGTTGGTGCTGATAATGGCTTTAAAGTATCATCGCATCTAGGTCGAAGCTGGTTCACGTGTGACGTGTGACCTAATAAGCTTCCTCCGACCTGACTGGTAGTCGAGCAGAACGTTGAAGTTGACTCCGACGATGGCTTCAAGAACAGTACCGGAAGCCCATTTCCACTTGTTCGTATTCTGATACAGCTTCGCGTAGACTGTTGAACCCGATGTAAACTTCGGACTTTGTTGATCGGACTTACTGTTGAACGCTGATGGTCGTAAGAGATCCAATGTTGTACGCATCGGCCTGCCCAGCATTTCCTCTGAAGGTGACTTCCCAGCAAGTGTTGCACTGAGCGCTTCGACTGATGGAACTTCTTCCCCCTCAACAATTTTGTGCAATGAGCGTTTTAGGGTATCGACAAAGCGTTCTGCCTGGCCATTTGACTGAGGGTGATATGGCGCTGTACGAATGTGGATAATTCCGAGCTGCTGACATATCGTCTTGAATTCAGCACTACAGAACTGCGTTCCGTTGTCGGTAACAATAGTCTCCGGAATACCGAATCTGGCAAAGGTTTCCTGAAGAAATCTGATCGTGACAGCTGCTGTCGTCAAGCGAGTTTGAACAATTTCTGGCCATTTCGAATATGAGTCCACTATGACTAAGTAGTATATTCCGTCAAGTGGTCCTGCGTAGTTTAGATGGATTCTCTTCCATAGACCGTCTGCCCTTGGCCACGGTTGAGGTTGATAATGCGCCGGAGATTTTGCTGTACTGGCACAAATGCAACACCGACGAACCAGATCCTCAATATCATCATCGATATTGGCCCAGTAGACCACACTGCGAGCGATGGCTTTCATCCTTTCGATGCCTTGGTGACCCCGATACAGCTGCTTTAGAACGCGTTGCCTGTAACATTCACTACACGGTCGTTCATCATGATGCATCCATTGACAACTGACAGAGACTCACGGCGAATATGGAAGGTCTTCATGGTTCGATCTGCGATACTGCTGCTGTTCGGCCAACATCCGTCAATGTACTGTATGACTTGTTTCAGTAGGACGTCCTTCTTTGTAGCTGTCTTAAACATCTTGAAGTTCACTGGCAGCGATGTGAGACATTCCTCCAGGCTTGCGTTGACTTCTTCTTCCAGACTGACTGTGGCAATAACGTACTCTTCCTCGGGTTTTTGATGGTTGCTTATTAGCCGAGAAAGTACATCCGCATATCCAAAGTTGTCCGTTGCGATATATTCCACGTTGAAGTCGAATCCAAGCAGCAATAATGCCCACCGTTGAAGACGATTTGAAGTGTGCAGTGGAATACCTTTTTTTGATCCGAAGACTTTGAGTAACGGCTGATGATCTGTCTGAAGCGTGAATTTTCGTCCCAGCAGCATTCGACGAAACTTCGTTACTGCGAAAACCAACGCCAACGCTTCCTTCTCCACCTGGCTATATTTCTGTTCGGTGCAGGTCAATGTTTTCGAGGCGTGTGCTATAGCTTTGATCTGCCCATCCGGAAAACGATGCATAATGATGGCACCTATGCCAGTCTTCGAAGCATCACCTGCTACGATTAACTCGATGTCTGGGTTGTAATGCGTAAGCAACAAGTCTGATTGCAACACATTTTTGATGCTGTCAAAAGCGTTCTGGTACTGGTCACTCCATACAAACTTCCTGTCCTTTTTGAGTAGATCATCCAGCGGGTGCCGGATTCTATGGATTTCCCGGACGAACTTTCCGTAGAAATGTGCAGCTCCGAGAAAAGATCGGAGTTCGGTGACGTCTTTCGGTTGCGGCATTTTGGCTATTGATGTTACCTTTTCAGGATCAGGTTTGATACCGTTGGCATTGATGATGAACCCTAGGTACCGGATTTCTTCTTTGTAGAAGTTGCACTTTTCCGGTCGTAGACGGAACCCATACTCTTGGATGCGAGTGAATAGCTTCTCCAAAATACGGTCATGCTCTTCTCTGTCCTTGCTGTGGATAAGGAAGTCATCCAGAAAACGATCCACACCTTCCAAGCCTGCAATCATCTTGCTCATCAATTGCTGGAAGGCTCCAGGTGCCGATTTCACACCGGGGGGCAGGCGGTTGAATTGAAATAGCCCACGGTGTGTGTTGATGGTCAGCATCCGTTTCGAGTTATCGTCTACCTCGACTTGAAGATAGGCATCTGATAAATCAATAATGCTGAACACTTTGCTACCCGCAGCTTGGAGAAAATGTCTTCGAGTGTTGGTAGCGGAAAGTGATGTGGTTCGAGTACCGCGTTCAATCCTGTAGAGTAGTCGGCGCAGACTCGAATTTTTCCTCCCGGGTTCCTAACCGAGACAATTGGGGCTGCCCAGTCAGAGTAGTCCACCGGCTGGATGATGTTTAGCTGCTGCAATCTGTCTAACTCCTCATCAACTTTGGGCATTGTATGGAATGGTACCGGTCGTTTCGGCCTGAAGACCGGTTGCGCTTCGGGTTTCAGGTAGAGTTTCACCTTCGTTTTCGTGCAATGTCCGAGGGAATCACTGAAAACTTCGGGAAAACGGGTGAGGTTGGTTGAATCGAATGAATTGGAACAATTTCCCTGGTTGCAGATGGTGGTCAACGGCTTCGCCCAAACATCGAAAGCGTTCATGAAGTCCAGACCGAGCAAGTTCAGTCCCTTAACTGACGTGACGTGACAGGTTCCGTGTTGCTGCTCTTCGCCGGTCTGCATTTCACAAGCAAACTCTCCTACTAGAGGCAGCTGCTCGCCCGATGCTGTATTCGCTCTGTGATCCGTTCGCGAAAGAGTGGGTGAACCGCATTTCCTCCAGTTCTGCTCGGAGATGATGGGAATGTCCGAGCCGCAGTCAAGTTGAAGCTTCACAGAATGGCCGTCGATCCGGGTTGATACGTACTTCCGCTCACTGTGTACTTGATTTACCGAATGAATCCTGTTTGCTTGACTTTGCTTCTTCTTGTTTTGCTTCTGTTGTTGAGGCGCTTGTTTGTCACCGGCGTTGTTGACTGTTCGGTTGAAACAACTGCAGTAGCCCTCTTTGTGCCCCTGCCTGTTACATTGCTTGCAGATGTGGTTTGTGTAGGAACAATCTTTGACAGAATGCATTGCCCCACACTGCCAGCAGGGTGAACGAGGAACGGTTGCCCTGTCCTCTCTTTAAATAAATAAAAAACTCGAAAACGAAATTTTTGAGATTTTTTTAAGTTTTGACATTGCTCAATGGTGCAAACATTATCATGCGTACGGCACAATCAATATATTGAATATTCACAGCCTGATACCGATCAAATTTGCAACAATTTGAACTATATTAGTCATTGTGATGATGCCTCTGTAACTCCCAATCCTGGGAACCCGGAACGCACCGTAGAAAGCCCCATGGAAGCCTCCAATCCCTCCGTCTCAGTCCTGCCATCAGCAGCCTTCGTTCATCATAGTCGTTCCGGACGTGCTGTCGGATGTGGTGAGGGGGTCTTCCAACCCACTCTCTATGGCGAGTATCCAATCAGACTTGATGATGGTCAGTTATTGCCTGATGTATCTGTGATTTCCAGGGAGAGCAGTCGTTCGATTCCTTGCCGCAAGCAGGACGTCGTGATCTTCTACCAAAACGCCGGTGGAATGAATTCTTATGTTGAAGAGTACCGCCTAGCTGCATCGAATTGTTGCTACCTATTACCTCTATGGTACCAGAGCTGAGCCAAACAGTTGAGCACGTTTCTTCGGGTCTTAGAGTTACCTCTATGGTCCTCCAGAGTCCAAAGTAAACACGATTCCCTGCCACAAAGCGTCTCTTCTTTCTTTTCCTCTCACATATTTCGTCTTCGATGCGTTGATGGCAAGTCCAATCCGCCAAGCTTCAGGCCTTCAGTTTGATGTACGTATCCGCCATCGTCTCAAAGTTCCGTGTCATGATGTCGATGACATCGGCAAAGCCACTAGTGTCTATCCCAGCTCTTCTTATCACACCTTCTAACGCGATGCGTTGGCTTCTAATACATCTTAGGAACTTAAATCTTCCGTTTTCAAAATCTTCAATGCAATTGTTTGCAACTTGTTTACGCGTAGCTATAGTGCCTGTCTGGGCCCGTAACCTAAAGGTTTCTACGATAGTAAAACAAGTCTATGACTAGTAGTACAAACAGAATGAATATTTATTGAGTACCAATTCAAGGCTTACTACAACATCAGTTCGTCTACATTCGTATGCTTTTTTTTTAATTCACCCGATAAGTTACCTTCTGTCTTCTTTAAAAACTATACAGAGCTGGAAATAGGGCCTATCTGCTTTGATCGATTCTCTTCATCGACTTTATCTTTCGTTAGTAACTCAGCTGCAACAACATTCCCTGATGTATTTGACTATTTGGGCGATACACACTTAATCTAGCTCGGTAAAATCTCCAAGCCGATTACCTCGGCAGTAACTTTTGCTGATATATCTGTAAATATCTGTTTGTTAACTGATATCGCAGCAAAATGTTATTTGTTAGCTGAGTCTCGGCTGTTGGAATCTCGGCGAAAAAATTTTAGTGTGTAGATGTGGAAAGCAATCGATCAAAACAGATAGGCCCTTTTTCCAGCTCTCTATAGAAAAGATTTTTTTCCGGATTATCCCGGAATTCTATTTCATATTCCCGTGAAAGTTGCTTCCAACTTGAATTGAGAGGGTTAGAAGGAAAGGGGTGTAAGTGACTTTGATCGATTCTCTTCATCGACTTTCTCTTATGATAGCCACAGTTTTATAAACAGATTTTGCGCTATTTCTGCCACAGTTTGATAAAGGAGGTTCTCATCTAGCATCCAGAATGGAACACGAATGTGTTTGCAGCTGAATATTAACGAAAGAGAAAGTCGATGAAGAGAATAGATCAAAGTTACTTACACCCCTTTCCTTCTAATCCCCTGAATTGATTTTCTTTTCCTATATACTCCGCACTCCTAAACCTCCCGAAATTTTCGCCATTGAGGAACATGCATAAATGACGTAGCATTTGGGGAAGGTGGTGTTTCGGGTTTGTGACCGACCATGTATTAGGTGTAGTAAAATACGATACGAGAGAGGGGGGGGGGGGGTCTCAAATTGGTCAAAAATCTGCTAAAACACCTATTTGGGTGTGAATTAGTTTGTTTTCGAAATATATACTTTAGCATTTGATTTGCACCTCACTAGTCACGCGACTCTCAGAATAAGTCTGATAGACAAATCTGTCCGGCACAGTCACTTGAAAATTTTCATTGCAACTCTATGGCGATAAGAAAAAGAAACATCATTCTTATTTTACACACATTATAAAATCCATTTTTATGAAACTATCCATAAATCGAGTAAGGTAGACTTTAAACATTCCTCTTATTTATACTCCATCAGCCGTAGCAGCAGAGCCCGCAACTTCCTCGCTTCCGACCCGATTGTCGGTGGTTGCTCTCCGCTTTCGTCCAGCGGCCCCGTCAGGACCGACGGAATCGCCAGCCCGTACGCTTCACACGTGCGCAGGAAGCTGAGCGTCTCCTGAATCGCAATCGAAGGCAACACAATCGTCTGCTTGGACAATCCCGTCAACAAGCCGAGAACACAGCGCTTCACGTGAAGCCACGTGTCGGCGCATAACCTTGCTCCGGATCCACCGTCCAGTGCGTGGGCGATCCTCGACAAGCCGAATTCATAGTTTCCCTTTGCGCAGTATAACGTTCCAATCACCAAATTAACGATGCACAAGTGCAGGCACTGGCCATTGGCGTTCCCCTTGCGTTCCTCGGCTCGTTCAACCTTACGCATCAATTCCTCTGCCTCTTCGTTCTGTGAGGTCATGATGTAAGCAACGCAAAGGTTTGCCAATACCGACGCAGGTACTGCCAGAATATCATCGTAGTTCTGCCGAACGATGGGTTCGTAGAATGCAGCCGCTTCCTTGTAGCGATCTCCACGCATAAAGAGCACGTGGGCCGCGTGCAGTCTCCAGGTTGGAGTTTCCGAACAGAACTCGGCGCTGGCACGGAATTCTCTCTCTGCGCCTTGGAAATCATCCACGCGCCAGGGAATCCACGCACGAGCCATCGCCACTGGGAGATAACTCTCGAGAGCGGATTCATACTCGCGAAGTGCCATACGGAGAGCATTCTGATCCGGAGCCGATCGGCATTCCTGAACCTTGGCAGCCAATGAACGCAGCCTGCCTCCAATGTTATTTGCCAAGCTGCCTAGTTTCTGCTCGGCTTCTTCCGGGGTTGACTGAGCCGTGATGAGAGCGTCCAACAGATCGTACAAATATGGAGACAAATATTTGTAAGTGAGATGGGTGTGCTCGGCAAGGATGTCAGCAGCTGTATCGTACATTTCATGCTTGCAGCACAAAAGTAGCAGATTGGCGAATGTTTCCGGAGGACACGTTGGTGGTCCAAGCTCCAGGAGGAATGCCAAGCGTCGGAGGCCTGCTCCACCACCAATAGGATCGGTCAATGCCATGTTGTGTAGTGTTACTGGATCCAGTTCCGGTTCCGAGCGCGGTGGTAAATCAGTTAGAGCTTCACGAGCCCCTTCAGCTGCAAGAAAGTTTTGTTTTATGGAAGTCGTGTTACTAGTGAGTCTGCTAAGTTCTTACCATTGCCCTCCTGATACTCGATAGCCGCCTTCAGATTGAAAGCTTGTGCCAATCCAGAAGCGGCCAACGCAGGTGGATTGCCAACACTGCGAGCACCGCCTTCGGTTTCGGCCTGTGCACCCACGCCCAATTCCGGGTGATTTCTGATGCCTCGCTCAACTATCTCTGCGATGTAGTTGAGAGCCTGCGAATTTTCCTTCTTACGATAGTGACAGAGGGCAGCATTGTAGGCAATGTGCGGATTGAATCCACCCGCTTGTAGGGCCGAAACGTACCGCTGCAAGGCATCTTCGTACATGTTTGCCTGGTACAGTAGACAACCCTCATCGTTCTTTACCGACGCTTCCTGTCCCGTTCCCTGCCTCTGCAGCAGCAAAGATTGAGCTGTCGAGTAGTCCTCATTACCATAGGCGATGGCCGATTGGAGCTGCAGTACTTTGTCCTTCAACTGTGGAGCATCCAACGAAGTGGTGATCTTGTGAGCTTCTTCGAACAGTCCAGCTTGAAAAAGGGACTGGGCGTAATATAGTTTGTACTCCGGGACATCCGGAACCAAATTGACGATGTGCTCGTAGCAGTTGGAAGCTTCGATGAAGTTCTGCGTGTGGTAATAGCAATGGCCCAGAAGTGACAGCCCGGCTCGAGTCGTCGATACCTCCGGAATACCATTCAGAACGTTGATTGCTTCCAAGAAGCGTTCCTCTTTAATCTGTATAAGATGGGTGTGTTAGCTATGGTTTCCATCGATCGTTAGTTGTAAATTACCATTGTGTAAATAGATTTGGTGTATTCGCCGTCGCGAATTAACATGTTCTGGGAAAACATTTTGCACCAGCTTGAACAAAACAGACTCACATTCGCTGAAAAACGAACGAATTGTGAGAATATCGATTAAACGCGGATTATGTTTGGTGCCATCGATTGTCATGGTGATTGAATGGCGCGCAACAGGTGTGGTTGAAATGTACGAGTCGACCCTAGCAGCGTGTTGCGCGCCCAACAAGGTTTGCTCTCAGCTGGGTGGGGGGTGAGTGCCTTCAACTCGCGTGGGTAGCAACCAATGAGCTGGATTACCGAGGTGAAGCAGTCGGTTAAGTTGTGTGAGTAAAACCCCTGTACGACGTCACTAATTACGTTTACGTTGATTTTTTGGATTACCATATTTCACGATCTGCTTCACCTCTCTCTGTACTCATTGGGTAGCGACGATGCGAAAAACTGCTCAGAACTCACCATTGATGTTGAAGAGATAGAGGGATGTCCGATTTTTTAACCAGCTATTCTCGTTAATGTTCAAATACATTTAAACATATTTTTTGTTTTGTATGAAAAATGCGGTGTAAATGAAAACGATGGTTGATTCTAGTAAGTTTTTTCAACGTACCATCAACTATGGGAAGTTGCCATACAGACAGGTGAAAAAAAAGATTGTTACCTCGCGTAACATTTGAAAAGGGCCTATCCTCGTTGACCGATTCTCTTCATCGACTTTCTCTTTGGTTTACCACGGCAACATAAACGAATTTCTCGCTAAGCTTGCAGCACAGTTCGACAGAAGATGATGTTAGTTTGCGCTTGAAGCAACACACTGAATGGGAAATTCATTTGCAGTCGGGTTATTCGCGAAAGAGAAAATCGATGAAGAGAATCTATCAACAATGATAGGCCCTTTTCTCGTGTTGCACGAGTTGCTTGATTGTCCCTGCAAAAAAAATGTAATATCGATCAGATCAGCGTAATTCAAGTTGATGTATGAAATAATGAATGTAATAGCAAAAGCAGATACAATATTACATCAAAGTATGTAATTTTGTTCGCAAAATCGGTCACATTACATTATTATATTTTTTGTGTAGATATAGGGGGTTATTCCGAGAGTCGTAGTTTAGGTGCGGAAAGGTTAACTAACGCTCTTACTGAAGAGTTAAAGGCTAAAATATGCTCAAATCTATGGGGGTTATTCCGAGAGTCGAAGTGACTTTTGTCACTAGTGAAATGAGAAAAGTCACGTCGTGGTGACGTGACTCTATGTGCAAATTAAATGGAGAGTCACGTCACCACGACGTGAGCTTTCTCACTTCACTAGTGACAAAAGTTACTTCGACTTTCGGAATAACCCCCATAGATTTGAGCATATTTTAGCCTTTAACTCTTCAGTAAGAGCGTTAGTTAACCTTTCCGCACCTAAGCTATTTCATCAACAAAGTGGATATTGCTCCCATTTAATCATTTATTGGTAGATTTTGATGGGACAGCTTCCAATCGATCAGAATTCGATTCTAGTTTTGATATCTATAAGGTACACAGAGACAAGTTGAAACGGAAGTGAGTTATCACTCTGATTATTTTTTTGACGTGGGACTACGTCTTTGATTTCTATATGGGGTACACTTTGTGAAAACCGAAAATGGAACATGTAACAAATTAAGAAAGATTTTGAACGTTAATAACTCAGCTGCACCTGGTCCAATTTCAATAATTTTATCACCAATCGATCAAAAATATGGCTACGCATCGATAACAATGCTTCCGAATGTTGATTTTCAACAAGAAACTATTGAAAAACTGGTGAATGTCCAGCATTGTCCAAAAGCGTAGAACTAACTAACAAATCCACCAATTACCTACATGCATATGCTGCTTCCCCAGCACAGTCGTCAGAGAGTAGTAAGTAGAGGAAACAAGTTGAAGTGGCATTTGCCTCCGATCCTCGGAGGCGTGCGAGTAGGGAGGATGGAATTGCGTAATATTTTGCACACTCATCGCCATATTCAGAACCAAACGCAAATTCTTCAAGATAACCACCATCCGTCGTCTGGCTCGCCGTGGCGGTGTCTGACGTATCTCCAGTCTGATTTACGAGGTGTGCTGAAGGTGTTCCTGAAAAATAATCACGCTAACCACCAGCGCCGATATATTTCAAGGTGATATCACGGCGAATGAGAACGACCCAAATTTGAGTTTAGTTATCTCAGAAATAAGAAATAAAGTGCAGGAACTCAGCGATGAGTAAATTTGCCTCATTTTTTTCCCAGGTTTTTCCAGGGAAAAAATCCAGAATTTGAGAAAAGTAAAGATTGTATCCTGAATACACTGCAATAATTATTAATAATAAGAAGAGCATTGCAAAATGAATTCAGAGAGTGTTCTGCAGCGAAATTTTCAAGAGTACAAATTATAATGGAATTCAAATTTTCCAGATCAAAAAAATGTAAATTTTGTGTTCTCGATTTGTTTTTCAATGATGTGGGATTTAGAAAAATCTTCAACATTCAGGAAATTTTATTTAAAATCAAATATTCCAGACATGGAGAAATTTACAAAATTGGGGAAAATGAGAAGTCTTCAAGCTCCAACACTAGCAAAAATATTTTAAATGTATTTAAGATTGAGAACTAGAAATCAATCAAGTGTCTGAAACTTGATTCTTTTAATTATACGGTTCTGGAAATGTTCAAGATCTTGATCTTGGAGTTCGAAACTTCGAGGCTTTTATTTTTGATGAGATCTTAGACTTGGGAAACTTAAGTAAATGTTAAATATGAACTTTTAATGGTTTTGATAGTTCACTTAAAACTGATTGCAGAATGGCCACCCGTTAGCCTTTTTTTTATTCTCGAGATTTTTCCGATATATACGAGTGCGGTACGGTGACGGTATTGATTTATAGCGACTGTAACATGGTCACGACGCATGGTAGTCTAGTCGCATAGGAGTATTGAGCGAAAACCCATAAAAAAATAAACAATACAATCAATGTGTTTCAACACAAAATTCCAGTATTTTCTTCACTGTAAATATATTTTTTCCCAAAAAGTATTTTTAATTATCTTTTATTTGATATTTTGATCTTTGAAATCGGGCCAGTGGTTCAAAAGTTATGAATTTTTGAAGAAAGTCATTTTTGAAAACAAATTGATATTTTGGACCACCCTAACATGGAAATGGTCACCCTTATGACAACATAAAAACTACGGGTCTTATAGTTTGCCCAGAGGCGTCACGTGCGTCATTTGTTTACCTGTGCACCAAACTTTGTTTGTTATAGTTTACCACCACATATTAGTTTTTTTTTTTTTTCAATGCTCCATGAATTCGAGGGACATATTCTCAATTAATTTATTAATCACTACCTAACGTAACATTTGAAGGGTCTATCATCTTATGTAAAAAAAACTTGTATCGCCTTTTTCGCGCTAACCGAAGTAGGAGGAATTGCAAAACTCAACTAAAAAATGAGGCTGCTTAGAATTCTATACACCAACACCAACCAAGCTGCTTAAGCCACAAATAGCCTTTTATCAGAACTTTTGATTACTTGGGTCCCTTTTATTCACAGACAAATGCAATGGAATACATAATACAGGATCAGAATTTTAATTACAATGTATCCTTGACCGATCAGTTGAACTTGAAAAATGTTTCAATAAATGAATAAAACAATATTGTTCAACTTGTAAAACAGAAGCGTTTCATTTACAACATTAATTTACAGTTCCAAAGATTTCATTTTCATTTTCATTTTGCAGCATTTGGTGGGGCAATGGGAGCGCAAGTCAATCCAAAGCCGAGGATAAAGGACGGGTAATGGCTGAATAGTCTATGCGGACCACTTGAACGCCATGGGAAAAGGAAGGGATTGAAGAGGCCGGTTATTGAAGGGTTTTGAGGAAATGACACATAGTGATGCTAAATGTAAAGAAACCGAAAATCCATCTCCCACTGATTCATCCTTTCACATATATACCAAATCGATATTTTAAAGCAATAATCAAAATAAACAGACAATACATGAAAAGGCTAATTGCCAGTTGCTTTAAAGGCTAGTTGCCTCCCTAAGCGGACCCTCCGCATCCTAACTCTTCTGTTAATCCACTTAATGCTACTAGGCTGTCTAAATTTTCTTATTTAAGTTCGTTTGATGATTATGATATCTCTAGTCTAATTTAATAAATAATTGAAATCTCTAATCTACCTACCATGCTTTATTAAGTACCTGCACTTGTGAATGTAATCTAAAATTTAACGTGTTTCAAGTTGTTTTTGACTTTGACCTATATTTAATATATATTAGTTCGTCCCAGGTGACACCTTCAAGTGACTAAAATGCTTCACTTTGAAGTTAGTTTCCTAGCTGATTTTTTAATTACATAGGGTATATGCTTCAACTACGCTCACACGTTTCCACTATGTCGCACCTAAAAAATACGTATGGTTATGTCACAATAGAAGCACGCCACAGTGGAAATCCCGAACCATAGTTCAAACACTTATCCCAAATCAAAATGAAGCACATATAAGATTAGTTGCAATACCATGTACAAAAATGGTGTTTAACATTGTTCCCTGAGTAATACCTCAACGAAAACAACAACGAAAGCTTGTCACGCAAGTAGAAGGAGCACTGTTGGGCACTTTCTGAAATATTTCAATAGTATAATTCCCTTGCAAACCCAAATAAATCTATCTGCGTAAAAATAAATAAAATAAGAGTGATTTGCGGCTAAACCCGCCAGTATCACACCCAACGTCAGTGCCTATACGTAAGCGTACGACGCGGCTTTCAACTAAAGGAGTAACAAGTGTGATACTATCACTTCAGGCTAGAACTTTGGTTCTCTTATGCAATGGTTCATCAGAGAGGGGAAGCTCAGCATGCTTGGCATGCACAGTCGTACACACCAACCGCTCATTTGCCAACAACCCCTCACTCAGTTGTTGAAAATTGATTTTCCTTAAAGTAATTGATAGACCAGAATCATAGCCTACTATAGATATACAAAGAGTAGGTAAATCTTAACATTTGAATCAACACCAATGAATTTTTACACTTAAAGTCCGAGATGTGCAGCGAGCATTTCTCACTTCATTTTTACAACGCAAAAACAAATGCAGTTTATTACTAGAAATAAAATCTACCTTCTCTTACGTACCTATTACAAGCTTGAACTTTACTCTATCTACTGCTTCAAACAGAACTAAGTTTTGTCAACTGTGTGCAAAGTCACTAGCAAATGAGCAGTTTGTGTCCAAAACTGTGCATGCCAAGCATGAAGCTCAGTAATCCTCATCGCATGCTCATGACGCTATTCTGTCACGGCATAAGCCAACGATGCCGGACCTAAACCAACCGTCTCCAACGCTCCACTATGAAGCATAAGATTAGGCCCGCCCACCAACGTCCAGGTTAAAAAACTAGCCAAGGGGAGGGAATTTACAGTTCCAAAGATTTAGATATATTTCGTTATGATCACAATTTTTAAGTCGAGTATTAGTACAAGACACTGAAGAAGTTTGCACATTGTAGACGAAATACGCGTATCTGTCAAGGATAAGCAAATAAAGTAGTGGAATTAAATGGAAAATACTAATCCTTCTCTCTCTCTCATTATACAGGTATTCCACTAAGACGCCTACATTCATCAGGATTGTAAAATAAGCTTTCTTCTTTTATATATTTTTCATTCAGATGCGCTTATATTTCATTTTAACATTGCATGACAATTTATTTTGAAACTGTATGACGAGTCCGTATCCTTTTCAATGTTAATCATACACACTTAGATTTGTTTTGCCTAGATAGGCACCACCGAGCAGCTCGGCATTTTATTTTACTGGATCTCCAGTGAAAAACTTGCCGGTTTCCGTGAAGTGAAGCAATAATCATACATTCATGTGTGGGCAATTTGGTTCAGTGTATATAAATGCGAGTCACCCATCTGGCTCTCA
This sequence comes from Ochlerotatus camptorhynchus, assembly GCF_037179485.1. NCBI lineage: Eukaryota > Metazoa > Arthropoda > Insecta > Diptera > Culicidae > Ochlerotatus > Ochlerotatus camptorhynchus. Next base: position 2,165,675 of record NW_027040574.1, on the reverse strand, counting down.
CCGATTAATCTTGCTTGCAAATTGTGGAAGATATCGAAACAAGATTTGAATCTGGAGAATATGTGAACGTGTCCCGTTTTGTTATGATTGAATCGTGAGCTACCTGATGGTATACATTTTTTACGAGTGTGTGTAAAAAATACGAAATATAAACACAAAACAAGCGCAAGCCGTGAATCATCCCAATCACTCTAGATTTTTAGTCGTAGTTCTAGTGGAGAGTAGGTGATCTCATAAGAATTTAATATTCCCTGCTGGACGAGGTGAGTGAATGTATATTTTTTTTTTTCTTTGCGACTGTCTACAGGCGACTAAGACCAGTTTGGCCCAGCTCGCCATGAATATATTTTATCAAACAGCTTAAATTCGTAAAAAGATTGCTTCTGGGGAACTCCCTCAACTGATCCGTAGCATGGTCGGATGCCATCGAAAAACCAGTTTTGGTGCCATTAGTTTCGGCTCGACATTGTATTTTGCATTTCTATCTGGTTAAAATAGTATGGGAAATCCGGAATAGAGAATAGGGATGGTAATCTTCAGTAGGCAATTATTATTAAGTAGATAGGTATGAGTGAATCTGCCTGTGTTGGATAGCACAAAGAAAAATATTCCACTGAATAGTCACACTTTGTCGTTGAAGTTAATCAGGGTGTTGTGTAAGTAGCTGAGCTTTAGCTAAAACTAAAATATAGTCGGTCTGTTCAAGAAATAGGTAGATGTTGCTATGTTCCAACTTCAATAATAAGTCATCCCACTGTAACCATTCCCATCAAATATAAGGGACTGGGACAAGGTCGATTGCTACTGCACATTCACTATCGTCTATCACTCGAACTTGAAGCAACAGGGCAAACAACAAGAATAGCAGTGTCCCTTTGCGATCAAACAAAGCATCAGTGTATAACGCACATAATGCAGAGATAGAGATTGACAACAGTAAATGATAATGCAACAAACTTATTCTTTCTTTTGTCTATCCAGAGACACGCAGCGATAACAGCTTCTGATCATCGGGTTTTGTGCACATAAGAGGTATAAAACCAGCTTGCAGTACGCATAAATCGCACCATTGATCGCTCAACAGTTGACGACGCATTTGATTCGGTTTAAGTTTCTCGTTACAAAAGAACGTAAGTTTGAGTCATCCAGTTCTCGTCCTGATAACTAACTAACTGATTGAACTTCTCTCGTACCCAGAATGGCATCCGATGAAGGAAAGTGCGGTGGAGTCAGCCATACCGAAAATCTGAACCACCCGGAACATCACGAGTTCATCAAGGCTGCCCTGGGTCAGACGGGAACGCACGCCGGGCGGAAGTACAAGTTGATCCGCGCCACCCAGCAGGTGGTGGCCGGAACGCTGCACACGTTCTACATCATCTTCGAGGATGACGAAGCGCAGCAGGAGTACAAGATCACGGCCTGGAGCCGACCGTGGCTGCAGGAAAAGGGCGAGGCACTGAAATTGACCTTCGATAAGCACGACAAGAAGTAAGTGCTTTGCGTTCAATTAGCAGAAGTATTTTTTTTTTTTTAGTGTTTTTTAATCGTTTGTTGAATTCGGATAAAGTAAAATTGCACCGGGTTTTTTAAGAAATAAAAGGAAACATGTAAACAAAATACCGATCAATGAAACTTATTTCTGAGATTTTACCTTAGGAACGGGAGCAGAGGGATTTTCCCCTTTGTAGAATTCTTTCAGCAAGTCCATCGCTTCTTCCGCCCGTACTCCACCGCGAATGGGAATGTTAGTTTTGAGCAGCCCCGGAACATCTAGCACGGTGCAGCCACCGAACCGGTCATTCTTGCATCCGTAGATAATCTCTTTCACATTCAACTGGATCAAAGCGGCCGCACACATTATACATGGTTCAACCGTTACCACCACTGTCACCTCCCGGAATACGTCCTCATACTTCAGGTCCTGGGTTTTGCAATAGTCCAAAACCTGATCGATGCAGATGAACTCAACATGGCGGGTGGCATTCTTCGTTTCATTCACCAGATTACACCCGTTGGCGATTACTTGATGCCGATAGACGAACACACATCCCACCGGGACTTCCTTCAGTTGTTCCGCTTTGCGTGCCTGCTCCAGAGCTTGCTCCATAAAGTGATCCATTCTCTCTCTCTCTTGCACACACACAACACAAATTATTTGTACTCTCTGCTATTGCCAATTAGGAGATCGATTTATCTTGGAAAATGCTGAATGCAATTCCTACGCCTTCAGGTACGGCATAACACCGTTATCCACGAGCCACTGTTGGGCCTTCTCGGGCCAGTTAGTATTGTTCAGACTGCGGGGGCTCGGATGGGGCATGCAGAGCAACCTGACGCGATTCGGATCGAGCAGGTTTTGCCTAACCAGTAGCTTGACGCGGTCCTCACAGTACCGGCCGATGGACACGATGACGGTCGGAGCGAACAAGTCCAGCGCTTTCTTCAGGTACTCGGAACAGATTTCCTGCATGCGAGACTTGGCTGCTCCCTGAAAAGATTATTTAAGGTTTCAGTACAGTTCCCACTGAATTTTTGGGTTAAGGATCGGGACGTGCGCGTACGCAAGTCCCGGCTATCAAAAATTTCGTACACGAGTATCCACATGAGGGATAATCGCAGGGGTCAACTCGGCCGAAGTGCAATGGACAAGTCTCACCCTGGGGGAACCGCCTTCATGATCACGGTAACCCCTATACCAGGTAAGTATGCCTTCCCCAACAACATCGAAAGGTCCACATCACTCGATGCCATGCCACACTAGCGATAAACAAAAACAAACGCACCAAATAACAGCAAAAAAAAAAGCTAAGATGACAAGAAAACTTGCAACGCGTGTTGTTCCCCCCTTCAGTATAGGCAACCATCGTTACAAACCGCATCCACAAATAATCTACCGCGTGAAACTCACCTTCAGCTCTGCCGGAGTGATGTTCCTTCCACTGGAGTGGAAGAACGCCAACGGGCAAATGTTGAACACGAAACAATTCCGAAAGAAGTTCTCCGGTTCTCCGCAAATCTCCCGATACAGACCCCACCAGCGTTGTCCGCTCTGTTCGCCACGGGTGCAGTTCAGTCCATCCACCGGTCGCACGGCTAGCTCCCCTATCGGTTTCGCTACCGGTCCCTGTAGTTGCATCCAATCACGTACCGCCGGCACGTATCCAAATGGAACCTACAGCACATACGGAGCAAAAAAAAAAGCATTAATTTTTCTCCAACACATCTCCACCGCGGAAATTCAAATATCACCCCGGTCTGGCACATTCCCCACGGGCCGGGGTTCATGCCGAGAAAGAGCACCGGTTTGTGACCATCATTCAGGAAGCGTTCCATGTAAGCCAAATGAAGACCGGCAGCATATTCGATGGGATTGTACGTGGCTGCCACTTCCGATGGCAGAGTTATCTGCTTGAGGGCTTCGCACAGCTGCAGTTCCAGCTGGTACACGCGTTTCCAGATTGGAATGATTTCCAATTGGATTCCAATTTCCGATGGTTTATGCTCGGCGGAGTCGATGGTGAAATGAGATGAGGTCAAAGCGGATGCGGGTGGTGGGGCGATCGACGAAAGCTTCGGTTTCGGTTCGTTGATGAATGAACTCAATGAGAATTCTAATGGGTGATTGGTGGCACACGGGTTCACTTCCGGTTGATCGGCCAGTTTCAACTTTTTGCGCAACATTTTGATGCAGATTTTACCTTGAAGCTGCTGCGATACGCGTTTCACTTGTGGCGATTCGTTCTCATAAAACTTTGTTTACAAACAATTAGACAGCTATCTCCCGAAGAATGCGTTACCCACTGAGTTCTACACACCGCTTTTTCTCGGTGCCCAGCACGGAAGGTTAGTCTAACATGAGTCTAACGTTAGTCTAACACGTTAGACCATTAGACTAACATTTGGTCTAACGTTAGTCTAATGTTCGTCTAATATTAGACTGATATGACACATTATGTTAGACGTTACAGCTCTTTTCGATCTAACATGTTAGTCTAACGTGAGACTAACGTTAGACATTTTTTTGTATGGCTGGTTAGACGACGTTAGACCACCTCTGTGGTGGAATTTATGCTCGTTTATTTACACTCTGCCATCCGAGCACGAAGTTTGACACTTCGCTCTCGAGCGAAGTGTCAAACTTCATGATCGGATAGCATCGATGAGCAGCAGAGTGTAAATAATCAAGCAGCAAAATTATATTCCGATATTCATTTTGGTAAGAACAATTTGTATTCAAATCTTTTGAATATTAACAGGTTTTTTTTTAATTGTAAACAGGAACCTGAGAGAAGTTTATGCAACGTCCTGTGGGAAGTTCTTGCAACTTTCTGCAGGAAGCTCTTGAAATTTCCAGCCGGAATTTGTTGCCCTTTCGAACGGGAAGTTCAAGGCATTTTTAATTGGCAGCATCTTCTGTATTTAAATGCTGAACCAACAAAAGTTCTTCAATAACAGAAGGAAATCCCCAGTCACCCGGAGTGTATTCCGGTCGAGGTTTGGAACTTGGCTGCAGGAAGATGCGAAAATGTTCCGTAAGAAGTTGCAAGAACTTCCCGTAGGAACTAGCAAGAGTAGGTTCTAGGAACATCTTACGGGGAGCTCTTGGAACATGCTACGGAAAGTAGCAGGTACTTTCTATGGAAAGTCCCTATAAACTTCCTTTTTAAGTGCTTTAAAACCTAATCCAGTTTCAGTTGCTGTTTAATTAATTTTTTTTATTTTTTATTAAGAAAGTTTCTTTTGGTTACCTACATTGATGACGTCTTATGTTAGCAAAGAGATTAATAAACTAAATATTCCGACTTTTAACTTATTTTCTTAACCAATACAGCCTGGAAAACAGCAGATCTTTTTATAAAGCCACACTTGTTAGGGGAACAAAAGACAAAGATCGTCTGAGTATCATTTTGTTGATGCTGTTTTTTAACTCTTTATTTGCTCCAAATTTCAATCAATTTGTTGCGTATTTCACATCAAACTGGACAAATATGCGCATTTTCACTCATTAAAAGTGAGATTTTTCGTCTAACCGTCTTAGTGTCTTCGGTGCACTTATTTCTAATGATGCAAGCAATAATAGCTCATGAGACACCAAAACGATTTGACGGAAACGTGCACTTTATCACACTTTTTGCATTTTTCGGGCAGTCCAGTTTTAGATGCAATTAGCAAGACATGCATTCAAGCTTTAACCTAGGTGCTCCTGCTCGTAGAGTAACTTAACAACTTATTTTATTATGATGTGTGTCACACATAATATGTTATGTTGTTATATATTATATTATAAGGAAAACCGTCGAGTTATTGGGAAATTCTTAGATCTTCTGGAAAATACATTAAAATCGAAGAATTAAAAAATTCGTTTAACTTCTGGGAAATTCGAAAAAATTCCTAGAACTTATGAAAGATTAGTAGAAATTCTGAAGAGTTGGGAAATTTCATAAAACTTTTGAAAAAGAATAGAACTGCTGCGAAAAGTGTGGAACATCTTGAAAGTTCGTAGCGCTTCTGAGAACATCATTAAACTTCAGAGAAATATGCAGAGTTTTAGAGAAGGTCGCAAGGAAGTTTTTTTTTCGTAGACTTTTATAAAAATTTGCAGAACTTCATGAAAATTCGTAGAGTTACAGAGAAGTTCGTAGATCTTCATACACGGATAGAAATCTCTTTATACCTTTTAACAAATATCTATTGCTGATTATTCATAAAATGTATAAGTCAACTAATAAGCAGACGCCTTGCAAAAAGTTAATGAAGATCATGTGTCAAATGAAATATATAAGCGGTCACACATACCTTTTATGCATTCTTATAGGACCTATGTGGTTTGTCTTATGGAATATATAAGGCTGATGTTTTGGCAAAAATAATTGATTTTCGTTTCGTGTATAAATTTGTATAATTTCAGGGAAGTCCGTTAATTTTCAAAGGAATTTTAAGTACTTTTGGGAAGTTCGTGAATCTTCATATACATTTTCAGAGCTGCAGGGAAGTCCGTCCACACTTAAACAGTATTTTGATGATCAGTATTTTTTTTACTGGTCTTGCTGTACAGTAAAATGTTCATTTAACTGAAACTTCTGTTAAAAACTATGAAATACCGATATACAGTATTTAAAAACTGTAAATCTGTAATGAATGGCAAAAAGAATTGAAAACAACAATTAAATTTACCCAATAAGTAATTAAATTGGATGCTTTCGATAATTCAGAGAAGTTCGGTAAAAAATACTACTGAAAAAACGGTATTCTTCAAAATTTTACTGTGTTTTAATTAAACTGTTACTCTTAATTACCGAATGCATTTTGTAAAGTCTGCAGCTGTAATATCTTATTCGAAAAGAAAAAAAAAGTGGGGTTGTGTACAAGACACGACCGCATGGTTGACGCAGACTACGTTAAGCGGTGTAGTGAAGTTCTCGTGCATTTTTTCTAGATATTGATTTAAAATACAGTAGAAATAACCTATGATTTCGGTCCTATGTACATATTTTGAATTTTCTACTTAGTAAAACTTGGTTAAATTCAGGACCTCATAAAAATGCGAGTACATATTTTTGGTTCCTAAATTACTATCAGATATGAGTAAGGCTTTCTTCAAGTGATTCATTGAAGCGTCCAACAATGACCGTCATGATGGCTGATATTCCCTATCACTTCAAGATTTCTAGGACATAAATCTTGGACTGTTGTGACATCACTCATGAAATTGAAACTTCTTGTGTACTGGACTGCAACAAAAACGTGAAGTTCCAGTTTCTTTGTTATAAGTTTTGTGAGAGCTGATATCTGTACTCTTGAAATTTTTATGTGGTAATGAGATCCTCAGCAATTCAACTTCAAAACGCTAAAGATAAATGCACAAACAAAAACGGAGTGCACAATTTTTCATCAATGTTATGCAACATTTCATAGTTGATCGAGATGATCTCAATTAGCCATGAATCCCTCCAATAAGTCCCCGGTACATATTTTATCTACCGATTGAACAAATAAAAAAAATACTAAGGTTGTGTTCCATTTGAAAAATTACACTTAGATTTGACCAGAATTTCAGAAGAATGTGTTTCAGATTTTTTTTTTCAGTAGCCGCATCCGGTTCGTCATGGTCTGCCTCTGAATAGTGCGTCAAGTTGGACGAAAACATGTATGTAGAACACAGCACGCCTCACATGAAGAGCATCTTAACAATCACAAACTTAAAACGAAATAAAAACAAACCAAATAACTGCATGTACAGTTTCACTGTACAAATCGTGTGTTCCGGAAGGTCAATTATATGATAAAGTCGGGTTTACTAATTTCGTCAGTTGTCTTTTACCGAAAATTTGTTTATCAAATTACTGAACCATGTAATGAATGAAGGTAATGCAAATTGTTGATGATTTGATTACTGGGTGTCCCGCAAATCAAAAACCCAGTAAACTTCAACGACTCCGGTAATCTAAAATGAATGTGCAGGGAATTTATATATATCCAGATAAATTTTAAGAAATTCTCAGATCTTCAGATAAAATTGCTGAACGTCAAGAAAGTTCATATAAATTAGCAGAACTTAAGAGAAGGCCATAGGGAAGCTCGAAGATCTTCAAATAAATTCGACGAACTTCAGGGAAGTCTGTATCTCGAGAGAAATTTGCAGAACTTAACTGCCCATAAAAGCATATCAGTCCCATCCGGAAAAACAGCAAGCCGAGAAAAACGCTGTTGAAAATGTATCTATCCCTAGACTCTAGTGAATGGGACAACCAAGTTTTGGTATTTTTTTTACCATATTCTCTTAACAAAACATGTGACTTTTAGTGCACAGTGTAAATACAGATAGTTTACAATGGATTCTTATAGATAACTCATTTCTGATAAAAAAAAATCCATATGGGACTCTTATGCTTTTATGGGCAGTTCAGCGAAGCTAACAGATCTTCAGGGATGCCCTAATGCAAAATACCATTCCCGAACCATAACCCATAATTATTGAACTATTCCACAAATGGTTGAGATGATACCCTAAACACGTTGTTAAGGAAAATAACCATACAAATTTGATTAGGGATTTCATAGAACTTTAGAAAAGTTTGCAGAGAAGTTCGTACATCTTCAGAGAAATTTTATGAACATTTGGGAAGTCCGTGAATCTTTAGCAAAATTAAAAGAACTGTAGGGAAGTCCGTAGACCTTTTGAGAAATTTGAAGAATTTCAGGAAAGTCAGAGAATTTTGTAGGAAAGTATGAAGAACTTTTGGAAAGTTCATATGTAAGTTCGTAGAGCTTCAGAGAAGTTCGCAAGTAAGTTCGTAGATCTTCTGAGAAATTTGAAGAATTTCAGGAAAGTCAGAGAATTTTGTAGAACCCCAGTGAAGTCCGTAAATCTTTAGAAATATATGAAAACTCCAGGGAATTTCGTAAAACTTAAAAAAATAAAAAATAAACAGAAGTAGTTTATGAATCTTTAAAGAATTTTGAAGAACTTCAGGGAAGTCCAAAAATCTTCAGAGAAATTTGCAGAACTTTAGGAAAAATAAAACTTGCAACTTCAGGGAAATTTGCAATGCTTTAGAGAAATTAGCAGGGCATCTCGTAGATCTTCTTAGAAACTTGCAGAACTTCAGGGACGTCCATAATTCTTCAGAGAAATTAGCAGAACTTCAAATAAAAAAAAAAAAACATCAGGGTAGTCCTTGAATCTTCAGATAATTTTGAAGAACTTCAGTCTGGACATCTTCAAATAAATTTTCAGAACTTTAGGAAAGTCTTAAGCCATTTAGAGAAATTTTCAGAACTTCAACCCTAATAAAAAAAGTACCATAAACGAATGATAACCCAAATGATTGAACCATTCCACAAATGGTTTGGATTATACCCAGAACACGTCGTTAAGCTAAATAACCATAACTATTTTATTAGGGTTCGCAGAGAAGTTCGTAGATTTTCAGAGAAATTTTAAAGACTTTTGGGAAGGCCATGAATCTTCAGAGAAATTTGAAGATCTGCAGGTAAGTCAGATCTTAAGATAAATTTGCAAAACTTCAAGGAAGTTCACAGATCTTCAGATAAATTTGAAGAACCCTAGCGAAATTTACACAACTGTATCTTCAGAAATATTTGCAGAACTTCAAAAAAGTCTGTTAATCTTCTGGGAAAATTGCAGAACTTCAGGAAAGTTTTGCGAGAGGGAAAAATCAGAAATATTAAGAAAAATTTTCAGAATATCAAGAAAGTTCGAAAATCAATAAAAAGACAAAAACAAAAACAAAAACCCGACAAGAATCGAGGAATTGATAAATTACTTTCGAACGTGGAGTTTGACATTTACGGTTATTATCATTTTTCTTGTTGTTAGTCAGAGTTGTTACATACCGCAAATTATCATATATCCACTTCAAAATGTTGAAAATGAAAAAAAAAGAAAATTTCTGAAATGACATGTAAACGCGTAGTAACATTAAAATAAGGGTTACTGAAAATTATTTGAATAAAAATTCCTGTTTACTTTGCCAAAAACTTTCAACATTTTTGGCTATGATTGTATGCATACATATTAGAAAAAGATTAAAGTCTAACTATATTTAACTATTTCAATAAAAATGGAAGCAAAAATATAAAGTGTGACAGGTTAAAAAATACTTTTAACGTTCAGGAATAGGTAGCTTCTAAAATACTTAAATTAATCAGACTATTTTTAAAACTACCCACGTTCATAAAAGTACTTCAAAATTTGCTTAAGTTCTCAAAAGAATATCTTCAAACAACTTTGGAACTTCTCATGAGAATTTAGGTTCAATTTTATTTAAAAAAAAAAACCACATCTTCATTTAGGAGTGGCAAAGACATCTATCTTATATGTAAAAAATAAATTTATCTAATTATTTTTTTTAAACTACCCAACTTCATAAAACTGCATCATCCAAATGGCCTGAAGTTATCAGAAGAATAACTTGACAATCCTGGAACCACTTATTTAGGTTCAATTTGATTTAAAACAATATTTCATTCTAGAACCACACTACCGTTCATACTGGCGACATCGCTCTGATGATACAACGAAACTCCACACCAAGCACCTCCCCTTTTTCTATCCTTGGATAATGTACCCCTCTAACCTCGAGAAAGCCGCGAGTATTCGGCCCAACTCCTACTAGACATTGAATTAAGTGAATTTTGTTACAAACAAATAACAATGAATTACCGGCTCCTTAAAGCTAACGTGATTGAGCCTTACAAATAAACGAACTAGATAAAAAAAAAACTATTTCATTCAGGAATGGCAAAGACGGGTAGTTTATTAAACAGTTATTTTTTTTTTTTCTAATTTAGCTGTTCATTGAGAAGGTCATTACCTTCTAGAAAGATCTCGAAGTGTTCAAAAGTTCTATCCACTTCACATGAAAAAAAAAACAAAATTCTCCGGAAGTTCATGTATGTCTTTGAGCAGGCAATGTTTGAAACTTTTCGGTGGTTCTTGGAAGCTCTTGTAAGTTTTCTGAAACTTGCATTTATTAAAATTTTCTCGGAAGTTCTTCCAACTTATCGTAGGTTCTTAGATTTTGTTAAAAGTTTTTGGAACTTCACTGAAATTCTTGATATTTCCAAAAAGTTCTTGGTATTTCTTGAAAATTTATTATGCTCTTTGGCATGTCTTAAAGCTATTCTGAAAATCTTGTTAATTTATAATTGGTTGGAAGTTTTTGAAACTTCTCGGAAGATAACTTGCAACCAGAAGTACTTGCATATCAAATATCGTAATGTTGGTGTAGTCGTTGTACTCGTCAGAGCTGTATGGTATTTTGTTGTAGGTCGTAAAGTTGAGCCTCTCAACTCCGAGGGGGTGTCACGAACGATCTCATCCACGTAGCAACATTGTTACGAAACACATCATTGACCTACAAGAATAGTGCTCATTAATAAGGAGTTGCAATTCAAATGTTCCAACTAGATCGCCTCACCTCCGTCAATTATGTTCAATTCCACTTTCCAGATCCCGGTTTTGACGCCGACGTCAACGAAGATCAAGTGTCGTGTACGTTATTCAGGTTAGGTTGTTAGAAACTATCACTACTGCGCATGGTGCTAACAAGTTTCTGACTTTATTGCTACCATGAGTAGCGTCACCTCCATTCTGAATCTATCCGCCATATGGAATCTTATTCGAGAGGGTTCTTCGACTCGTCCCTCCGCTGTAGCTGAAGCATTTTCGAAACATTCTATCGTTTAGTTGACTCATGTTGTGGTTCCTGTGTATCCACCATTGATAAAACTGGGAAACTACGGTGGTATTGCTCCACAATTTCGCCTGTTTAATGTCGTACACAAACTAGAAGGAATTTAATACCACCTGAAAAAAGGAAAATTAAGGATAGGATCTACTATCCTGGAATAAATAAAAACTAACCTTCTTGTGAATTTCTCTTCACGGTTTAGAATTTTGTTCTCCGTGTTAATGACCGGATCCCGGTTTCGACGCCGATCAGTAGCGTAAATACGTCGTCGCGACACATGTAATGGAAGTTTACTGACAACATCGGAGATTATCTCGACGAGTAGGTTAGATTCTGCAAATAATCAGAGGCTATTATAGAACATCTTCAGAACTAAAATCAAAATTACCTTTCAAAGAAGCACACAACACAACAGAAGACCATTTGCACCCATAACAATTATTCCCACCCTTCCCTGCACAATTGATACTGACGGCTGCTGTTGATTAACACCCAGCACGTCCAAAGGACCGGAAGGACTCAAAACAGTCAAGTCTTCCACGAAAATCAAGATCCAGCTCATAGTTTTTGAACATGATCCGCACTGAGCTAGATGATACAAGATTGCTAGACTTTCCTTTTTGTGGCGGTGACGAATATACTTCAATCAGTTGCGGAATTTGAAGAACTGCTCAGCATGTCGGAAAACACACAAGGAACGATTTGCGTTAAAAACAACAAGTGGCCTTCCACACAGTTGTTCATACACGACCGGCCGTCTACGAATTGGAAAACTCAAGTCAATACAGATGGAACATTACGAAGGCTTCCCACACTGCCCGTAGGGAAACTGGCGCTCGTCATTAGGCAGGTGGTCATCGACATTGACGTTCTAATTACGATTAATTACAATCCCCGCACGCAATATGTGGCCCAGCCGAGTGAATCTTTCGATGCGAATATTTTTATTCTGTCACATCTGGTTTCTGGTAGAACACTTTGGAGAAGAATTCTTCGGTCGCATTACCAGCGTCAACTTACCGTATGAAACAACGTCGATCCTCAACGGAATGATTTTGTATTAGCTCCACACTCTCCTGGCGGCAAATCAACCAAGCATGTCACTATTTCCAGACGTAGTTCTCCGTCAAGTTACTCTCCGGATCCCACAGAAATTTCACCGTATCGTCTAGCACCAGATCAATGTTTTCAAGATGTGTGCCGATTTCCTTTTTTGCTGGGAACTCTACCGGCGGATACACTTCTGTCTCTACCACGTCCAGGTAAAACCATAAAAACATTCAAATTTTGAACAGCATCAAAATAAGAACGTATTTCGACGAATCTCGGATTGTGCCGGACGTAGTCTAGTTTCGACGGACAAAAGAAAACAATGTTTATCACTTGATTTAAAACATTTAGGCATACCGAAATAAACACTTCGAATGATTTCCCGGCATTCGCGAACCAATCACAAACCTGCTCGATGAACATTTCAAAAAGTACTATCTGCTTTGATCGATTATCTTCATTGTCTTTCTCTTTAGATAACCAATGCTATGCAGACAGATGCCGCACTTTTTTTACCATATAGTTTGATAAATGAGATTCTTATCTAGCGTCCAGATTGCCAAATACAACAGGGAAAGGTTTTGCAGCTGAGTTATTAACGAAAGAAAATCGATGAATTCATATAGGATCTTTTGAAATGTTTATTTAGAATGACAGTATTCGAGCATAAATCGACCCCACATTCACCCCGATCGACTCGAGTCATGCAGATCGATCATCATGGTAACGTCTAACGTTGGTCTAACGCTAACATTTTTCCTTCTGGGTGGGTCTTTATTATAGGATTGCGCGATCTTGGATCAATCTTTGTCATCTACAGATTTTCGATTATTTTCGAGATTTTTATTTATTGGACTCTTTGCCATCATAGATCACATTAGCCCCCCTATTCTGCGAGTCACGTGACTCTCTCTCACCGGTGAGGTGACAATAGTCACCTCGTGTGAGGTGACTCTCCATTTGATTTGCATGGAGAGTCACCTCACCGGTGAGAGAGAGAGTCACGTGACTTGCAGAATAAAGGGGTAGGCTGAACTGATGTTTACGAAACCCCAAAACGATGTCGGATCCCGGCGTAAACCAAACTGCACCCTCAAAACGTTTAATTTGTAGAGTGAAGCATTCAATTTTCTGTAGCCGTCGCTCGCTCGTTTGAAGTTAGCTTTTCCAAATACGGATTTATGCACCCTGAAATAACGTTGCCACCGATTGCGTTCTTTCTTAGATTTCCGAAGAAGGGGCGTACTCCAAGGAGTAGATACAGGTTTTCTCTTCGTAGGAACGTTTAAGTTCAACCATTGGCGGATGATGGCACAAAAATTAGAGACCATGTCATGGACATCCACACTGTCGTAGACACTGAGGCCTGACAGTTAAGCGAAAAGTGCATCAAACATGATTTTGCGGTAGTTGAGTGCTCTTTCGAATTCATTTGCCACCGGAAGTGGCCTAGGACATTCAGCTGCAACATTAACGCGAATATTAAGTGGGGGGTGGTGCAGATCTACTGGCAGCAATGGATCATCAGCAGAAAACCAAATCGAGAGTGCGACCTAAATTATTCAGCTGCACGTTAACTTGATTCAGGTTCAAGAAGTCCATACCGTCGAATAACGCTGTACTCGCCGGAGTCAAAAGCGTCGAAGAAGCAAGACGAATGCCATTTTTATCCTCAGACCAGGCAGTACGAGGTTGATTGTAATCGCCGCACACATCCAGAGAAGCGTTGTCGCAGAGTTCACGAACGGTGGCGATGTGTTCTTCAATCAGATCGATATTACGGCTTTTGTCCGGTGGAATGTAGATATTGCACATCAGGAATCGACGACCACGAATATTGGCAGAAACACAGACTTGCTCCAGTCTCCTGCCATTGTTCGTATTAATGCGCGAGCTGCCATGTCGTTCGGCAACGGCTATGAGCGCACCACCAAAGCAGCGCTTGTCGCTATTCAAAGGAGAACGATCACATATTTTAAAATGAACAGCCCCTTATGAAAAAAGTGGTCACCTGTAACATTCTATAATGGAGTTTTCTGATTAGTTCTGTTCACAAGAGAAACCCCATTCGTTCCATACAGTATTAGGGTTCTACTTATCAAGTGTAATTATTCAGTAGCTTTGAGGGTCGTTATCTAACCTAGGTTTTAGGGAGTAGTCATACGGCTCCTCTTGATAACACACACCGGCAATTTGCCACGTTTCACTCGAAACAGCATGGGAAGTATTGAACAGTTACAGTTACTGCTGCACAGTATTATGGATAAGAGAATATGTCGATAGATTTAAAAATACACTCATTATTGCTTTCTAGAAACTAGCATTCGCTGGAAAATAGATTCCCCTCATTATTGTCCCCACTGCTCTACCTGCGGGTGGTCTATTCTAGCACAGCCGACGATGCCATCTCGCTGACACCGCAGGTGTTATCACCTCGGAAGATCCGGTAGTAGCCCTGCTCGCCCCACTTGGGACCCCACGAGTTCTTAACGATCCAGTAGGGCATCGTTTTGTTGAACATCGGATAGTCCTTCACACCGTAACCGACGATCAGTACACCGTGGTCCAGGTTCTTCTTACTGCACAGCGGACGCCACGGGTGCGAAATTCCTCCCCGATAGAACTGCATGGCGTTGGCGTTCAGTCCGATCGAGATGGGCCCGTTGGCGACCAGGTACTGAGCCATGGCGGTTTCATTCTTCGGCAGATCGACGGCTCCCTTGACGCGAACGTGCACCTTGGTACTGTTGTAGTGACAGGTGTTTTGCTTCTTTGCCATGTAAGGGTATTCGGCTTCCAGCTCCAGACCTCCGATCTTCTCGATTGCTCTGAAAAGATTTGCAAATGTTATAGGGGATGTTTTAGAGGGCTCTAGTTGGGACGGAGAAACTTACTTGTAGGCATCGTCCATGTATCCACCCTGGCAGGCACTGTCGACTGCATCGCAGTCGAGCAGTTCCTGCTCGGAATACTCCTCCAGAACCTTGGTTTTGACTTGGTGAAGACCTTCAATGTTGCCGACAACGCTGAATGCCCAACATGAACCGCAGTTGCCTTGGTTTTTTACCTATGTTTGAAGACACTGTAAGATTGAGTAACTGAGTTATTCATATTTAACACAGCTCGTACCTGTGAAACGGCTCCCAGTTGTCTCCAATCGAACGAATCCGGAAGATCCATATTCTCATCGACCTTCGCCATGGAATTTCCTACGTGATTGCGTTCCTCGTCCCTTGGAATCACCAGACCTGTTCTCTGTCTATATTCGGCGCTGGTCATATCGGCAAAATGCGTGATGCCATACTTGGCAGTTCCCTGCTCGTACTTATTCAGCTGCTCAATCTTGAACAGGTTGTTCTTGAAAATCCGGAATCTCATCTCGTGTTCCAAAGTGCTCTGATAGTCGCGGCTGTGCTTCACCTTGAACTTCTCAAACAGATGCCGAGCGTGGTCCTCGCCTTTCGAGTAATGACCTTCTTCGGAGTCCGATTGCCTCGGGCGGACGGATCGTGCGGAACGCTTGGAAGCGGCCAGCTTCTGTTCCTGTTCCGGTTCATCGTCTCCGTCACACTTGACGTTGTACTTGCGTTGATCCTGTGTGTCCAACCAGACGCGTTCCCACACGGAAATTTTACAGATGACCTCCGGTTCGCTCTTCACCTTGAATGTGTACTTGTACAGGGAACCGGCTACCAGCTGGACCGATCCCTTAACGATTTCGAATTCGCTGAAAAAGGTCACGTATGATAAATTGAATTTCAACGACATTCCTTTCGGAGACTTACTCGTACGACTTGGATTTTTCCGTATTGTACGCCACCAGTCCAGCTTTGATGCGCTCGACGTGGCTTTTGTCCTTTAGATCCTCGGCGGACAGCTCATTCGAGGTACCGGTCTTCTTCGCATGCCGACGGGAACGGGCCACAGTGCTCTCATCGTTTCCGGCACATCTCACCGTGTATTTGTACGCTTCGGAGGGATGTTTCTCCTCCAGCCACGGTCTCTCCCAGGCATTCAGGTAGCAGACTCGATCTTCACCATTCACCGGGTACGCAATGTAGTAGGTGTAACTGCTACCGGCCACCAGCTGATAGGTACCGTTGATGACCCTGGGGTCTCTGTGGATGGAAAATTGCTCGTTGGAGGCTCTGTCTAGGGCCAAGTGGGAAATTTGAGACTCACCAGGTCAACCCTAGAGGCCAAAGTTCTAACGGGTCAAGTGCAAAAGCATTTCAAGTAAAGGGACCCAACAGACATTCTAAGGATTCACCTCGGAACTACTTAGGAGTTCTCCACATAATTTCATCGCATTTTCCTCTGCGATTGACCCCAAAAAATATGTCTAAAGTTGACTCTCAAGGGCTTTAAACTAGACTCATAAAGCCTCTGGAATAAACTCTTAAGCTTTTTTGTCTTTAACACATAAGGCCTTCGAAGTCTAGAGTCAGGATAGAAGCTTCCTCCCGGCTTGACCCATACGATATTAGGAAGTAAGATTACCACTGAAGGCTTCTGAAGACGAAGACCTAGTCTGTGAGATCTCGGAAGTTGCTGGTGGAAGAGACAACCGTTATTAATGCATAGGATCGCATACAGGCCGTTACAGATGACTCGTTAGACCTCTAGACTTAGCTTCGTAAGGCCTTCAAAGTTAATAATATTAATCCAGATATCGAAGGTTTACTCACAAAACATCTGGATTAAACACATAAAGCCTCCAGAAGGCTTCTGGAGATCTAAACAGTTACTTTCCTCTGAATTCCCTTGAACTGATTCCTAGAGATCCTCTGAAAATTCCTAGCAAATTTAGCATTCATTAGAGTCTAAAAGTTTTGAAACTTTTGCAAAGACCGTAATTTATTTGAAATCTGAGTTCTTGGAAATTATTCTATGTTCGTAGTCTTGAATATTTACAGTCGTTCCAGATTCTTGAAAATTTCTCTAAGTTTGATTTAATTGAGTTCAAAATTTCTAAAAATTAAGTTTCAAATCGGTAGAAACTATCCAAGTTCCAGAGACCTAAAAAACGCAATTCAGGCCTAAGAATTGATGATGATGCTGAAGATAAACCGATTCCAGAATTATTTCGTTTAAAGAGTAACTAGCGAGGAAGATAAACTTTGATGTACTATGGCGTACTTCAATACATTATATTCTTAAAAATTAGCTTGATAAAGGAATTTGAAAATTCCCTGAAGATTCTAGCTTTTTCCAGGTAGTAGACAGTCTGTTTCCGTCCCCTGCACCAACAAGACCAGATTGCTGATTCCCGATTTTAAATAAATCTGTACAGCAGCATTGCGATTTCACCGTAAACCACTCCCCCCCCCCAATCAACTGACAACTTACTGTGGGTTGACACCGGAGTCCGAGTTAAGAATTTTCCTGATCCGATTGACATGTTCATCCTGTTGCAGTTCCTCCGCGGTGAGCACGCGGGATGATCCGTAGGCCCGCTTATTTCGGGACCTGCCTCTCCTCTTGCGAATAGAATTGGAGTCCTGTTGGGCACCACATTCGGCCGAGTACTCGTAGGCTTCGTCCGCATCCAACCACGGACGTTCCCAGGAGGTTAGCTTGCAAACCGTACGGGAACCTTGATCGGCGTAGCCGACGAAGTAAGTGTACAGTGTTCCCTGCACCACCTGGCTGGTGGCGTTGATGATCTGCGGGGATTTAGATTGAAGGTCTGCTTCCGACTGGAGCACCTTCGCCAGAAGAATCTTGTTCACTCGCTCCTTGTGCTCAGAATCTTGCAGATCCGACGGCGGCAGTGTTGCGGGGCATCCGACGCAGAACGACCGCTTGGATTGACTTTTCGGTGCATCTGGGCAGGAGAAGGAAACTTTCTGAGCTTCAGCGGGATTTTTCTCCTTCAACCACGGTCGCTCGTGGGATGTCAACTTGCAAACACTCTTATCCGGATCGTCAGTGAAGACCAGCTTGTAGGTGTACAGGGTACCTGCCACCAACTGTTGCGTAGCTCCAACAATGCGATACTTCCGCTCACTGCTACCCCCGGATGACAACAGAATACTCTGGATACGATCTGTGTGTTCCTGCTTGCCATACTCTTCCGGAGTCAACTCCAATGGAGCACCGGTCTTCGGACCCTTGCTAATCTTCTTACGTTCGACGTCCCGCCTGACCCGACTCGACACTTCCTGACAATTGAAGCTGTACTCCGGTGCATCTCGAAGTGGCGTGTAGATCTTAACGTTGCAAGTATTGGTCACTTGATCGTTTTTGTCCACCAGATCCACCGTGTAGCGATGGATCGTTCCAGCTACGATCTGGACCGTGCCGCAGCGGATTACAAACCGAGAAGACCTACAATGAATTGAACAAGCAATGATTCATAGTCCCTGGTACGTCTCCACTTCAACTTACCTCATCTTTCCCTTGGCGTACCCCTTCAAGCCGGCCTGAATACGCTGCTGATGTTCCGGTTCGGACAAATCCACTTCATGGTGACCACCCAGCAGCTTATTGGGAACGCACTCCGACTGCACCAGGCGAACATCCTTGCCTCCTTTGGATCGAATCTGTAAAATAAATGCAAACCAAAAAGATTCAATTGTAAACCTAACCTCAAAACCATCGCAATGGGGCAATTCAAAACCTCAAGTGTACAGAACTTGCTGCTCCCATCGATCAACAGTGCTTTGCATTTGGTCACATCGTCCACCTCCTCGATACAGTGCGAGTTGGCAGTGACAACACGTGCCACAAACAGATCGCCCTTTTGCTCGATCGCACTGCTAAACTGATTGATCTGCTTCACGCTGATCACCTCCAGCAGAACTCGCTTGAAAAGATCCGTATCCATATGGTCCAACATCTCGATCGCCTCGGTGATCGTCTTCTGCATATCGCCTGTTTCGCTCTCCAAGTCCATCTCGACGAATCTCTTCCTTCGATAGTTGTACGAATTCACCGGGTAAGGATTGAAGCCGTAGTACGGTTGCTGCCCGTAGTGTTCATGGGATTCCCTGGAATTGCTGCTGTCGAACGGCGAATGGTAGAAGTCATGCTCGTGGGAATCGGAGTGGGGTGTCCGCTTGTTACGCTGCTGCTGGGAGTCATCTGCGTTCAAGTCTCGCATTAATTCGTCCCGCGATTGCGGTCGTTGAACATCTTCCTGTTGCTGTCCGTCGTCGCTGTCATCGCTAAAGTGCATCACTACCGAATCGATCTTTGGCGGTGTCTCCGATTGTTGCGGGGATAGCATATCAAAATCCGGCTGGATCACCTTCTGCTGCTGTTGGTCGTCTTCGTCGCTTTCAGAAGAATTCTGAACGTCGACTGGTTTAGCTGGCGTGGTGTTCCGAACTGATGCCATGTTGTCCCTAATGACAAAAGCCGTCGTGTCTACGTTGGCTTCGCCCCCTTCCGGATGGGTGGTTCGGTAGTAGTTGTCGATGCTGGTTTTGACTTTCTCGAGTAACGAAGCGAACACTGGTTCGTACTTTTGCTGAACATCCCGACCGCCTCCCCGCTGAATGACTTCGTCAAGCGCTTTCTGGATCTCCTGGTGGGTTTTGAACACTTCTTCGAACGTAGATTGGACCTGTTGGTCCAGAGATATGGTGGTCGTTTCCGGAGAAGCTTCCGTTGTCGTCAGCAGCTCCGATTGGGACTGTTCTACCCGCTTTGGAACAATTACCTCTTCAACAATCTCCTGCTGGGGTACGTCTGCATTTGTTGAAATCCTTCGGGGCACTTGAGCTTCACTACCAAACATGAACAACTGATCCAGAACATCCATAGCCGATCCGCTCAACGCTGGAGCAGTCGATTCTTCTGTCGTTGTGCTCGTAGTCAGCAATTCCGTTTCTGCGGTAGTACTAGCCTCATTCCTGCCAACAATGATCTGATTCACCAAATCTTTAAACCGCGAAGGACTCATCTCTTGCTGAGATCTTACATTGGGATCGAAGATTGGATTCAACCTGGTGACTACCTCAACTTCTTCCGTTGTTTCTTCCCCTGATGTGCAGTTCGAATATTCCAACAGACGATACTTGTCTCCACTCTCCGTAGTCAACCAGGGCTTCTCCAGTACGGTAAACTTACAGAGAACCTCCAACTGGTCGCGATCGAGCGCCTTGACTAGCAGATCGTATCGAACACCAGCGACAACTTCGCGAGTTGCCGACAGGACTTCAACCAGGGTCAGGTCCTTCGGTAGAAAACTTATGGCAATGTAGGACAGTCCACGAAGTGATGGACGCAGCTGTTCCTTCGCACCCAAGGCATCTACGTGAATGGCGACAAAGTTTTCGCCGCTCGTCCCAGCCGAAGGTTGGTCCTGTAGAAGGCGAATACGAATATGGTTCAACGAGGATTGACCTCTCTATGGTTTGGGGATTAGTTTTCCAACGAAATACCCATAGTGATAGTTGATTAGAGTTTTTTTTTTTGGTTTGTGCTTGGTTAGTTTAGCGTGTTGGGTCCGACTGACGGCGGATGGAGTCACGTTTACGTACGCACTCGCACACATTCGAACTACGGGTGCTGAAGTGGAAGTGATGGGACACCGCATGCTACACTCTACGCTTCGGCTAATTCAGGGAGTTACTGCACAAATGAGGTTTTGATGAGTGGTTTGGGTTTAACCGTGTAATTAAGATGAACAATCAACACACACAAAATTAACAATTTTTCTTCCGGTTTCGCTTCCGCATAACATACTGATAAGGCCATAGGGGGTGGGAGATAGGAATGATAAAAAAGTGTGACGCTGGAGATTGTTTGCTCGTTTGGAGAATCACCCACTTGAAGTCTGTTTACATGCAGCTCAGATTGTTCATTGGGTTATCAGCGGTGGATTTAGTTGACCACGAGACTTGCATGGAAACCTATTTATGGGGGTTGATAAGTAACACGAGTCGGGTCGGTCGCCAATGGGGGCAACATGTATTGCGAAACCCTATTAGTCATGCTTGGTTGAATGTCTTAACGCGCATCGCATTTTAACGTCACAGATGAAAGAGGCAGTATGCCATGGAATATCGGGGCAAAAACGAAACTCACAGCCTGCTCCTTAACGAGTTCATGTTCCAGACGTAGTCCAGTGGCCAAGTAATCCTAAGTGGGGAGGGGGAGAGAAATGCGTTAATCGCAGTAACCTTTCGTTGATGATAGTTACAGATTCAAAAAATCTCGCTCATTAAATAATTGCTTTCCGCAACTGTACCAACAGACGCAACAGTCTTCTAGCAAACAACAAACTCGCATTCAATCAAACGCGTTGTTTGTAATGCAAATAAAGGTTACTCCGTACCGTCGTTGGTAATTGCCTTCCGGCTGAACACTTGTTGCAAGTCAATTGAATCGTTTACATTGTTTTTGCCGGCAATCAGCAAACCGTTCCGTAACCCAATAACGTTTCCCAAGTCCCGAAAAAAGAAAGAAAAGAAGCAAAGCAAGTTCAATTAAATGCAAATTGACAAATTCTCGCGGTCATTGTGTCTATCCGTAACCGAACGCCAGCGTGACGATCGCAGCTACGGTTTCGCTGAGCGTGTCCGCGATTCTCGATTCAATTAAACGCGCCCGTAAATTGATCGCCAATGGAGTAAGTGATCGCAAAATTGATAAGTTTATTTCAGAATTACAGTGGAGGCACCATATTCGAAGCCATATTGCCTTCGTGATATGGTTTACGAAAGTAGTATATAGATTCGCATAGAGTAGTAGGAATGGCAACGGAAACCGGTTCGATGTCACGTATGTCTTTGGGAGCGGGGATCCTTATAGTGGTCGGCTTGAATGAGATCATTCAAACAATCGTAATCAGTCAGCTGAAGCCCCGTTGTCGCAAGTCATCCGTCCGTCTTTCCGCAGACAATCATTCTCGTGTTTCGTTCTCAGGAGCCGGACGGATCGATTCTCTCTGGAATTAGGCCACAACGATGGCAAATTAGTCTCATACGTTATTTTAACATCACTTCGTATCAATCATTCAACCGCCGCTGTAGTTGTCTGCGTTCGATTACTGATAAGAACTAACCGAAAGCAATGCTTCCACATTTGATGCTTCTGCCGCCGTTTGCCGGCGTTCAGTGCCTGCGTATAAAGAAGCTGTATGAATTATTGTAATAATTGTTACATTTGCTTGTTATGCTATTGCGATGGAGTAACAACGTTTTCGTAATCGAAGAAGGTTTTTCGAATGGCAATATTTGAAGTGATGAAAGTCGTTGTAAAATTTGATTTTTGTAGGGTCTCGTCGCGTCTTTTTGTGTAGCCACAAGGGACGCTGCAATTTTTTTTTTGTTCTTGAAAAATGTTCAACCTTCATGTCCGACCAAGAAACGATTTAGGCTGTGAACCATTTGCCCATTTGCCGAATTAAATTTAACTCGTAGTTAAAAGTGACATTTCGAAAGTTATTTCTTATGTTCGAAAATCCCCGTGCTGTCGATCGACCGGTTTTCGAGCCACGGTCGTCAAAATTTAACTTCTTGTCTGTCAGAAATAACCACGCTCGGATAGCAGGGTTAATCGATAACTTTCCATCTGTCAAATTTTAACCAAAAGTTAAAATAATCCACCAAATGGTTCAGAGCCTTAGAGTGCGAGTTTCAAAATTAGTGAGCTGTGCTTTGTAATACCAGAGCTCAGCCGGAATCGTATTCTGGAACTGAAAGTATTTACGGCCTTTTCCACTGACTGCTGCATATTCAAGGTACCACTGTTGATCATCGTTATCATCCCATCGATGGAAATAGTTTTCAACGTCATTTTTGTTGTTCCAAAACTGGTTTTACTAACTGGTTCGCAATATCGTTTCCATAATTTTCAGCATGTCCGGGAATCCACTGCAGCCTTTGTAAGTAATGTCTCGACGGTCTCATCCCGAAAACGATTCTCATTCCAAACCTGATTTCCAATCAGTCATGATAACTGTATTTGAAAGTCCAGAGCGTTGAAGAGTAACTGTTAAGTGAAAAATCTTGAATACCTGTATTTTAGATTCAGGCTGTGTTCCATTTGGTGAATTTTTACTTAAATTTGACAGATGGAAAATTTTCAAATAAACCTGCTATTCCAGCCTGGGGGGGACGTGCTGTCAAATCAGCCTACTGATCATCTTGTATGAAACTGGTTCCAAACGTAAACAAACGCTGTAGGTTTCTTATGGCTTGTTTACGTTTGGAACCAGTTATGCGAGGTAGGCGAAGATTGTTCGTATTTGACAGCCACCTCCCCCCCTTGATTCCAGCAGACTTATTTCTGACAGACAAGGAATAAATTTTGACAGACGCTTTCTCGAAAATCGGCCGATCAACAACAGAGGGATTTTCGAACATCTTAATTTATTTTCGAAGTGTCAAATCTAAGTGAAAATTTTCCAAATGGAACACAGCCTCAGGCTCTGAACCATTTGGTGGATTATTTTAAGGCTCTGAACCATTTGGTGGATTATTTTAACTTTTGGTTAAAATTTGACAGATGAAAAGTTATCGATTAACCCTGCTATCCGAGCATGGTTATTTCTGACAGACAAGAAGTTAAATTTTGACAACCGTGGCTCGAAAACCGGTCGATCGACAGCACGGGGATTTTCGAACATAAGAAATAACTTTCGAAATGTCATTTTTAACCACGAGTTAAATTTAACTCGGCAAATGGTTCACAGCCTAACCCTGCTATCCGAGCATGGTTATTTCTGACAGACAAGAAGTTAAATTTTGACAACCGTGGCTCGAAAACCGGTCGATCGACAGCACGGGGATTTTCGAACATAGAAAATAACTTTCGAAATGTCACTTTTAACCACGAGTTAAATTTAACTCGGCAAATGGTTCACAGCCTAACTTTTAGTTAAAATTTGACAGATGAAAAGTTATCGATTAAGGCTCTGAACCATTTGGTGGATTATTTTAACTTTTGGTTAAAATTTGACAGATGGAAAGTTATCGATTAACCCTGCTATCCGAGCATGGTTATTTCTGACAGACAAGAAGTTAAATTTTGACGACCGTGGCTCGAAAACCGGTCGATCGACAGCACGGGGATTTTCGAACATAAGAAATAACTTTCGAAATGTCATTTTTAACCACGAGTTAAATTTAACTCGGCAAATGGTTCACAGCCTAACCCTGCTATCCGAGCATGGTTATTTCTGACAGACAAGAAGTTAAATTTTGACAACCGTGGCTCGAAAACCGGTCGATCGACAGCACGGGGATTTTCGAACATAGAAAATAACTTTCGAAATGTCACTTATAACCACGAGTTAAATTTAACTCGGCAAATGGTTCACAGCCTCAGTGCACGGTAACCGCAAAGTACCCAATAATGACTACAAAGTAAGTATTTTCGAGGGAGACTGGGACTACCTAGAAACACTGGAATAAGAGACCAGCGGAGACACTGTTATGATTCCAATCGAACTGTCAAAAGCGGTTCCAATCTGCAATGTTTACAAATGGTTTGCTTCAATTAGGGAGGAGTATTAAAATCGTTTAACAATCACTCATGAACTCGATCGTCGGTGCATTGGCGAAGTCACTCGCAAGCAGTTACAAATGCAAGTGATGCCAGGATTGCTTTGATGTTTATCTTGTTGCCAAATTCATGTTTTTTTTTCTCCGCTGGTCTCTTATTCCAGTGTTTCTAGGACTACCCATTAAATGAGTAAAAATATTACCCATTTATGAGTATTTGTTATTCAAAAATGAATACTTACTACTTGTTTTTGTAGTTGTAATTACTCATAAATGGGTAAAATTTTACTCATTTAATGGGTAGTCCCAGTTTCCCTCGAAAATGCTTACTTTGTAGTCATTATTGGGTATTTTGCGGTTACCGTGTGTAGCGTACAGGTCGATGTCCTATCCCTCAATCGCAATTTTGACAGTTCCCTAACTTCACGGCGAATGAGAACGACTCAAATTTGAGTTTAGTTCACTCATAATCGCCAAAAGTGCAGGAACTCAGCGATGAGTAAAGGAACTCCGGAACGGAAAGCTATATCAAGCTTCGGAAAGTCCAAGGGGAAAACGAGTTCATCGGTACCAAGATGCCATTGTAGACTGAGGACACGAACATCCGCACTCGGTTCAGCTCTCATTGATGGATCAAGAGTTTCCAGCACTGCATTGGAGTTGGAGACAAATTTTACTTGTTTGTGTGCCTCGATAACATTCTTTGCTAGTTCAATTGCTTCTTTTTCGGTGTCAGTTGAAATTCTTTATAAACTGTGCAATCGAAGGAGATGACACAGCACCGAAAATCTTAGCCACCATCACGTATACTGCGGGAGCTGAAGTACGGTCCATGCCACGCCAGAAGAAACGCTGAGAGTTTTGATCCAGCCATCGAATAAGCACTTTGTAACCCGCCAGCCCGTCAAGCTTTCCGTTTGTTAGATGGGTGGCTTAAGCGCCACTCCTAGAAGGAGACCACCCAGCAGATTGTAGGTTTGCCCGGCCTGAGACCATCCAAGGGATTGGGTCAATATGTCCCGAATACGGGAAGAAAGCTGACTGGCTGACTAAAATTACCGTTGTCCAGAAACTCTACAAAACACTAACAATTACGTGTGCACAAGACCGACAATTCGTCCGAACCAAAAATCTCGTTAGGGGTTGTTCTCATCACAGGCCCAGCCTGAAAGTCCAAACGAACCAATCCGAAAAGATTGGAGAGTTGCCGGCACAATAAATGTCAGATTCAGGGCTGACTTCCCCAGTAAATTGACTCTACGAAACTACAGGAAACGAACACGAAACGACATGAAAATCCTTCATAAGAAGTTAACTCGGCAGTTCATCAATGGTACGCTATCCAAAAAACCATGGCTTTAGGGGGTTAACTGTATTTATTACGGAACATGACAATTGTCACCGTACTAGCAAAGCTCAACTACAAAGTTAAGAGAAAAGCTCCCATTCTATTTATTCGGTACGGATTGTATTTCACCTGCTCCCTACATGTCTGTTTGCCTAGGTCTTTGTTCTTTCCTTTCCCTCTATCATACCATCTATCCTACTCCCTAGCGTGTGCACTATTCATTCTTCTCCCATACGTGTGTTCGGTGCGAGTTTCCTCCGTACGATTCCTGCTCTCCTGGTGTTTCTCGGCTTCACGTTTAACCCATTCAATGACACAATTTATGGGCCGACGGATGGCTTCGTGTAACCCATTCTATAAGACGGTTATGTTTCGCGAAGCTTTCGTTTGTCTCATGCGCATGGACGTTCACAACGAAAAATATACATGCATGTACTCACTCGAAAACCTAGGAATTACATCGGTGCTATGGGTGAGGAGACGGCGGCGGTACCGAAGCTGCGTATTGCACTACTTCGGCCCAGAAACTATCGCGGATGCGATCGACTGATGCTGGAAATGTCTCACTCACCGGAAACGCGGGCTTACGCTTGAACGCGGCACATGCGTTCGATCGTCCGAACACTGGAACACGTGCAACGTATGCTGTTCTGTTGTTCGATGACTACAGATGGGACGAGTATTGGCCTGCCTGTCCAGGGCGCGCAAATTGGCGATAGCGACCCTCTTCCGGCCACGTGTGCCCCGGGAATCCTCCGAAACCGATAGGTGGGGTCAAAAGCGGTCTCTGACAATAGGGTGGTGTGACGGCAAATGGCCTCCGCTGCCACGAACCTGTTGGATTATACCCGCACGCACACGCTAATCAGTTGACCTGGTCTAACGGTCGATAAACGCTCACTTTACCTTGTACTTTCTTCGAGACACACACTTTGCCGCCTACTAACTAGCTTGCTAGGGTTTTACACTAAGGTAACACTACTGGGAAAGAATTGAAATTAACAATCTAATAAAGAAAGTTCATGTCGCAAACTACCTTTTTAATCACACCACGACACGAGACAAAACACCGACCACTCTTGCCTCTTCCACAGATCGATTCGAAGTGGACGATCAAAGCTGAGGAATTCCTCAGATAGCCGCTAGATTGTGACCTTTGCCCGGGAAGTCGCGAACTTGGACGACACCCAATTTCACGACCACCAAACTCTCGCAATTGTGCACCCGATTATTAGTGCCTTGCAGCATCTCTTCCAACGGACTATTCAGAGTCCAGTCATCTCTCTCCCCGAAATTCGGTAGGAGTGCGCAAAGCCGAACGGAAAAAGGTCATTGCATTTTCAATGGAAATCTGGCGGGTCGATGTCCACCTTACGACGCTGTAACTTCGTAGCGTCGGCAAGCTCGACAGGCTTTATAATATTTGAATTTGCGCTTCAATCTGAACGTAGGGAACTCATTACTTTTTTTTGTATGACAAGTGTAACTCTACTTAAGTGGATGTGCGTTCCTTGGCGGTGAACAAATTTATGGGTTTATTTGAAAAACGAAAGTTAATGCAATATAATTAAATGTTGTAAATTGTATAAATAGGAATTCTGTGCAAATAAATAATTAAATAAATAAATGCAACAGCGTACTTGTTACATCTTGGTGAAACATTTCTTTGATGTCTGCCATGAAAGCGACCTTTTTCTGCCTACCTCTCATCAGTACTCCAGTCAAAGATGGAACGAAATCTGGTCCTTTCAGCAACAAATCATTCAAGGAGAAACCATGAGACTTGGCTTTGGCGTCCATTACCAATCGAAATTTGCTAGCACTCACAACGCTAAAATGCGGCAGATACCAAGTATTGGGTGTTTCAGCTAGCTCTTCAGGTTTCAGCTTCCTTGCATAGCCCTTTGCAACGTAATCATTGATCTTCTGACAATACTGCTCGGCAAACTTCGGGTCAGCGTCCATCTTCTTTTCCAAAATAGCCAGACGACGAAGTGCTTGAGGCTTGCTGTCTGGGAACGTGAAGTTGTTGTATTTATACACTTGACCAACCTCAAACCGATCTCCACAACGTTTCAGTGTCCGGTTCATGATATCCAAAGCTCTCTCGTCTTCTTCAGACATCTTTGGACCCTGTTGGGTCTGTTTGATGCCAAAATCTTCAACCTTGTAAATCTCCTTTATCAGCTCTGTAAGTTCCAGGTCCTGATCGTTGCTGCAGAGGAAAACGTGAAATTGGTCAGCAATATCCACTGTTGCAGGTTCGATTTCACCATGGATTGTCCAACCAAGATGACAGCGCGTCAATTGCAAACCTCTTGTTGAATACTGCAGAGTTTTCAAAGGGACTATTAGACCAGCGTCGTTGGAACCGATCAGCATTCTGTATGGCGATCAGTTTGTCTTCATCCAGAAGTGGATACAATCTTTTAATCCTTTCAATATGGATGCTTACTCGTGGTAGTTTGATGTTGCTGATAGTCCGTACGTTGTCCATTTCATACCACTTAGCTTATTTGTTTGGTCCAGCAATATGGAGAGACAGTAGCATTGACTCATCATCCTTATGCGAAATTCCATTCGTCCAGCGGTACGTTACAGGAGATATTGGACCGCGTAGTTCCATTTGTTCAGCAAGTTCCGTATCGATCATGGACAGAGAAGATCCTTCGTCGAACAGAGCAAATACGTCCTGGACTGCACCGTTGCTACGAATCCTAACTTTTCCGACACGAAGAAGAGTGTTCACGCTTCTACCGTTTACATGGCAAAGATCTTCGGTAGTTTTCTTCTCGAACATGCGTACTGGTTTCTTGTATTCCTTATCCGAATGTACCAATTCATGGTGATTCTTGTCACACACCGAACAGGTTCTATCAGATCGGCAGTCACGACGGGAATGGTCTTGCTTCAAACACACATAACATACGTTGCAGGATCTCGCAGCAGATCGACGTTGCTCTACGGAAAGTTTAGCAAACTGCTCACACTTTGCCAGGCTGAAATGATCGTTCGAGTTGCATAAAGGACAATTTCCTCTCTGGTTTGTTTCACGAGTGTTGACGTTCAGAACAGGTGGCTTTGATCTTGTGACCGGCACGAATTGCTGATCCTTGCGATCCTTTTTGCCAAAGAAATGGGGATTGATACTTGCCAATTGGATTTCCATTTCATCCTCCAACCAACGCGAAAATGCTTCGAAATCGGCCATCTTGTCCTCTTTTAGCAACAAAGTCTTGTGCCGCACCCACATTTGCTTGCCGTCCTTGACAGAATCCAGGTTTCTGAGCAGTTCCATTCTGTTAGCCACCACCCACTCGGTGCGTCCAAAATTCGATTTCAGCATCTTCATTATCAGACCAACGTTTTCTGGAGCAGACAGCAGAGACTCCACAGTTCTACGAGCTTTACCTTGCAATGCGATGTTCAATCTCCTGAGATTTTGTCTGTCCGTCAGCTTGCACTGGTGGACGTCTTGAACTGGTTTTCAAAAATTGGCCAGTCCATAATGTTTCCAGAAAACGGCGGTAAATCTCTTACATTTCGACTTTGAAGAGCCTTGAATGCTTGACTGAGAACTTCGTTCATACCGTTACCTGCTACTTCAGGCTGAATATTTTCAGTACGGTGCTCGGAATCTTGCACTGGATACTCGTTTGCATTTACCCAGTCCTGTACACGTTGCACAGAATTACAACTTGAGGCTCCCGAACGGGAACGCAGCTCATTGATTTGAATTGCTCGTTCGCGTTTTTTCTTGATGAATTCTGTCTTTTTCGGGTTCTCTATTGAGCTCCAACTCTTTCTGGATGTTGAGAGCCTCCAAACGCTGTTCAGCCAGAATTTTATCCTGCTATAAAGAGGCACGCAGTTCCTGTTCTTCAAGTTCGTCGACAAGTTCCAATGCTCTAATTTGACTTTGCGCTTTGCTAGCTGCTGACATCCTGCTTCTATGCGATCGTTTGCTAGCGCCACTAACCGAAACGCAACTTCTTAATGATTGTGGGGCCGAATTAACATTACCGGCTTCGTTTTGCTTGTTCCTAACAGAATCAGTGACACGACGAGACTCCTCAGATAGCACATTTTGTCTGACCGGAGTACGTTGCATTGTGTCTTTTCGTTCTAGGTTTGGAATTTGGTAATAGTAGTTTTCGAGGTTTTTTGGGACTGTACCTGCGTAACAACGTTTAGGCCGATGCAGGAATCTTCCATATAAACTGGAAGTTGGTTTTCGAAGGACCAATGTTTCAGGCGGCTGGTTCGGACTCACGCCGACAGTTCGCTAACCTGAAGACGGAACGGACTCTTCTTCACACGCTTGGTCTTGAACTCTTGGACACAGATTCTTATAAAACTGTGTAGAGGAATCAAACACACAGTCAAATTTACGGGGTAACAAATTTTTTATTGATCTTCAATTAACAATGGTTGTTGAGGGAATCAAAATTTTCTCCGATCTCGCTTCATGGCTTACTGATCTCCAACAAAGCCAACCAGGATGGAAGAAGGAAAACACTCCAGCATTCAGGGTGGAGAACTTCCCGCCTCTTCGTGTTACGCAACACGGTCAAGGAAATCCACGGGTGCAATACGGCCCCCGTCAAGAAACGTCTGGTGCCTCAGCTGGACAAAGCTCTCCATTCCCCCTGGATTCTGAAGACAACCACCAGTACAAAACGCTTGCTGACTTCCTCCGCAAGCATAGTATCGACGTGGGCCTCCTATCAGAGACCTATTTAAAGTCCGGCGACAGCTCCAGGGGGGGTAGTGTTGCGGTCGTCGTCAAGAAAGGAATAAAATACCACACTCTGTCCCATATCCGCATCTCTATCATCGAGGCCCTTGGTGTGGAGGTGGAGTCGTCGACTGGATACGTCCAGTTCATCGCCGTCTACTGCACTCGATAGTGTGCCGCCAGCAGTGGACTAGCGGCTAAATTCAGTTTCTGTCACAAGTACGTTCACCCAGATTTGGGTAAATGCATGTTTACCAAGGGGGGAGGTGGATGTCAAATACAAACAATCGTCGCCTACCTCGCGTAACTGGTTCCAAACGTAAACAAGCCATAAGAAACCTACAGGGTTTGTTTACGTTTGGAACCAATTTCATACAAGAATGATCATTAGGCTGATTTGACAGCACGTCCCACCCCAGCCCAAAACGGCTGAGGAGGCAGCACAGATGTCAAGAGTAAAGCCCTACAGTACTGTAGGGCTTTAGTCAAGAGTACCCTTCAAAGAAGCAGTGTTATCTCGACAGTGAGCATTCATAAGGGCGTATACGCGATGATCGATTCTCTTCATCGATTTTCTCTTTTCTTAATAACTCGCTAGATTTAACGTTTGTCGGTGCGTTTGTTGTTGCTTTTGAAAGCCAATACAACCTATTACAACTCTACATTGAACAAATTCTACAAAATTGTTTCGCTTAGCTGTAGCAATGCAAAGAGAAAAACGATGAAGAGAATCGATCATCGCGTATACGCCCTTATGCATGCTCACTGTCGATCTGTTTGTCATATGTACACAGAAAATGAAACTTACCCAAAGCTTGAGTTTAAACAACCCAAAATTAAGGAAAACCGTTATAGTATCTCATTGGGTAAAAATCAATGTGTTATGATGGTTAATTTAAACTCAACGGTTGAGTAATACGTACACTCAAAGATAAATTAAATCAAAAAAGCTTAAAAAGTATGCAGATTCCCGCTTCACCTTATTGAGTCCGAGCCATGATTACTTCGGTAGTAGTCATGTATGATTAAAATCGAAATAATCTTTTCAGTATTAAATTTTATTCTTTTTCAATACTGATACATAATCAAAAAAGATTAAAATTCAATCAAAAATTATTAAAATAGAATCAAAAATGATTAAAAGTTATTCAAAAAAAGATAATCTACAATCTAATCAACCATGATTAAACTGGGATTCATATCAGATGCTTATTTTTTAGAAAGAGAGGATTAATTTTTAATCATTTGATATGATTAAACTGAGTTTAATGTCAAATTGATTAAATTTCAAGCAAAATGGGAATAGTTCAATTTATCAGTGTATATTACCTAACGATGAGTAAAAACAAAACGGAAATTTGGTGGGCCTAAATTTACTCAACGCTGAGTAACTTACTATAAAGCTTGCGTTGAGTGAAAATAACTCTGAGTTGGATGAAAATAATGCCACGACGACGCCATTTGTGATTTTGCTCCCTTCGAATGAAGTTCAACGCGCAGGGCTGGTAGTGCTGATGCGATATATTAGTAGTGACTTTAGTGACTAAAATTACGGAAATAGTGACCAAATAGTGACTTGTAAATAATTAATAAGTAACCATTTACATGGTAACTAAGAAATTAAAATACGGTTTGGTATTGGAATAAACTTGTTATGTCTTAGAACTTAAATTCAAATTTCATAAATTCCTCTAATTTATTCGAATCTCACAACGGAATCTCCTGTGAAGTGCTTTAGAAGTGATTTGAATAATTTACTTTTGCTTACGTTATACATGATGCCTAGCAAATAGTAATTCCTATTTTTTGTATGAGCTTGAACTTGATTTTGCGTTCGAAATGTTTAAAATTTTGATATATCTAGGTAGATAACTTTGATAATTCGCTAAGAACTTTTCACAGAATTTCTTCAGAATGATCTCAAGAACTTTTTTAGAATAATTTTCCTTCTCTTAAACTTAGAGGCAAAAGAGAGCTTTTACAAAAATAATATTGCATTCTTGAAATTCATTGCAAAACAATCAACAAAATTCTAGGAAATAGATTATTTTCGTAGCTGGAATTTTTTAATATCGAATATCAGAATTAAAGTGGACATTTGATGATGAGGAGATGAAAGTAAAGAGTTGATAGTTCCGATATAGTAAGGCAGTGTGAAGTTTGTATATTGAAAGTAGAAAGCGAACAAAGGAAAGTTTTGAGGAAGGTACGAATCGAGTAGAGCATCTCCTTTACCAAGCTCATCCGGTAATGAGGGATGGTGAGGGGTGTTTCCCCCTGCCGCCACTGGCAAAAGGAATGATCACCGATTTGCTCATGTACCTCCGATGTGCGGAAACAGTTCTATCGATTGTTTCACACTCAAGTCGCCATCTGACGTAAACAAGTACCCGTTTCGTACAATCCTCAAAATTGTCCTTGCTCGCTGCTCCTTAGAATTATCACTTAACCTCAGAAATTTAATAAATTTCTGCTTAGAATAACTTTGGACTTCTCCTCGGCATTCATTCTCCTTAGAATTCCCATAGTATTTCCTCAGAATTCTCAAAACAGAAATCCATCACAGAATAACTTTGAAACTCTTCTCGGAATTCCTTTGAGATTGAACCCTCAAAATTCGATTCCATTGGAATTTTTCTCGGAATTTATTTCGAACTCTTTAGAATTCTACACGTTAAGATTCACATACGTTAAAGTCGGTAAAGATTACCTAGATAACGGTAAAAATTACTGATAATCGAAGAAAGTGCACATACCTAAATTATCGGTTATCATGGATTACCAATAATTAACGTTAAAAATTACCTAAATTATACTAAAAAATAGCCTATTTAAAGTAAAAAGTAACGATTTTTATCGGTAAAAATACCGATAATTTTAGGTAATCGTAGCTAAGTGTGTATTGCAAGTATCTTCAGAAATTACCCCAGAATTCATTTAGAACTATCCGTACAGACCATTTTTGGAGTTCACGGGATTTTCATGGAATTTTCGTCAAAGCTCCCTTAAGCAAAATTTCAGAAATAATTTTGAATTCTTATTTAATTTCTTATCAGAATCCTCATCCAATCATCATAGAATTCTTCTCAGAACTCTCGTTAAAATCCACCCTCAATTATACCCTAGCAACACGCTTGTCACTGAAAAATTGAGGTTACTTGTGTGCAACTTATTCCAGTCACAATCAAGTTGCAGCAACTCATTTAGATAGAAGTGTGCGGCTTGGGTATTATTTCCAAAATTGTTTCGGAGCTGAATTTTGCGTCTCTAATAATTTAAATAATAATCCAAAGCGACGCTCGTATGTGTTAAGCCAAGTTTAACTATATAAATAAATCTGACTTAAGAGTTAAGCGGAGATGAAGAAATCAGTTCTCAGAACACTAGATTTTACATTAGACTTTCGTAGTCTGTACTTTGGTATTCTTATCTGATATATCTTGTTGTCATTCCTAGAATCCTTTAAAATTCTCTTAAAATTTATTTGGGATTTTTTAAAGTTCTTAATTATCCTTGAAAGACTTTTGAAAATCTATTACAGATAAATACCTTTTGAAAGTTTCTAAGGTTTACAATTTATTTTCTGGGAAAGGAGGTATATTTTCCCCAATTTTTAATCGAAATTGAAAGCATTTCCCAATAGTTTTCCTGGTACTCTAAAGTTTTGCGGTTCACTGGTCACCCTAGCTGCTACCAGCTCTGAACGCGTGTGACGTCCGGAAGTTTTTCTACCGTTCTGTTATTCCCCCGTGAACTGGTTCGTATGAGACCTCGTTCGAGACCTTCGGTTGTTCGATTCCGAACTCGACGTATATTAATTTCGTTTCTTTCGCATAATTTTTTTGCCACATTGCGCATCTCGAAACGAAAAACTTTTTCATACAAGCGTTCGTACAAAAAGTCTTTCGTTTCGAGATTCGCAATGTGACCCCAGTACTTGCAGCTTCCACCACGACTGTTGATCTGGTTCTTTCTGGAGACCCGGGTGTGCCGTAGAAGCCATCCGTTCTGTTATTCCCCCGTGAGCCGGTTCCTTCGACACCATCGGTTGTGGAAAAATGAATAATATATTTGTTATTGTCTTCACGGATTTTATTGATTATGATTTTTAACATTAGGAATAATTACGTGCTCGTTATATGGCAAGCGTCCTTTTCTTTAATAATTTGTTTTCCGGGAAAATAACGTACCGTTGGGTTAATTTTACTTAAAAATAGGTTATTTATCTGAACAAAATCCCAGTAAAATAACCCATAGTTGAGTTAATCCGACCCAAACGCTAGGTTTTTTTTTATTCGGAAAAGTGCCAGGTAAAATAACCTATCGTTAAGTTAAATTTACCCAAAATTAGGTTTTTCCTAATTGGTCAAATTTACCTACTGCAGTCTTCTAGATCATTTAACCAAAATTAGGTTTTTTTTTATTTTTACCCAAAATTAGCTTCTCGTACACAGCAAAAAAAGATGTTGAATATTACATCCAAACTGCTGCAACCTGGTCAATTTTTTCGGTTGTGTAATATCACATTGTACGATGTACATCGATTTTGCGAACAAAATTACATCCATTGATGTAATATTGTATCTGCTTTTTGCTATTACATCATTATTTCATACATCAGCTTGAATTGCGTTGATCGATATTACATTTTTTTTTTGCTGTGTACGGAACTTCGAGGTTGAGTCAAAAGAACCCTAATTTGGGTAATTTGTTATTTCTGTGTAGCGCAAACTAGTCGATCAGATATTGCCTACGCTGCGAATGCTGTGAACAACTTCTCTGCCAACTCTGGTAGACAACATTAGGAAGCAACCAAGCGTATCATCCTATACCTGAAGGGAACAGCGCAGAAAAGGTTACTGTATACTAAAGCCGAAACTGAAGGGCTTCAAGGGTATAGCGATGCCGATTGGGGAGGAGATCCTGATGATAGAAGATCGACAACAGGTTACTTGTTCACCATGCAAGGGGCTGCAATATCCTGAAATGCGAAGAAGCGTAGCCCTTTCATCATGCGAGGCGGAATTCATGGCAATTTCGCGGGTCATTCAAGAATCTGCGTTCGGAGCTAACAGAAGTTGAAGCAATGCCAATCTACTGCGATAATCAGTCGGCAATCAGCATCGCGAACAATGGTTCGTATAATCCAAGAACGAAGCATGTTAGTATTCGCTACCACGAAGCATTGCAGCAGCCAACAGTAAAGTTCGAATACATCTAGACCGCAAACCAACCAATTCTTAGGCATCGCGGATTAGGGAGGAGTGAAAACCCGCGATTTTGTTACGTTAACAAGTATTTAGAGAATAAACGTTCATTCCACTTTGTTCCTTCAAACCTGAATCACCGGTTTTCCTTTTAACTCATCAAGACTAGTGTGCCATTTGTCTTTTAATTGCCTGCTGTCTTTAGCCAAGTTGTTCAAATGGGCAAGGTCTTTTGGAAGATGAACAGCATAATTCTTAATTCCCTCACCAGGCGGCATTAGTGTGCCGCCAGGTTTTATAATTGCTTGATTTATCGTGAGAGTTCGTCTAGGTAGAAGAAGGTTGCTGTCTTTGGCAAACTTGTGCAGATGGATAAGGCTTGATTGGAAATCTTGATTTGTTCATATTTGTCATGACTGTAACGTCTCAACTGGAACATTTCGACGACCAACTTTCGCGAAAGAGTGTGGATAAATATTATTAAAATAGTACGATGATGTCATTATTTCTTATCCCAGTACATCTTTAGTTGAACTTGAACAAGAAATCTACTACATATGATTGCTGTGAAAATTAATTTCAATATCTGCATAACTAATGAAGTGCAAGTTTTTTTTTTTAATTTCTGCCACAAGTAATTGCCTGTCTTACCTCACAGTGTCATACTATACAGCGCAATAAATGTGTTGACTCTGCAACAAAACAATACACAGCCTAGCCGGAGTATGACCACCACGTATCCGAACGTGCTAAATGGATAGAAAGTGTGCCTTCAAAATCACGAAAACCACTCACAAAGGAACACAGGCGAATGAGATCATCAACCTTCGATATATGTAGCAAATGGGTTTGGGGTTTCCCTAAAAGAGTAGAACACGATCAGGAAAAGCAACTTATGTGTCATTCCTTGGCCTGCTGGCAGTTTCTCGTTTGTTAGCAATACATAGGAGATTATTTGTGTTGCTGTTCAATAACAAGTTTGAAAGTTTGTATCGTCCTGTAGGCGGAGAACCTCTTATCATCGCAAATTGAAAAGGAAAACATATCGCCGACAAAGACAGACAGATAAATACAGTTATGTTTTGTCCAACCAACAACAAGATAAATACCTAGCGTTCGCCGCTTTGTTCGATGGGAGTGAAAAAAAAGACAGATACCCCTGACTTTTCGTTTTACGTAGGATAAATAAGACCTTCAACACAAAGGCGCAGCAGAAGCCATATATATCGAAGATCGTTTCCTTGATAGATTATGATATATTACGTTGTACACTAGCAATGCCTTACAGCGCCTTGAGCGAATTCATATTCTCTAAGGAAGAAAGCTATTTGCCACCAAACCAGCTGTTTAGAATTAGCATTAATTACCTACAAACATCCATATATACGAAGATAGGCAGCTATTTTCTACTTTTCTCCTTACCTTCACATCATCGGTGTTTGATGCAATGCTTCCACTGCCACCGCCATCCTGCTGCTGCTGCTGCTGTTCTTCTTGACTGCGCACTACCGTCGTCGATAGGGTTATCGCCAGTAGTATCAAACTATTTACCACCAGCCTACTTCGCCAGCACTTCATGATTATTGTAATTCTCGCGGATTTTACTGCCGATTCGTCATCCGTGTGCCTAGGCCTAGCTCTGTCTGTGTAGTGTTATGAATGAATGGACAGGCGGTGAAAATTTTCGTTCAATTTGATTCTACCTCTCTCTCCGAGGCCCGCTATTGGTAGTCGTTAGCCTGAGCGACTTACACATACACAACCGGAACAAACACTGCACCAATGAACAACACTTTTGTTTACAAATATTTCTGACCACTAGCCACTGAAAAACACGTCCTTCCTCAACGACCGACTTCGCTCAACTGGTGGCGAATGTCGAACTTGGACCCAGAACGAGCAGATAAAAACAAAAGGAGAGGGAAAAACAGATCACCCGAGAATCGCTTGCCCGCCTCGGCGGAACAAGAGACCGGAGAGTGTCACGCCTGGCCCGCCTTATCGGGATCTAGGCGCAATCGCGCGGGCAAGCAAGGTTTCCTGCTGCTTCAAAATATCCGTTCCGTTGCCATAGAGTGGCTGTAAATACAAACAAGTTTTTTCTTCCAAATTGCAGCAGTGGAAAATTCTTTTGTTCTTATTTTGCAAAATTCCGAAATCTACCCTTCGAAAATGCCAAAACAGAACCGCACATCTTGAAACCTTCCGCAATGTCCGGTCACGGCCGATCGGTGTTTGCGAACTCTTGCATCAAAAAGCCTCTGAGCCCACGGAGTAAACATCCGAACCCGTCCTATCTGGTTCCGCAGTGCAGTCTGGATCGAGGTCCGGATGACCCTCAGGCCCAGGACAACCTGAACATGATAACCAAGAAGAAGGCCAACAGCAAGTGCCCGTTGGCCAGGACAGGGCATCAACGCCGGACCAAATGTTGCTCAATCACGCACCAGTTTAGAAAAGAAACCGATAACTTCCAGTCGTTGGTAAAGTTCTATGATAGTATTCCAGACTACGACGACCTGCATCATCTACCGAGCGAAGAATTCTACTGCAAACTCAACACACTTCGCAAGAAGCAGCGAGAGTTAAGATACGGATGTGGTTACGACAGTAGATGCACCAAACGGGAGCTGAAAGCTCCCGTCGTGTTAGTGGAGCCACCTACCATCAGTGAACAGAACGACGACAACGATTCGCTTCACTCATGGAGCAAATCACCACCAGCTACGACTGGCATCCTCAACGGAACTCGTAAGGGTTCCGCCAAATCTGTCCGCATCGAAACGACCAAGGAAGACGACGAATCTGAGGGTAGGACGTCTCGTAGAAAGTTCCGCGCAGGTACACCCTTTGTTTCGGACCACGAAGACAGTACCAAGAATGCTTCGACCTGTACGACCCCCGTCAATTCGGACTTTGTCGAACGTTACGATCGCTACGTGAAACGTAATCTACGCTGCAAATCGGCCTCACCGATACGCGATTACTCCAAGGTAACCGTCCCTCAGCCGTACAAAATGACCCAACGGGAAGAGGAAGGACGTGCCCTGCAAGAGTTGCTGATCGCCAGCAAGAATGCCTTCTCGTCGAAGGAAGCACTCAACAAACCGCCATCCACCATCAAAGCCAATCCGGTCCCGATAACTTCCCGTATTCCTCTGTTCAACACTATCATGGCCGATCAGGAATATCGTAACAAGCTGGCCAAGCTCAACTCCGAAATTGAACTTCATTCGCAAATCAAGCCGTTCCACTTCAGCGAACGTCTCAGTCGCCCTAACAACCGCTGTCTAAGCCGCAGTCTCTCGTCCCCGGCTCTGCTGACGACCGGCTTCGAACCGGAACTCAAGCCACTAACCACGTTCAAAGCGAAGCCCTGCCCGAAGAACCTCTTCAGTAATTACTTCTACTTCAAGATGTGGGAAGACGAGTACTTCCGCAACATGACCAAAAGGATCAGAGCTGAAGAGCTGATGAAGCATTCGTCGCTGCCACCGTCGATGGCTCGCAGGGAGAAGCATCAGCGCAAGAGCTGCGCCCTGCTACACACCGATTCAGCCGCCGAAGGAGCCTCGCCGACGAAAAGCAAACGGAAACGAAAATCGAAGCGGAGCGCAAAGCGAAAGAAGAGCGTCGAGGAGAAGTGTTCAGAATACTTTGCCAGCGTGGGAAACGTGTTCGACCAGCCGTCGATGCAACTGAAGACGCCACCGGTGAAGGTAAGTAGGGATGGGTTATGTTTGATTACGTGTTAACTTATTGGGCCCCTTTCAGCCACTGTATCCGTCGAGTAACTCAAGCTATAGTACAAGTGTGGACGTTCATCAGTCTGCTGGAAACCCGGCTCCGATATATCCGGTCAATAGACCGAATTTGGCTGCCACTTTGCGCACGGAGTGGTGTCGAAAAAAGCTACGCGAGCTGGACCTGGAGGACAGTGTAAATTTGAAGAAGACGCCGCGCTTTCAGTGGGGTGTGAAGCGATCGCAGGCGTTCCAGAACTTGAACATTGAGTGAGTTGGGATTTGACTTAGCGAACCTTAAGATTGGATGGTTATGGTGGTCTTTGGTTTTCAGTCAAACCCATCAGGAGGAGCTGGACCTGCGTCTGGCGACGCGTCGAGCAGAGCAGAAGCTTCGCCAGGAGGAGCACTCTATTAACATGGAACTGATGCGGCAGCGAGTTAAGGCAGCTCCGTTGCTGCTGGAGGGACCTCCCCAGTGGGGGCCTCGATTAGGTCACGTTACGCATAGATGCATGCTCAGCAGCAGCAAAGATGCCGACCCATTGTTTCGGAAGACAGCGGCGGACAAAGGCGGCAAAGGTAACAAAAAGGGGCTACTGATGGGTGGGATGAAAAAGCGAGAATCGTCCAGCTGTGGAAGAGGAAGCAGTCATCAGCAGGATCACAACCATCGCCTGAGCGATAAACATCGAAGCTCGAGCGGAAGCAAGCTCAGCAACTACTCGGTGGATTCGTTCGGGAAGAGTAGTTCCAAATTCTGCGACAGTGAAGTGTTGGAAAGCTTTACGGACGATGTCTGATAACATATAAGGGATTAGGAGAGGATGGTAGAAGGCTTTTCCGGAGTGTGAACAATCAGATTTTCGTGTTGTTGAATAGCAACGTAAGGATTTGTTTTAGTTGTGTCGTGCAATATTTATGTCTGTGTAAAACAATAAACAACGCGTGCCGTCCGAATCATAGTAGGCGTGTTGCATCAATCGAACACTGAACAAAAAGAAATTCTGAATTTTATTAACGAATCAGGGCAAAACACAAACACTAAATGATCCAAGCAGGCTTCAGAATCCTATCAAGGACTGCTCCGCCAGAGAGAGATGAGTCGATTCACTGTTGATCAGATGAGCTGCGGCGCGAACCTCTCGGATTTTGTCCTGTAGGTGGCGATTTTCGTCCATCATTTTGACAATCATCAGAAATTGCTGGTTTATGAACTCTTCAGGGCTTACTCCGTGCGGAGCACTGCGCCGTAATTCGGCTGATGCGCTGCCAGTCAGAGCATCTGGTGGACTTCGCATGGTGTTGAAGACACGTACCTTAACTGTTTGGCAAATTAATAATATCCCCACTGTTTCAGTCGCCTATTACTCACCGAAATATGTAATATGAATGTAGGTCAGGATCATACACTCGACAAGACACCATATACTGAGGAAGAGGTTCAACGAGAACCCTTTTACGTAACAATCGTTGATGAAGTTGGACCCGTAGCATTCCAGAACAATCGTATGGATGGTTAGAATTAACAGATTGGACAGCGACACAAGCTGCAGGGGAGCCTTCTTTTGACGATGGGTTATCCGAAGGAATTTATGGTAACCGAGAAGCTTCAACCGATTGTGTCTACTCTTCATGAAGAGATGGATAATCTGTAAACAATAGAAAATCTGTCAATGTCAACTTCGATCCATCCACACTTGTCTCACTTACATAAGTGGCCACCCAGAAAAACGCCCGCAAGTACAACATCATATAGTAGCCAGGGCATTCATTACCGCTATAGCAACCATGATAGGCAAATATGAACCCCGTCATGGTCAGGATCATCGAAAAGATCAACTGAATCCTGAAAAGGAAATTACCGGACACCTAACCTCACTTTCATCGCAACTATAAACAAACGGAACAATACCTACCACGAAGCGAAGGTGGTATTCACTCGTTCGAAGGCAATCGTCGTAATGTCGCCGGTAATCGTCGGGAACAGCGTCTGCTGATCTTCCGGCTGCCGGCCGGGCGACATGGGACTGTACGATGATCCGTTCATTGATTCGCGGCCACTACTAGTACTGGGAGCCGAGCGAAGTGCGGCTATTTGAGAAACGTTACGGCTGATAAACGACATTGCCGTTTGAAGCGCCAAGCCAACGGATGAACGAACACTGAACCTATCGAAATAATATATTTCTCCCGAAACGAGGCAGAAGAAACAATAGAGGATCAACGCAGTTGACAGATATCGGATAGAAGCTATGGATTGTTTTTATACCACCTTGAGCCTATTGAAAGAAGTGAAGTTTTCATATGTACAGTCAACTTTCGCTTGTTGGGCTAAACCCATAATCCACTTAGTGAAGGGCTTTTATTAGTTGGGCTGAGCTGTCAAGTTGAAAATTGGTTGACCGATACACCGATTGTTTATTATCATCAAACTCTTTAAGCAATTTTCAAAATTCTTCATCCATGAGCTCCTCAGAAATGACGTTTGACTTCGATTTAGATGGGCTACAGCTCAACAAACGGGAGCCCAACTAATACGTAGCCCACTTATGGTGGTAAGCTTCAACTGGTATTATCCTCGGATTAAATCCCTATCAAGAATGTTCAACTGCTTTGATGTCGACATCAGAGTTAATCAACACGACTCTAAACAAACATTTTGGTACAAATTGGTACCACAAGATTCGAATTTGGTAGTTATGGCAGGTTGAATATAATTTTTTTCTTAAAATTAAGAAAAATTTAAAGAAATCCACGTCAAACTCATACTTTGTGTAGAATTAGACAGATATTGTATACTACAAACATTCCAGGAATTTGTTTACTAAAAGAATAGTGATCAAAAAGTGTTTGAACAATGATAGAGTTACGATGATTTTAGTAAAAGTAATTTCTTAAAGGTAAAAAATCCATTTTCAAGACGTTTGCACTACCGCTAACCGAAATATTTTTGCATCATGCTCGAGGACATCTCTTTCCTAGCCATTTTGAACCAGAAAAACGAACGAATTTTAGGTTTCATGAACATTCGACAAATAAACCATGCCAATAAAGTTGCCCGAAACTCCTCCGGGCTTGTCGTTCTCAGGATCCATGTGCTGCAGAGAATATCCAACCAGCAGGTTTCTTGATTTCGCCTCTAGTTTGGACCTCTTCTGTTGGGGACGTAACACTGGTGATCCGAAAATCTTCAAATGAATTAGATCCGGCTTCGATCCACTCCTTCTGCAAGTAATTGGCTGTGTTGACAGCCTCGGCTCAGTACTTTAACGACAAACGTGAATCGATGATCATGCAACGCGCCATCTCCACCAGTGAGCGATTCTTTCGCTCCGATACACCGTTCTGTTGGAGGGTATAGGTAACGGTAAACTGCTGCTTGATTCCTTCTTCTTTGCAGAATCTATCTAACATATCGTTTTGGAACTCGCCACCCTGATCCAAACGGATGGCTTTAAGCGTTCTGCCAAACATCGTGTTCACGAACCTCACGTATTCCTTGATCCGGCCACTCACTTCTGATTTGTTTTTCAGGAAATACACGACACAATAGCGGGTGATATCGTCGATTAGAGTTAAAAATATCGACAGTTGGGATGAGATCCAGCACCTGGCTTGACTTGCGTGTGGACCTTTTCGGGAACGGTAACAAATCCAAATTCCCACATATATATGAGGTTGCTCCTGAACCGATTGCCCACGCTTTTTCTAGATTGTTGTTACCACAAACGAGTATTCCAGCACCGGGTGTCTTGACGAGCCGCTTTCACCCTGGTAGCATTCCGATTCTCATCCTGAGCACGATACTTGCTCTGGCTTTCTGCTTGTTTCATCATTGCACGACAATCTTTTCGCTTATGGCCAGACTTTTG
The DNA here is from genome assembly GCF_037179485.1 of Ochlerotatus camptorhynchus. Taxonomy (NCBI): domain Eukaryota; kingdom Metazoa; phylum Arthropoda; class Insecta; order Diptera; family Culicidae; genus Ochlerotatus; species Ochlerotatus camptorhynchus. The sequence continues at coordinate 2,122,037 of NW_027040574.1, read as the reverse complement.
ACAAAAATGTCACGTTATCTTTTACTTCTTCATATCCACTTTTAGAACTGATTTACCACGTGCTCTGGAACAGCGTTTCGACACCTCGTCCACTAGCTTGGATTTAATCAATTTCAGAATGAGCACGTGGTCTGCTCTGCTCTCAGTATGCTATGGAGTATCATGGCCACCTGCAGACTCTAATTCAATTCCTGGCCCACAATCGTCAGCCGCTCGAAAAGCTCCTCCATTTCAAACACTTGCCATTCGATGTTCTCCCATCAGAATATCTTTTGTCGCAGATCCTTTTGAGTAGCGACACCTTCGAGGTTAGTGTTGCCTTCTCATAGTGTCCTCTCAACAGCTCCCATGTCTCCCTTGCCGTTTTGGACCCTTTGATGAGATTTAACTGGTTGTCCTCAAGCAAAAGGCCAATTGTCGCACGCGCCTTCTGGTCAACTACTGCTACATCAGCGTCTAGGCTCTGCATTGAGTTCAGGTCGTTTTCCAGCTACGCTTTTCCAGAGGTCGTCCCGGATCAGCAGGAATTCTACTTTCGTTTTCCTAGTTGAATAATTGGATCCATCCATCTTAGAGTAACGCAAAATGCGGTAATTGAAGGAATGAATTTATTCTCTCACGTTGTGTTATAAAGACTACTACGATTAGCTTCTGTGTGTTCTTAGGCTCTGAACCATTTGGTGGATTATTTTAACTTTTGGTTAAAATTAGACAGATGGAAAGTTATCGATTAACCCTGCTATCCGAGCATGGTTATTTCTGACAGACAAGAAGTTAAATTTTGACGACCGTGGCTCGAAAACCGGTCGATCGACAGCACGGGGATTTTCGAACATAAGAAATAACTTTCGAAATGTCATTTTTAACCACGAGTTAAATTTAACTCGGCAAATGGTTCACAGCCTTAGGCTCTGAACCCTTTGGTGGATTATTTTAACTTTTGGTTAAAATTTGACAGTTGAAAAGTTATCTATTAAGGCTCTGAACCATTTGGTGGATTATTTTAACTTTTGGTTAAAATTTTACAGATGAAAAGTTATCTATTAACCCTGCTATCCTAGCGTGGTTATTTCTGACAGATAAGAAGTTAAATTTTGACCACCTTGGCTAAGTTCTTCTCGAAAACCGGTCGATCGACAGCACAGGGATTTTCGAACATAGAAAATAACTTTCGAAATGTCACTTTTAACCACGAGTTTAATTTAACTCGGTAAATGGTTCACAGCCTAACCCTGCTATCCGAGCATGGTTATTTCTGACAGACAAGAAGTTAAATTTTGACAACCGTGGCTCGAAAACCGGTCGATCGACAGCACGGGGATTTTCGAACATAGAAAATAACTTTCGAAATGTCACTTTTAACCACGAGTTAAATTTAACTCGGCAAATAGTTCACAGCCTTAGGCTCTTTTGGCGAATTTTTTAACTTTTGGTTTAAATTTGACAGATGGAAAGTTATCGATGAACCCCGCTAGCCGAGCATGGTTATTTCTGACAGAAAAGAAGTTAAATTTTGACAACCGTGGCTCGAAAACCGGTCGATCGACAGCACGGGGATTTTCGAACATAGAGAATAACTTTCGAAATGTCACTTTTAACCACGAGTTTAATTTAACTCGGTAAATGGTTCACAGCCTAACCCTGCTATCGGAGCATGGTTATTTCTGACAGACAAGAAGTTAAATTTTGCCTAAAGGCAAAGGAATGCCTAAGGCTGTGAACCATTTGCCGAGTTAAAATTAACTCGTGGTTAAAAGTGACTTTTCGAAAGTTATTTTCTATGTTCGAAAATCCCCGTGTTGTCGATCGACCGGTTTTCGACCCACCGTTGTCAAAATTTAACTTCTTGTCTGTCAGAAATAACCATGCTCGGATAGCAGGGTTCATCGATAACTTTCTATCTGTCAAATGATAACCAAAAGTTAAAATAATCCACCAAATGGTTCAGAGCCTTAGGTTGTGAACCGTTTGCCGAGTTAAATTTAACTCATGGTTAAAAATGACATTTCGAAAGTTATTCTCAATGTTCGAAAATCCCTGTGCTGTCGATCGACCGGTTTTCGAGAAGAACTCAACCACGATTGTCAAAATTTAACTTCTTTTCCGTCTGAAATAACCACGCTCGGATAGCAGGGTTAATTGTGATCACTTTCCATCTGTCAAATTTTAACCAAAAGTTAAAATAATGCACCAAATGGTTTAGAGCCTTAGTAGGCTTGTTTTCTGATTCCAGTAAGACGACACGAGGAGTTCGTAATCTTTGAAACATTTCAACACCGGCTACGTCTTCTTGATTGTGAAAATCATGGCAAAATGGCTGTAGTAGTCTATAAAGGACACGAAATACCGGGAACCATACCGGCCCGGAGGGTCAATCGGTCCACAGACGCCGAAATGAACTCTTTGAAGGGGACGGGTCGTTCGTTCATGGTTGCTGTTAAACGGATCTCTGCACTGCTTTTGTGTCACAAAAACCGATGTCCTTCAGCTTCCCTTCGATACTAGTAAAAAAATCATGCTTGACTAGATTGTTCCCATTGGCTCACGTGACCAAGACGACGAAGCCAAATAGAATTTACCTCCACCGCACACAGGTTGATTGTTGGTGTAACAGGGTCCGCAACCAGCTCGAGTTCATAAAGATTACCCCTCAGATACGATTCTGCTCTGAGTTGGCCTTGCTAAAAAATCGATTTATCTCTTCCGTTCTGTTTCGTAAACAGCAACTCGATCCCTGACTCGGATAACTTCTTTACTGACAGCAAGTTTGCAGCCGTTACGGAACACTAATTCCTTGAACTTCTTCACGGATGCTAATCGGCTGACCATGAACGAGACCATCTTAGATTCACAAGCTGAATTCACTTCACACTTGGTTTTATTCTGTCGGCAATCACGTTTCATTTGTCTGATCATACCACACCGGTGACACTTACCTGTGAACTTGTTAGGTTTCTTTTTCTTTCCTCACGATCTTCACGACTATCGGATCGCTTCATCTCTTCGGCTAGCAACCTCTGCTTTACCTTCTCCAGAGTAAGCTCATCCTCATTCATGTTCTCCAACGCGGTAACGAGAGGGTCAAAAGTATCCGGCAACGTGAGGAACAGTTGCCGCACCAGGTCATTGTCTTCCAGCTTGACAGCCGCCGTTTTTATTTGCCGCACCAGCTTATCGAATAGCTGGAAATGACTCCGCAGTGACGATCCTTCTCGCATCCAAAGCCTTCCACATAGCCTTGGACGTTTTTTTTTTTCTTCTGCCGGACGATTTCTAGGCATTCATCCGAAATGAAACTCACTAGCATAGATTTTGCCTTCCAATCCATCTGAAGAAACTTCTTCCGCTCGGGATTCACAGCAGGCACATACTTTTCCAGCGCCTCAGACACTTCCGCAGCCTCCAGGTGTAGCTTGACTCTATACTGCCAGTTGACCCCTTTGAGCTGAGGATTTTCCTTCATCATGGTGCCCATAACCTTTAACGAACGGGAACAGTTTTATTAAAGCAAAGAAAATACACGTCTACTCTTCTTGAGGGCTTGTTCATGAGTGACAAACAAAATTGCTTACGATCGCTTCTTGCTTGATCACAGGCTTCTTCTAATACAAGATTCGACTGATGACTCCGCAGCAAATTCAAACTCTTCCTGAAGATTATCATCAGCATCAACTGGTTCAATGTCTTCCACTACAGGATCTTCTTGAACATCAATAGCTTCTGGTATTCGCTGATACAAGTCATATTCACAAACTTCCGGCTTCTTTCCGGTGCTATGAATAACTTTTGTGTTACTTCCATTGATATTCAGTTACAGAAAATCTGCATCTCTGCTAATAGCCAACTTTGACGTTTTCGTATCGAGGAACCTCCACGCCTAAAGCACAGGAGTGGAACTACGGATCGGAAAGTGGCTCCACTTGTTTTTAGCAAACACATCTAGCGGTAGAAGGCATCTTCTGCCTGCAGTTAAGATAGGTAGCATCCTTTGATAGTGTGAGTGCACATAGAAAGCCCGTGTGGAACGCTACCACAATACATCGCTTGTTGAGCAGACAAACGAAGCACCTTTTGATTCACCGATTTGTTTGCACTTCCCCTTCTGTTCTGTGCCTAAAGAATAACCAATAAATGTAATTTTGTGCGAAACAGGACTAAGCTTCTTACGTCGTTGCCTTGGAATATGGACACATGCCTGTGATCCAAAAATAAGTAGATCCTTCAAGCCTTGGACGCTTGACGTATTCTTGAATTTTCTCTGGACCTCGGATTTCTTCTTCAAGAAATAGAGTACGCAAAAAAGACTATGGTCATCAATCAGTGTGACGAAATACTTGAATCCACTTAGAGAGTACACTTCCATTGGACCGCAAACATCTGTATGAATCGAATCAAGCACCGCCGTTGACTTCTTCTCTGTGGATTTAGGAAACGGCTTCCGAATTTGCTTACATTCGAGACACGGTTTGCAAGCTTCATGGATTTCGCAAATACGCACCTGAATGTCCCTCGCCAAGTCCTTACTGTTGAATGACAGTTTCTTCTCGATGGCCGAAACGTGGCATTTTTGCGTATGACTCTGTCCAGTAACCATGGCTCGTTTGCCGTACATCTTCAGTCGGTACAGACCACCATGCTTCAATGCTACAGCTGCTACTGCTTGCTTGAACAATATTTGACATCCTTCCGTTCCAAATTGGACATTTGCATCTCTTCCAATAAGCTTACTCGCGGAGATAAGGTTCATTTCCAATCCAGGAGCATCGTTGGAATCGACACAACAGATCTTCACCGAACCCTCGACCGAACCAGCTCCTTGAACTTTGACTACTTTACCACCGACGAGAAAAACTCTTCTCTGCGCTTGACTGCAGGACATGTTGAAGTCTTGTTTCCAGTTTTGTCTCGATGATTTAAGTTATTGAAGCCCGGACAATCTTTTATCTTCATTCCTCAAAAATAACAGGTCAACTTCTTTGCATCTACCTTGAGTGCAGATTCACCAACGAAGACATCATTTTCGTGTAGCTTACGGGCGTAATCCAAAACTTTTTCCTTGACGAAAGACATCTTCAGCTATTCATCCTTCAAAATCAGCAAATCCGTCCGAACGTGCTCATAGGAACCAAAAGGTAACCGTAGGTGTCGAATGGCTAAAGTAAACTGGTTTTATTAATATCAATTTATTATCTAGACTACTGTGGTTAGCAAGGGGCAATCAACTCTGCACACTGTGCCGAAACACAGCATGGGCACATTAAGGCACACTTTGATAAGTAGGACACAAATAATATAATATAAAACGGCATCACTGTTGAGTGTTGACGTTTTGCCAATTGTTGCTAATGCCTTGTTCACACTGGAGAGTTATAACATTTTATAACGGTTGTCAAATAATTTCAACACAGAAATCACCATCAAGATAGCGCTATAACATGTTATAACTCTGTAGTCTGAACGTACTATAAGGTTTACCACTCGGTTCAATACTTTGTTTACTCACAAATGAAGCTAGTGAGAGAGTGTCATGCATAAAACCTAGAATCATAAAACTGGTGATACAAGGATTCAATCAAGAATTTAAAAACAACAAACGGGTACCCACCGGTGTTGAGGATCTTTCGGAAAAATTGTGTAAGTATTGTCTGAATCGTGAATCTCTTCAAAACTAGCAAAACTAAGTCCGTCTCTTCCGAATCATAGCACAAATCTCAGCGGATCGTGTTTTTATCTAGAACAGCTTTTATTTGGGCCACACTTCAGTCGAGTTCATCTATACCATGGCCGGTTCTTGTCGGTACCGCAGTCAAGACGGCTGAAATGGGTTACCTCTAGAGGCGATTCGTTTTCGAAGGCTACACCATCAATTTCATCAATATTAAGCAAATGGATCTCAACTATACGACGGGGATGGTGGAACACCTACGCTATGCTGTTATTCGTACGAAGAACTACGAATGATCAATGAGCTTGATGAATCCTCACATTTAGCATTGGAAAAGTTCACCAAAACTCAATACGACTCGCGATTTTCTTGATGAATTTCGTGAAATATCGCAAACTTTCCCAACACTGCTTACATTCTCGTCCACATGGTTTACCCAAAGGTCACCCATTGGAGGCGTTATTCGAGAATATAGTTCATATTTTATACGAAGCGTACAACCGGTGGAAACTATCGATTTTAAATTGGCTCAATACTTGACTAGCCTATTGGTCCCAAGCAAATCGATTAACGTATCCCATTCTAGTAAAAATTCTAGTACTACACAATGTTTGTTTTGGATCGCTATGAAAGTTTGACAGATAAAATTAGGGGTTCGTGGATTTTCCTATGTTTCGAGGGGTGCATCGAATATCTTGGGACCGACGATAGTACCAGAGCTGAGCCAAAAAGTTGAGCACGATTCTTCGGGACCTACTAGTCTTAGAGTTACCTCTATGGTACAACGAAGGATCAGAGTAGGATCATCTGCGAGAGTTGAGGTACATTAACAATTTCACTATGCAGAATGGACAATAAAGAAGAAAACAAGCTTATCATAGGGGGTGGCCAGATTTGAATCCCGGTCTTGCCGAGTATGTTCGGGACGGAAATTTTCACATTTTCTCCTGTGTTTTTCCTTGGATATTCTTGTCAGTCATTAGTCTCAATTGGCAAGGACTTCGATGGCATGACCACAGGACTTTATAGGGATGACCATAGAATCAAGAATCGCCCACGTCTATCATCTGTGTGGAGCTGAGTGGATTGGGCGGCATCTGCTCGAGTTCTATAAAGACCTACACTACCCATAATCGCATATCAGTCCCATCTTTGCTTGATTTCCTATCCATATGGGACTGATATGCGATTATGGGCAGTACAGGTGCCGGATAAAGCGCTTCCGCTGAAGTTTACGGTGACCGAGAATCCTATTTTCGAAGCATGACAGACGTTCAGGGGGAGATGTTTGATAGTTTTCATCGGTGGTACAATGCGGAAGGTACCTCAACTGCATCAGATCGTAGCTTGGTAGGCTTGGTGGTGTGTAATTAGGAGGTGGTAGAAGGCATCATAATCAGCAACACGATAGGCTTTGGTTACCCAACAAACATTGAATGTTGAACAAGAGCTTATTCAGGCAAAAACAAGCTTCTTCAGCTAAAAAATAGCTTAATCATTGGGTATATCTTTGAGGACACGCACTTCCGAGTCGATCAGATGATTTAAAACTGGTTCGACGATGTTGCTCCTAGCGTGGGGTTGCACTATCGCTTGTTCCAGTTCTTGGTTTACTTTAGTCGGGGAGGAATGTCATTCTTCATCGATTGGGTTTCTCCTTTGTTTCTGTACACCTGCAAGGAATCAACAAATCAAAAGGACATCGAGCCAGAATCTTGTGGAATTTGCTTGAACGCCATATTGGTTTGATGGTTTCCAGTTCCTCTTGCACCTCTTGACCCGCTAACGCTCTAATGAGCATGAAGCTGAATGCGTGCCATCCATCCATCAGAGAAATTGAGAATGTAAAAACAATCACAAATGTCATAACTTTGAGCGTTGCCAAACTCATGGAATATTGACGCCTTGATAGGCATACTTTGATTGACCTTGACAGGCACGTGCACAGTTGAATACCCCTAGGTGATAAGACTCTTCAGTGGAGTTGCTTCAGCTTTCTAGAAAATATATGAAATTAGATCTGTCAAAATGAGTTTGACAAGGATTTATGTATTTTCCTCTGATTTTCACTAACCCGCTCTCACATATCGCACCAATAAGGTGATCCAAGAGACGTTTCTCAGTGGAACTGACAGCTAGAAATCAAGAGTGTGTGAGTGATCTGATGTTAATGGTGCTGAATGTAAACATAACCAAAACAGAAATTCATATGAGAATAAACTGCCAGTTCTACCAACAATCAATACGAAACTAACGATTTTAAATTGGCTCACCACTTTAGTAGCCTATTGGTCCCAAGCAAACGATTAACGTACCCTATTCTAGTTGAAATTCTATTACTACACTATGTTTGTTTTGATTCGCTATGAAAGTTTGACAGATAACATCAGGGGTGTGTGGATTCATGCAGAACATGCAGGGGTGAGTGAAATAGCTTGGGACTGCTTGGGACCGTTGTTCTGGTACTGAGCGAGCCAAAAATAATAATGATTTTCTTCGGGACCCAGTGGTCTTAGAGTTACCTCTATGGTTCTACTGTGATCTGTCAAAATTTCTTGGTAAACAAAAAAGTCAGCTGATCCGAGGGGGGCGACACATCTAAATCTCAAGTTTAGATGGTCAACAAATCTCACACTAGCGAATCAATCTTCGAAAAATATTTTTTCATTTGTCGCATCTACTTGCATCGCTCATCATCTTTTTGCAGGAAATCTTCAGAATCGTCATCAATCTTCTTTCTAACTACTCAGCGTGCGCGCAGCTAGCCACAGCAAAACACAATCTGTTTTGCATCGTAGATAGAGTCGTCCCCCTCGAGCTGATCGCAACTGTCTCGTGGACAGCCTTATACCACAGACAAACAGACATAACACTCACAATCACATTCATCGCAAATAGTGTTTTAGTTGGGAATGTGGTTGCATTTGTCATGGTGGCGCCACTGAAGCATTGAGCAAGACACCACATTTCGAACTTATCAGTGATGCCAGTTCTTTTTCACGTCTAGTTAGTAGATGTCAGCTCTTGAAAATGATAACTGGTCAAGGCATCTCACTGAAAAAAAAGTTGTTGAATATTACATCAAAACTGCTGTACATTCCGTTCCTAATATTACCATAGAGGTAGCTCTAAGACCACTGGGTCCCGAAGAAAATCATTATTATTTTTGGCTCACTCAGTACCAGAACAACGGTCCCAAGCAGTCCCAAGCTATTTCACTCACCCTTGCATGTTCTGCATGAATCCACACACCCCTGATGTTATCTGTCAAACTTTCATAGCGAATCAAAACAAACATAGTGTAGTAATAGAATTTCAACTAGAATAGGGTACGTTAATCGTTTGCTTGGGACCAATAGGCTACTAAAGTGGTGAGCCAATTTAAAATCGTTAGTTTCGTATTGATTGTTGATATTACGCTGTACGATGTACACATAATTTGAGAACAAATCAATCTGATGACTGTAATATGCTATCAACTTTTACCAATTATTGATGTTCAATACTTCACCATGAATGTCATTGATTGATACATGTTATACTTTTTTGCTGTGTACACATTAAAGTGATGAGCGGTGGTAGAAAGGGCACTAAAAAGAAGCATTACCTCGTTTAAAAACTTGTTTCCAGCAAAAGAAAAAAGCACACTTAACAAACAAAACAAATCCCTTTCAAAAAAGTCTGAGGTTCTGTGAGACTTTCCTATGGATCCGTATTTTTGCAGAATTCAATCAATTCTATAGATCTACGGAAAATTTCGTAGAACCGACATCACTGACTTCCATCTGTTTTATTTTTATTCAACACAGCTGACGCGTTGACAGAACGAGGGAAAAGTAACTAGTGAAAAAATTGCATGAACGAGGGATGCTTCGGTTGCAAAACAATGCTTGGGAATGTGGATGATAGATGGTGCTAGTACGCATGCAAAATACGCTTGACGATATTTTTCGAAGAATTTTCTTTAAAGAGTTATGTCTGTTTGTCTGTGCTTATACCATACAACCGGCCTTAATAATAAAATTGTACTCAGTGTAGTAACACGGATATTATCGAGGGGGCGACACATCTAAGTCTCACTTCTAGATACTCGAAAAATCTAGTACTAGCGAATGAATCTTCGAACAATCTTCTATCATTTTTCGCATTTACTTGCATCGCGAATCAATTTTTTGCAGGAAATCTTCAGAATCGTCATCAATCTGCTTTCTATCTACTCAGCGTGCGCGCAGCTAACCACAGCAAAACAAAATTTTCCTACATCGTAGATAGAGTCGCCCCCCTCGGATATTATAGCAAAAAGTCCAAACCCCTACCTGGCTTGAAAACGTAAACACACAAGAAATTGTCTTGATCATCTCTCGTGTTTGACACCGTGCTGCGAGATCGTTTTCCGTTCGAGACTACACGAAAGGAGGAGAACACCGCCATAGTGGCATCTGGCACAGCAGGTAGAAAAGTTCCGGTACGAGTGCAGAGTGCCGATAAAGGAAACGGGTATCAGTAGACCGAGTGGAAAAAAACAGCCGGCCAAACCACGCTAACCGCCCGTAGGACGAACCTCACGAGACGACGGAAGACGGTCCCACGAACTGGTTGTAGGTCGAGGAAACCAGTGAGATACAAAGGCAGCACGTTGTTGGTCAATTTCGGCAGGCATCAGCGATATAACAATCGCAATACGGACGATAAGAGCCGGTCGGTTCGACTGGAAGACGTGCACACGCGCTGGTCACGAAACGGACTCTTGGTCAGGAACTCAGCGTAGTCGAAGGCACTTTTTCAAATCGGCTTGAACCAGTAACAGTGATCAACCGGTCGCTACATGGACCGCTTGGAAGACGACCCGATGGCAACTGAATTGGAACGAGAAAGAAGCGTCCCGATCCGAGGGTAAGTTTCACGGCACAAGTATTGTCTCTGCCGATATTAATAGAAAGCCTTTTCAGGGCGCTTTATTTTGCCACAGTCTCAAGATTCGGGAAGGACGGCTGACGTCGACGGAATTGGACCACACAACGGTCAAAGACGGAAGTACGACGAGGACCGACTACGGAGCTCCGTGTGACGGCAAGCGATTGGACCGCTCGACGGTCAAAGACGGAGGTGCGACGACGACCAACTACGGAGGCCCGTGTGACGGCTAGTGACCGACAGGACGACGGTCTCAGACGGAAGCGTACGACGACGGCTAGCAACGTACTTTCGTGGGACAACGACGAGTACGTTCCTATATACGTGGTGGGCGGAAGCTTTGCGACGCCGAAGAAAAGAAAAAGGAAGAGCTATGTTATTTAGCAAGCATTAGTCAGGACTAGGAAGAGGAATAAGAGCAGGAGAGAGAGAAAGAGGAGCTAGGAGGGGAGAATATGTGGGCAATGAGAATACACGTTTGTTGACAAGTTATATTCTCATGATTTTGTTTGATTCGTTGGTGCACATTGCCCTAAGTGTTTGTGATTGGTCCGCCCTATGGTAGTTCTGCTCTACCGCTACCGGGGAACTGTAACAAAGTATCACCAAATGAGGCATGAAACATCGAAATACTCTTTTTCAAATATTATTGGAGTCATTTTCTGCAAATGGTTCTTCCACAACAATAATGTTTCGGTTGGCAGTAGGTAAATGGCCAAAATAGTGAATCATATCTTAATTCAGAAAGGTGGTTAACGTACCTAAGCAACGTGACGTATTAGCGCATAAGAATATTCCAGACTTTCAACGAATACAACGTATAAAGAAGACTGGCAACTCTTCCATTTTGTCATACGAAAGCTAAGACATGCAAAATTGCGTCATCTGTCGGTCAAAGGTAAATGCTTCGATCGAATTAGATAGCAACGATTACAACATCAAAAGAAAGGTTTGTGTATTTGCTCATATTTCTATGTGCTGCTTCCACCTTCACCCAAGTGCAGCCAGCACTACTGTATCTGTCACTTGGATTCTGGCAAAGTTGCCAGTCTTCTTGATATTATGTCTTCGATATATTGGAACATTCCAACATCTACGATTCACCACTGATTGAGTGTTATCAAAGCACAGAAAAGAGACGTTGAGACTCGAACAACATTTCTGTACAAAATTGTTTAAAGATTTATATTCGACTTAAGTGTCACCAACGACTTAAGTTCCCCACTTAAAAACCCTCTTTGATAACATGATGGCGCTAGCGCTCCACAGCTTACACTAGATACTAAGTGCAAGTAGCGCCAAGTGGCAATTTTCAACAGATCGTTGAACGGCGATGTTCCCACTTATCTTTAAACAAGTTTCTGACGGAAGTTGGACGTCTGTTCTCTGTGATCATAGTAACCTACAGGAATGAAAACAGTTATAAAGTAGGTTTATGATCGAACAGTGTTTTCCGTGAAATATACATGTACATACATGAATAATAATCAAAGACAATACATCAAGAATACTAGCAACTCTTCCATTTCCTCATACAACCGCTATCACACTGAACGAATTTGACATATTCCTGTTATGTGGAAGTCTAATAAATTTGCGCTATAAGATAATCCATTGAAAATGATATGATTGAAAATGTGTCAGGTAAATTCTATATGAATATCTGATACATTTACAATGCTGATAATTTGGTAACTTTTATATGATCGTCATATGATAAATGAAAATCGATCAAATTATAATAATTAACTGAAATGGATTTGAAACCCATAAGCATAAGCTATACTTTTCACCACAATATAATATATGTGTCATTAATCAATCGAAGTAAAGTTTATGTGAAAATAACATGAAATTTACTTCTTCTTTTGACACATATATTTAATCGATTTCTAAAAATAAATTCGAAAAATAAACATCAGGTAGTGGGAGCTTTCACAGTTGTGCCTTTTTTTTATTGTAGCTGATTTGGGATTCGATCAAGATCTGTTGAGGTGTGATGCTTTCGGTGTCTGTGCTCGATTCCACTGGGCCACGGCTGACTTCAAGATTGAGCTCGTTCAAATAGCATGAAGTAAGAACAGCTCTCCCGACATGGAATGTAGTGCAACTTTATGCTCGTTTTGCTAGAGTGAAGACAAATAGCACTGACAAATTTATGTTCCGTATCGGTGGTGTGGTTTGTTCAAATCTTTCCTAATGCACCTGTGTGCAATAAATCAACGACTAAATTATATGATTTGATAGAACTGGCTCATGAAGTTCAAATACTACTTAGTAAATATTACAGTAGAATAATTTTTTTTTTCAATCTCAATACATTTTTTTCTGGAACCAATTATCATATGAAACAATAACAAACAAAGATTATTCAATACAGTATCATTGTTGTTAGTAGTATTTAGTTCAACTAATCATTTTAATTAGTGTACGTTAACATCGTTGAAAATTGTTTCAATAATTTATAAAGAACAATCATGTAAGATGTATTTTATTGGGAGCGATATTCATCCCAGAAAAAACATGCAAAAACAAATGCTTGCTGTTGGATTTCTTAAAAGGCATTTCTATATGACTATTTAATGATTGGGATAGATCTGTTTACAATCTTTAAACGTCAAAAATCAAAGCAAGCTATTACAATGAGATATACATGTTTTCCTATACTGCAAAGTTAAATGACAGTCCAATAGTTTCTACATGTCTATTTACACGCGACATATCAACAAACGTCAAAAATCAGTAAAAGCAACTCCAATAAAATATACATGATTATCTTATAAGATATATATTTTAGTGAGCAATATTCATCATGAAAACAGGTATATTTTACTGAATTTTCTCATAGTGCAAACTTATATGATTTTCCATTAGTTTCTAGATGTCTGTTCCCACCCATGACATATCAACAGTTTTTCACCATGAAATATATCAGACAATATTCATATACTTCTTACCTTCGCTAACCACGTTCGAAGCAAAGTATTATCAAGTACTAAGTATGTGAAATTACGATAGAAATCATTCCATATCGCAGTCATAGTTTTTAAGTGATAATCCAATGGAATCTATCAATCATCACATAGAATGAATAAATCTGCTGACATTGCTATGTTATAAGATGGATCCAATAAACGGTACATGTCGATTTGTTTCAGTGCAGAGAGGCACAATCGCGTGATCTGCCGCGATAAGGCAAATGCTTCGAACGAATTTAATAACAAAGATAACAACCTTCGCTGGAGCGTAGCGCTACTGTATCTGCTTGGATTTTGGCAAAGTTGCCAGTTGCCGGTTTCAGGCAAGGGACCTCAATAAAGCCAATGTGGTTAAGCTGGGTTTAGACTTGCGTCAATTGATCAAGTCAGTTCTCGGAACGAGTGTATTGTCGAACGACATGGTCTACGATTCAAGATTGGTTTCTGTAATGATATGTATCACGATCTTCATCGAAATGTAAGTATTATTGACAATAATCATAACAATCAACTCGTATATACATTGAAATACATAAATAAAAGGGAAGGGCACCCGATTGAAGCGATTTGGACGGGGAGAGTGGGAATGCCAACTCCCTGTTGATAACATTTCGTGGATAAAGGGCGGGCTCTTCTCCCCACTCATTGGGGCATCTTCCTGTTTAGGGGCTTGTCTTTTTGACCAATTGGTTGATCAAGTTGCTGGAAGGAGATTCTTTTGTTCCGTAGATGCGTATAGGCGACTTTGCCTATCGATTTACCCATACCGTTTTTGGCCCTTCATACAGCGACATGTTGAGGACAATCAGAGGTTATTTAGCTTGATCAAGACAAACAGAGAAGAGAGCCCACTGCTGTCGGACTTAGTTTCCGTGCTACAATGGGTGGTAAACCACTATCATGCATCATGAATGCGTCAATTGATCAAGTCAGTTGAATTCAACTGACTTGAACGCGAATTGAACGTGTAAACCATGCCATTCAACCGAGGGGGGCGACACATCTAAATCTCAAGTCTAGATGCTTAACAATTCTCCAACTAGCTAATCAATCTTCGAAAAATATTCTTTCATTTCTCGCATCTACTTGCATCGTGCATCATCTTTTTGCAGGAAATCTTCAGAATCGTCGTCAATCTTCTTTCTATCTACTCAGCGTGCACGCAGCTAGCCATAGCAAAAGCACAATCTTTCCTGCATCGTAGATAGAGTCGTCCCCCTCGCATTCAACTGACTTGATCAACTCACTTGAATTGAAAAAAAATTAAACCAGGCTCAACTTTTCAAGCCAATTGAATTCAACTGAGTTGATCATTTGACTTTCCTAGTCTAAACCCAGCTTTAGATTCGATTAGATTGTTCCATCCTAGGCAATTGCAGAATATAAATCAAGGTAAATTAATACTGGAAAGAAGTGGGATGCAAACTCCAGGTGAAATCCGTGCATATTCTAAGGAGATTTTGATCAAGGTTATGAGTAGAAACACCAGAAAAGTTTCTTAGGAGAATTTCGTTTGAAGCCCTGAAGAATTTCTAGAAATGTTTGAGAACAGTTCCTGTGGAACTGTGAGGAGAATTCAAAGAGAATTTGAGGATAATTCGAACGAACTAGTTATGAGAATTTCAAGAGAATTCTGACATAAATTCAAGGGAATTCTGTCAACAATTTCAAGGGTATCTGAATTTGGCGACAGTACCAATTCAATTCTTTTTCCATTGATTTGTTCTCCGTCGATCTTGTTTTCCGTGCTGAGCACCAATGCTACCGACGCCAGGGAGGCAGCCCCACATCTGGACCCTACCGATCCACACATTAACTCATGAACCGGGAACCAACGGCTTTACTTCCCTTCCGAAGGAATGTGTGATCATAGATGTTATGCCTCAGAACATCCCGGCGGCGCCGACTGGGATTGATCCCAGGCCTGCTGGGGTGAGAGGTAATCACGCTTACCAATACACCACCGGCGCCGCTCAATTCAATTCTAAGGAGATTTGAAATTCTCAGAATAGTTCCAAGGGTTAAGTTTGCAAGGATAGAAAATTACAAATCCAAGGTTTAGAGGTTAGAACATTTTCATTTTGTCACAGTGATGCATTAACCAAAACATTATATTTTTATTTGATAACACTAAAAAAAAAGACACTGATCGCAAATCTCAAATGTACGACCCCAATAATACATAATACAAAATATTTTGTAAACGCAACAGAGGATTGAACGACAATGACCGAATAACTCAATCCAATGCACCCAGGGTGGCAGCTTCGTGCTTCAGCTTCAGATAGGCAACGCGCAGAATTTTAACCTGTTCCGCCTGCCGTTTCAGTCGCTGATTAACGGGAATGTCGTCCAGATTCGAGAGCGTTTGGTTCGGGGTTTCCTCCTCCTCCTGATGCGGTAGCGTCGATCTGATCAGTCTCACTGAAAGGCAATCGGAGTCGTTCGTTGATTCAATTTGTTACATCTTGAAATAGGAACTTACTAATGGCCGGAAGGTAGAAGCAACCCAAAGTGGTCGTTTCCAGTCCGCAGAAGATCACTATGAACAACTGTGGGGAAATTGTCCGCAGTTCGAAGCGATCTTCGTCGTTATCGATCACACCGCAGATGTTCGGTCCGTGTTCATGGGCCATGAACAAGGTTTGCACGTAGTTCTGCACAGCCAGCAGGACCATATTCCAAATGGAGACAATCTGTAGAGGTGCCTTCCGGTAGCAAGTCATGTCCCGGTAGAGGTTGTAGTTCTGGTTAATTAGCCTTTGGCAGGCAGGTTTGATCATCTCATGCTGAATGTAGGTCGCGATCCAGTAGCCAGCTCGAAGGTAAACCATTATGAAGTACAGATGGCAGGCATGATCCTGGCTGGGTGGAGCAAGGGTAAGGACTAGCCCGGTGAAGAAGATCGCAGCCGAAGCGAACCAGTGAATGCTAGAAAAAAAGCTAGTTAGACGATCGTTCGTTTGTGTTTCCTTCGGAAACAGATCCTAACCTGAAAATCGTGACCATCAACCCGGCTCGGAAATGTCCACTTCCGACGGCTTCCGAATCGGACAGGACACTGGATTGCCGTGGAAGGGATGAATCGTTCGATTTGGATCCCTCCGGGATCGGAGAGATGTTTCTCGGCGCTTGGCAGATCGGTTTCAGGCGGAGCTTCGGTGAGGATTTATCGCGGGACGGTGGCGGGGAGTGCTCGTGGGTCCAGGTGGCTTTGTCGCACTTTTCTACCACTTCTTCGGGCTGCTGAGCATCGGAAGCCGGGAGATCCATGTCGCCAGTCTGTCACACAGAAACTGATGTGACACTGATCTGATCGATCTTTGTTTTCGATTCTATTGTGATCACAGAATTATACCAGCTTTTGTTCAGCCAATCTGCTTTTGACAGTTTGATAGTTCGCTGAAATCGATCATATCCAAAGAATGGATACTACTTGGGAAAATCTATTAGATCAAGCTACTGACATTGGAAATTCGGTAAATGTCGGAACACCTCATGGTTCTTCTAACAACCCATCGATCGTGTCGGTTTTATCGCATGATCATGTTCAGTGCACCTTTCGGCCTTGGACGATGATCGCCTTGTTCAGGTTAGTGATCACTGCTAAGGCAGTACAAATGATGGCGGGACCTGATCAGTTTTTTTTCAGTCTGCATTGGATCGCATCCTGGGTGCTCTTCACCGTCGGGGTTGTTATGATCTTGAAACCCTTGAGCGCCGATAGCCCTTGCCAGGTCTTCTACGTGTTGGTATACCTCCGGGCTGGTTTCTGGTTCGGAACGTACATGCTCAACGAGAAAATTAAAGATCCCTGTAGAAAGTTGATCGATAACAACTACCTACTGTATCGGAACATGACTTCCTACCGGAAGGCCCCTCTGCAGATCGTTTCCTTCTGGAACACGGCGCTGATCGCGGTCAACGGCTACGCTAAAGATCTCTTCGAGCAAAACGGGATGGAAAGTTCCGGCAATTGTCAACCGATTGATCACGACCTGGTGAAGGCTTTGAACTCTCCTCAGTTGATGATCGTGATCTTCTGCGGGATCGAAAGCATCGCCTTAAGCTGTTTCTATGTAGTAGCCATGGGTAAGCAGAAATCGACTAGAGGTTTCACTTGATTCAAACATGGTTTATTTTACAGTTCGATTAGTTGGAACACTGCGCATCTCTTCGCAGCAGTACGTACTGCTTCGGAACGACCTATCCTTGGATCAGATATTGAAACAGCAGGCAGAACAAATTAAGCTACTTCAAAGGGAATCCGAGAGACTGGAAAAGCAAGCTGCGGAAATTGGGGTTTCAGCGGATGATTGAATTCTTCTAAATCAATTTAATTAATTAATCAGTGTATGCATGCGTACGGATATGTTGTTTAGATAATTACACACACACATATTTAACTTACTCTATTTACATAATGCATTCTACTATTTATTGTTCGAAAACAAAACAACGATTTCCTCTCCCTCCAGATACTAAACTGTGTAAAATGTTATCCGAGCTCTTCAAACCAAAATCCAAAATCTTCCCCTTGAGGTTCCCCCATTCCAACCTCAACATTTTTCATCCGTACATTGAACTTTCCCAAACAATCGTAAACGCCTAACTACAACCTTAACAAACGATCAGTCCAATTTGGTTTCATTTCCCTCCCGGAAAGGCAAAAAAACGAGGGAGAAAACAAAATTTCGTCTGCATGGAAAAGCTCAAGAGTAAAATCGATCTTACCTTACACACACAGAGGGCCGCCGAACGCCCTATGCCGGGTACGTTACCGTCCGCACCTGGGCGTTCATTTGCATGATCTTCTGGTTCAGCTTGAGGTTGTGGTCCTTCAGGTAGTTGATCAGGTCGGCTTGCTTTTCGAGCAGTTCAGCCGTGCTGAGGCCACGTTGGGTCAGCCCGAGGGAACCGCTGCTGTGACCTCGGCTTCCCTCCAGGGCATCCGGCGGCGGCGCCATCCGGTTGAAGCGGACTACTTTGGCTGCAATGTGAAAGACGGGAGGAGATTTGTTGCGATTAATCCGTGTGGGAGTGGTTCAGTGTCAGTGAAATCTTCAAATTCAGAGCTGCCCATAAAACACGTGGCCTCTAAATTAACCACCAAGCCCATTAATAGTCCGATAAGGGTGAAATTTGGTTCCTTTGTTATTCGTTCTATAATAGAGCTGCAGTTAGGTCGTAACAGCTTAGGACACTATGACTTCCCCCTGATGATTTCTAGCAATTCAAGGCACGCCTATACAAACCAAGATATCACCCTGGTAGGGGAAGTCTTCCCCTACTCGATGGTTACGCGAGAGCCATGACTTTCGAGGAATCATCGAAAGAATCCTTTGTTTACAAAAGCTGTTATGCCCTAATTCCAGCTCTATCTAGTATTTTCCGATGTCGTGGATTTATTATCTGTTGATTGGTTACCGTGTGAAGCTGTGTGGATTACAAGGATCGAATCTGTACAATGGAAATTTTTCCGGCACACACAAACTACTGAAATGTATATTACTTAGAGTTGAACCCTAGCCTAACCAGCGAAGGTGTGGGTTAAAAAGTTGACCATGCTGGTGACTTTACACGTTGGAAACGACCTTGACTTTCCCAAATGGAATAGACTTAGAAAAAGCGCACCAAGTACCCCAAGTTAAGGGCAACGGTAATCGCCAAAACACTTACCAATATAAGAACCATGGACGAAGCAAAACACCAACGTCTCCAGCGAGCTGAACATCGTAATGTAGACAATCGGCGACAGGAAGCCCACCACGACGCACTTCTCGGCAAAGCTATCGCCATAGTAGTGCTGAATCAGCGTCTGGATCGCTAGCAGGAACGTATTCCACAACGATACGATCTGCAGCGGGACGGCCTTGTGCTGAGCGGTGGACCGATGGAAGTCGTGGTACCCATCAAGACGGAGCTTCTCGTGATGGTTCTTGACAATGTTGTCAAAGAGCTGGAAGGTGGTTTGGGAGAAATGTACAATTTGCGATCACAGATTTACAAGCGAGCACACTTACGTAGGTGATCAACCAGAAGGCGGCTCTCAGGTATAGCATAATGAAGTACGCTTCACAGCGTTGACTGTCCTCCCATGTGGCGGCCAAGATGATTCCCGCCAGCGAAATGCAGCTCGACACCACCAAGTGAAAGCTGCAGGGCAAACGGATAACATTATTAATTTAAGCTGAATAAACTGACTGGGCTTCATCGATGCATAATCACTCGACGTTCATCTGTGGTTTTGCAAAATAAATCCAAACTGCCTGACTCATCAATTCCTAACATAATCATTCTACCAGTATTTATCAGTAGTTTATTATAAATAAATGCCTAACGTTACATCAATAACAAACCGCACGAGATATGAAGTCGACTCGGAGGCTTACAGTTTTTTCCTTTCCCTAGGCCAAGATAAGGAAAATTAAAACCACAGCGAAACGCAAATCGATGACCTAACGCTCATGAAATCCCTAGAAAGTCCCAGTCTGGCTCAACTAATTACCTGAACGCCGGCACGGTTCGCAGCGGCCGGAAGCCATCATCGTCTTCGGTGGCCAGAATCGGGTCCAGCATCGTGTTACTGTCGTCCATCCTTGTTGAATCCTCGAAAAATCGACCTCCCTACAAAAGCACACAATCAAACGCAGAAAAGGAAAAATCAACAAAATAAGAACACTGAAATGGAAGAATCGAAATTTCAAAATGACTCATCAGTCGCAATTTGCCTCGACGACGAAGATCGACTAAGCCTGAGAACGAGTTTACAACATAAAAAATGTCTTGCTCTATTATTTGGTATTCGAAAATAGCCCACTATTTCCAGGAACAAGTTCCGGAGAAAACCCCCGAAAACCTACCGTGTTCGAGCCGAAGTTTCTGATCAGACTGACCATAATCTGCTGCTGCGAGACGGGAGCGGCCTCAGCGTTTTCTTTCTCTCAATCTCCTCAAAAACAAAACACTGCTCTTCTATAGTTGCTTCACTGCTAATGTTGTATTAGTGGGTATTATTTTCAGGGAAAACGGAATAGCACTTTCACGACTTCTATGCTCCACTATTCTAAGTTCCAAGTCGTACACACCAATATGCGAACAAATTCTAGTCCAGCTCCAGCTGGAATGGGAAACTGATACTAGCGAGCAGCGACCGCGAGCAAAACCGAGTTGATAAAGTGCCAGAACCGCGGAATCGCCATTAAACGTCACAACATTGAACACAACAAAAATGTGCACACGGCCAATGAGAACGACCCTAATTTGAGTTCAGTTTACTCCTAATCGCAAAAAGTGTAGGAACACAGGAAAATTTTACTCAGTTTTGAATAGACTAAGTGAATTCAATCTTTTCATTTCTCATATTCGGAATTTTTTTTCCTGGACAAACCTGGAAAAATATGAGGCAAATTTACTCATCGCTGAGTCATGCACTTTTTGCAATTCATAAGTAGACTAAACTCAAATTTGGGTCATTACCATTGGCCGTGAACATAACAAAGGCTTCGTGATCATCATGGTTGAATGCGACTAAAGCCAACTCTCTTCTCTCCTTTATATTCTTAAACAAAAATAATCGCAAATACCATGTAGGGGATAATGGGATAATGGAATGGTACCAATTTCATGTTTTGTTTAAGAATTTTGGTTTTTATCTCATTTATTACATTTTATAAATGTTCGCATTCCAGGCATATTTTAAAGAACTTAATTTTAAGCAAATATACTCAAATGCATGAAAAATTGATAGGTACCTACTATTAAAAGAAAAACATAAAATGCACCGATGATAAAGCTATAGCTACTATAGTACGTAGTACCAGTGTTGGTACCAGTATCCGTGACGCTCATCCACCCTATATGTTTTGATGAGCAGAGAGAGGGCAGAGCGAACAGCTGAGACACGCTCTCTTCTTTGATGAAAAAGAAAACACAAAACAATCGAGGATGAATATTTCAAAGTCGATGATGATGACAGGGTGCAAGCCGGCGCCGATGGTGTGATGGCGTGACTGCTTTATCACCCCAATGGGTCTGGGTTCAATCCCAGCCAAGGTCGGTGCGATTTTTATGATGCATATGTATAGCCATAGAGGTAACTCTAAGACCAGAAGATCCCGAAGAAATGTGCTCAACTTTTTGGCTCAGCTCTGGTACTATCATAGAGGTTGGTATAGCCGTTGGTCCCGGCCCATGTGTGTTTAAATGGGTGCGATATCGTACGCAAGTGTGGAAGCTGCCTTCCTGCACATTCGATTGCCAGATTGCGGAACAGAGACCGCCGTTAAATAAAGGAATGAAGAAGGACTAAAAAATACTCGTGCGCGTAGAATGGACAATGGATCACGGAATGGATTCGATGTGCGGGGGGTCTACGGGTACGACAACTGTACTCAGAGTTAATATATTTGCAGTGAGTAAATTTGAGTTACTCATATTTACTCAAAAACAAACAAAGTAGTCTAATATTTTTCATCAAATAATGTTCAAACAATCCCCGTCTGTTCAGTTTTCATTCTTTAAAACAAGACCAACAATTGAAATGGCCTTAAAGGCCCAAGCGCAATGACAGCGGAAGCGGAAAAGCCCGATCTGAGTAAGCCTACTTGTCGGATTTGAAAACTAGTTAGAATCAAATCGACTTCGGTTAGGCATCTTGATGTCATTTGTGACAACTGTCAAACTTTCCGTTTCCGTTCCGCTTCCGCCCATATTGCGCTTGGGCCTTAACTCCATTTTGTAAGCAAACCTTGTAAGACCATTTTCTCGCAAACCGAAGTCCGCAAAGGCAAACCAACCTAATGAACAGGTAGGGGAAATTCTCCTCTACCCGATTGTGGTTGCGAATGAAGGTTTCGGTTCGCGAGAAAATGGCCTTACTAGGTTTGTTTACAAAATGGAGTTAAGGCCATTTCAATTATTGGTCTTGAAAAGATCCAAGTTAGATGGCTCTTATCCAGGCCAGGGGATGTTTAGGTTTCTTTTGCTTCGGATCAGAAAGTGGTTCCACTTGTCATTTGCGAACACTAGCGCACCTAGCGGTAGAAGGCATCTTCTGTCTGCAGTTCAGATAGGCAGCATGCTATGATAGTGTGAGTGCACGTAGAAAGCCCGTGTGGAACGCTACCACAACACATCGCATGTTGAGCAGAAAAACGAACCATTTTTGATTCACCGATTTGTTTGCAGTTCCCCTTCTGTTTTGTGATGGCTGACTAAAGTGTAATGTCTTTGAAGTTCTTAATGATGTGGTGGTGTTAGTGTTTCCATATTCCAGCCATTTCTAACTATCCGGGAATCTTAAAATAGCTGAAGATTCTTCCCGGGAATCGGGAAATATTTTCGATAGTTATTTATTAAAACTTGAACTTCGTCAGGATCTCGCCCGGAAGATTTTTCCGACAATTTCTGGAAGTTTCTTCCAACTTCCCCGTTGAAGATTTCGACCAGCTTCTTCGGAAGGATTCTCATGATTTCTCTGGGAGGTTTCGTCTGACTTTGCACGAAAGTTTCTTCCAACATCTCCTGGAAGTTTTTTAAAACTTGCCCTGGAAGAATCTTCCACCTTCTCCCGCAAATTTCGTCATTTGTTCAACGGAAGTTTCATCATCTTTTCGTTCCAACAGTACAATCAGATTACAATCAGAAGTCCTATCGCTAGAAGTGGAAACTATTTCCCATTTCATCCGGACTTCCCACGGAAAACTTTTCTGAATTATTCTGAAAGTTTCATCCGGCTGCCTAAATTTGCATGGAAGTCTCTTCTAACTTCACCCGGGAATTTCTCACAGATTGTGTCAGAAGCGTCTGCCGGTTTCGTTTGGAAGAATCTTCGCCAGGAAGCTTTCCTGACCTCGCACTAAAGATTCGTCAAACTTTCTCCGGAAATTGCTATCAATTTTCCCCAAAAGCTGTGTGGTCATTTTTAAAATAAAATATGTTGAACATGGTTTTCGTACAAAAAAAAAACTGCTTCTCGGGAAGTCAAACTAGTTTACTGGGAATCGTGGAATGATAATTCTGGTAAATTGCCCGGGCAGGAAACACTAGATGGTGTGATTTCAAGACTTAGGAAGAAAGAATTTGGACAAATGTTTTCAGAAGATTAATTTAGCTCATGAAAATTAATACTCAATCTCACAAAATCGGTCAAGGAGGTTTCATATTCTGTTGCACTACATGCCTGGAATGAGGAAACTCATCATTAATAATTACGGTCTATCGTGATAAGCAACATTTTATTTACCAGCATTCATTAAGGAAGAGGGATTTAAATCTCCGAGAATATTTAGCTGGAAAATGTCAGAGTTAGGGTCAACTCTCTCCAGAAGCGTTCGTTGTTTTCCCTGATACTCCTGCAAAAAGACATCAATAGACAAGAGTTGAAGAAGGTTGAACAGGAACAGGTTGAATTTTCATCGTCTGGTGTTGTTGTGTTGATCGATATTTAGCACAAAAGGAGCATTGTTGAATGCGGTATTTTATTTAACTGTTCATCTCAGGTCAAAATAGGTTAATTCTGGCCAACTTCATAGTTGATTCTATTCTGAAACTTATATGAAGTTTGTCAATGAGCGATCGTCGAAGGGATGTAGGAACCACCACATACCATGTTTTCATACTGGGATTGTCCAGAATCTACCTTTGGATTGACTGGATTATTTAGAATCCCCCCATGGACAGTCATGAATCCCCCTCAATATTAAGTGAAATTCTTCCTGTGATTGTTCGGAATCCTCCCTGGGATAGTTCATATTCCTTTTTTTGGTTTTTCCGAAGTTACCTTTGATATTGTTGGGAAACCGAACTGGGATTGTCTGAAATTCCCCCTAGGCTTGTTCGGAATCTCTACTGAGACTGCCATATATCCCCTTTGCGATTGACTGGAACCTTCATAGAGATTGTACAAAATCCTCCTGTAATAGAACGTCATCGGCATGGCAGTAAATCAAGACAGCTCTGACTGTTCCGTAAGGTCATAATAAAAATCTTCCATCGAT
Source organism: Ochlerotatus camptorhynchus (assembly GCF_037179485.1). Taxonomy (NCBI): domain Eukaryota; kingdom Metazoa; phylum Arthropoda; class Insecta; order Diptera; family Culicidae; genus Ochlerotatus; species Ochlerotatus camptorhynchus. Next base: position 2,097,480 of record NW_027040574.1, on the reverse strand, counting down.
TTTGAGGGGGCAGCTTGTAGTTCCTTTCATACACGTGCAATTGCCCTTTCATTGCTGAAAGATCTTCCCAGTAAAGCATTGCAAGCGCACCGTTTAAAATGTTGTTGCTTTGCTTTGCTTGACAGTATCGGTTGCTATGTGTATTTTATGTTGAGCAACGCGAGTTACTCAGAGTTACTCAAAATGAACTCCGATTTTACTCATGATCAAATGCCGTCTTGCCCCAAGTCACAGAACAGAAGGGGTAGTGCAAACAAATCGGTGAATCAAAAAGTGTTTCGTTTTTCTGCTCAACAAGCGATGTGTTGTGGTAGCATTCCACACGGGCTTTCTATGTGCACTCACACTATCATAGCATTCTGCCTATCGTAACTACAGGCAGAAGATGCCTTCTACCGCTAGGTGCGCTAGTGTTCGCAAATGACAAGTGGAGCCACTTTATGATCCGAAGTTCCACACCTGTGCCCAAGTGCCGATGTGCGGTATAAGAGGTGAGGAGAAAGGAAACTAGTGGACTCTTTCATTCTGACGGTGTTCTTATGCAACAGCAGACGTGACGTCACGTCTGTTGCTGCATAAGAAGACGCGAGAACGAAAGAGTCCACTAGTTTCCTTTCTCCTCACCTCTTATACCGCACATCGCCCAAGTGCGGGGTATTGAAAAGTTTCAGAGATATACGAGTATACACGTTAACTTAAAAGTAACCATTAATGGGTAAAAATACCCATTTTGAAGAAAAGAGTCTTAACTCATTAAATGAGTTTTTTTTACGAATTAATGAGTATCTGTTACCCATTAATGAGTAACTGTTACTTATTAACGGGAAACAGATACGCATTAATGGGTTAACAAATTTACTAACTAATGAGTTGAGCCACTTTTCTTCGCAATGGGTCTTCTGACGTAGGACTACGTCTGTGATTTCTATATGGGGATGTACTTTGTGAAAAACGAAAATGGAACATGTAACGAAATTATGATAGATTTTAAACGTTAATAACTCAGCTTCCCCTGGACTAATTTCAATAATTTTATCATCAATCGATCAGAAATATTTCTACGCATCCATAGCAATTATTATGTAGTTAGTTAAATATATGAGCTTTGAGGACAATCGTTTAAACGTGTGCACGAAAAAAGAAGATGCCCCACGTTGGGCGCCAATGTTGCAAAACGACCTCAGCATGTATGAAAGCTTTGGTCGAACCGGCCAACGAACAATGATCACCTCAACAATACCATAGTTTTCATCGTACAATCTTTATTCTCCTGTCATTTAACTTCCTTAACTCCAAGACCCTTAAGCTGGGTTTAGATTAGGCAAGTCAAATGATCAACTCAGTTGAATACAATTGGCTTGAAAAGTTGAGCCTGGTTCAACTTTTTTCAATTCAAGTGATTTGATCAAGTCAGTTGAATGGCATGGTTTACACGTTCAATTCGTGTTCAAGTCAATTAACCACTTCATTCGAGCAGATAAAATGACGTTTACTACCACTCGAACTTTGAAATGAAACATTATTTTGAGATTTTTTCTTCTAGAACCTTGAGAAAAGTAGCCAAAATTTGTGCGTTTCATAAAAAAATATAAATTATTTGGTCCAGTTTTGTGAAATCGCTGGTAGAAAGTCACGCCAAAACTGCTTGCCAAAGTGGTCAATTGACTTGCCCTGTCTAAACCCAGCTTTACTTGACGCATCTGCGTCTCCTAAATCTCACTAGCTTCTTCTTTCCTCTCTCTTTCCACATTCCCCGCAAAACACCAAATCCATTAGTCGGACGAACGAGAACGAACACCATCCGGGTGAGACAGAGGCCAAATAAGGCGCATCAGCTCCCACACGCCGCGAATCGAGAGAGCCATAAGTGCCAAGCAAGAGTCTTCAACACAGGAGGCTTTTGTTTTTACAGCCTCAAATTAACCGGTGGATCACAGACGGCGTGGATCAGTCTATCGCCAGGCCAGGGTAAGGCCGACAACATAGTAGAAGCGATTCGAAGCGATTCGATTCGTTGGCAATAAGCGGAGCGCTTGCGTGAAAGCACCCTCTATGAGCGTTCTATGGGAATCGCCCAAACCAGCCATAGTGAAAGCGATGCGAAGAGGTGTAAAGCGTTCAGCAAAGCGACAGAGCTGTTCGTGTTGTGTTTTGACGCCTTTGAACGCAAGTGGACTGATTCTAGTGAGGAAAAATGGACACCGAAATCGATTCGGAAAATTTTGCACTGCGCGCGCGACTGTAATGTTTTAAAAAACGCTTTCACTATGTCATAGGTTGCTTCGCTTGCCGCTGCATTTCGCTTTGCCAATTGCTATCGCATCGAATCGCTTCGAATCGCTTCTACTATGTTGTCGGGCCTAAGGCGTCCGCATCGGTGGAAGCATCCACAATATGCGGACCGAACGAAGGCTCGGGTGCAGAGGCTAAGCAGCAAACGACGTGATTATTGTGCGTTGGCCGGTTCGACCAAAGCTTTCATACCTGCTGAGGACGTTTTGCAACACAATGCTTCTCACTGTTGATTTTCTACAAGAAACTATTGAAAAAGTGATAAATGTCAAGTATTGTCCAAAAGCATCCAAATAACTAACAAATCCACCAATTACGTACATGCATATGCTGCTTCCTCAACACTGTCATCAGAGAGTCGTTAGTAGAAAGAAGTCGAAGCGGCATTCGCCTCCGAAATTTGGGCGTGTGCGAATAGGGAGCATGCAATCATAGAGGTAACTGAGCAATTCTCTACAGATTGACGAATTTTTTAATTTTTTTTTTAATTTGTCGGCTCCGATTTTGATGAAAATTTGCACAGTTGTTTTTTTTTTTTAGTAAAGCTGCCAATTTGTGTTATCAGTTCTTCAAATTGTATCACGACTACTTTTCTAACAGGGCCTGTGTAAAAATAGTACTAATGAGTTAAAAAATTTATATTGCTGAAACGCTTTGTTCGATTAATTTTGTGTCTTGAGCAAAGTTGTAGATATTATTTTGGCAATAATGTTAAAAATATACACTGTAAAAAAATTCGTTTGTTTCAATAAAAAAAAAAAAAATTTCTTATTAAAAAAAATAATTTCTCAAAAAGTACATTTTTAGTAGTAGTGAACACCAAAAACATCTGTCTGTACCTAATGTAGAAATTATACCTATCGATCTGATACTTAAATGAGTTTGAATGGTGAAAACAAGCAGTTGATCACAAAGATTGCTTTTTACCGCATACATCTTAAAAAGTTATCATAGGAAATAAGTGTAACACCATTTGGTTAAAAGGTAAGCATAACCTTCAGTTGTATTTCAATGAAATCATTTTTAAAGATTATTATTTTTAATTTTTTTAATACAGGAAGCAACATGAGTGAACTAGCATGTTTTTTTTTTCAGTTCGTTTATTTGGCAGGCTCAAACGTTATAAAAATAACTTAGCGGAGCCGAGTAACATAGAATACCAATTTTGGTACTCAAAATACAAAAAAAAATATATATATATATATACAAACATATTTTATCATATGATTTTTCTTGGTGGCGATCGAAGCGGTGACAAAGTGGTCTTCTCCGGTGCACGCAACTTCTTTCTTTCCCGAATTTGTTCCTCATTTTCATTGAACCCGTATCGTGATCGCTGCTGCTGCTTCTGAACATCGTTTCCCGTTGCATGCTCTCCGCTACTCCTGTCGGTCGTCGGGGTCGTCACGTCCATTTCGTTTTCTTCATTCAACATCTCCAACCCCGTGTCCGTTTCCTGATCGCTAATGACAAACGACGCACCTTCCACCACTACACCAGCATACGTACTGCTGCTGTTTTGTTTTCTTTCACTTTGCTTTCCTTTTTCCTTCAGTTGCTTCTCCGGTTCCTTCCGAGCCTTCCGCTTGGGACAGGAAAGCTTCCGGTGTCCGTCCGCTTTGCACAGAAAACATTTATCTTTGTTGCCATCATAAAAAATATTTCCTTTGCGATTGAAGAAATGTAATGACGTGGGGATTTCCTTCTTCACATCCATATATATACCGCGTATCCCTGTATATACCTCAAAACACAGATCAGTTGGAAATTTCTCCCGGATGATGCTTTTAATTTTCCCATATTTCCCCAGCACTTTATCCAGCTCGTTGTCGGGTACCTCTGGTGGCAAGTCATACACACGCACATATTGAATGAATTCACCAGCATGCGACATGCGTACCTTTGCCGTCGTTCCATTCGCATAGTGGAAGATTAAATCCTCCGAATTGAATGTCAGAGCATGGAGCATCGCTTCCTCTGATTTGAACTTCATGAAGACTCCCCTTTCCTCACCAATGCGATAAACAGCTTCCATTTCAGCCGGATCCGCGTCGAGTGCTTTGGCGAAATTTACTATCTCTCCGATGTTTGGTTTAGCATCACAATGGCTGAAGCTAAACTTGATGGTATTTTTTACTTCACACATCTTGCACCGTAGCAATAAAAGGCACCGAACTGCTAGCAACAAACAAAGAGCAACTATATAATAGCAAGTCTCGAAAACAGGCTATCGCGTGGTTCACAACGAAATAAAAAATCGACTGCTGCTGTAGACAGCTGTGGGACAACTGAGCATGTTTTATCAGGTGCATTCGGCCGTTCGAGGAAGTCAAGTGCTCGAAAGAGCTGAGGAATATTTCGAATATTACCATCCAGAAATTAATACCGATTGGATATTCTGAAGCATCAGGATTGAATACTGGTTTTCGCATTTGCACGTCCTGTCGTCTTCGTGTTGATAAACAAGCTCTTTTCATCTCAAACGAGGAACAGCATGTTGCCGGAAGCTCAAAGATGCCAACTACAGTGATAGTACCTGTCGTACCGAGCTGTGAAAGCCTTACAACTGTACCATCAATGACATCAGTTACTTCAGTTCAATCGTACCAAGAATTTACTCAACTAGTCAACATCGAGATATTCAACCGAGGCATTGCAGGAATCCAGGTATCACTGATAGACGTGGGAAAACTCAACTACATCCACTACCCCGAAAAGAAGCACCGTGAAATCAACGAAGGTATTAGAAAGAATCTTTTCAACTTCGAGCCTGAGGCTGACGAAGTGAATGAACTCAAAGAAGTTTTAGAAAACATGAAGGAAAAGTTTTCCAATGCATCCACTGCAAGAAGTGAAAAATTATTAATTTTATCGTTATTGCCTTATTCATAATCAACACAAAAAGTTATGGATCAATTTAATGCTAGTAGATATATTGCAACAGAGGCTAAGTTGATAAAGGAAGGTCATTCGTCAAAAACCGCAAAATATGGCACAGCCTTAAGTGATGAAACAAAATTGGCAGTCATAAATTTTTTTGAAGATGATGATATAAGCCGGGCAATGCCTGGTCAAAAAGATTATGTGTCTGTGCAGAAAGAAGGAAAACGACAAGCCATTCAAAAAAGATTACTAATGATGACTTTGAGAGAAGCTTATAAACGATTCAATGAAATTCACTGCAATGTAAAAATTGGATTCTCTTCATTTGCAAAACTCCGCCCTAAGCAATGTAAACTTTTAACCAGCTCTGGAACCCACAATGTTTGCGTGTGCACAACGCATGAAAACATCAATCTAATTTTACACAGTTTGAAAAAGCTTAACCATTTAAATGATGTAAAAACGTTCACTGACAGCCTACTTTGTGAAAACAAGACAACATATTGCTATCTACGGTGTTGTGAAGATTGTCCAGACTCTTCCGCATTAGAAAACATTTTATTAAAACAATTAGAGGAAAAATGCATTGATCAGCTTTCATTTGAACAGTGGATACCTGCTGCTCGAATGTTCAAATTTTCTCAACAGCATAGCGGCACTCTATGAAAGTCATTAGGTCGTATGAATAAAAGCGTTTACTTTACTTTTCCCGTAAAAAAAGCACGGGAAAGTAAAGTAAACTCTTTTTATTCATACGGCCCATTTTAAGCCACTCGAAGAAACATGGTTGCCAGCTAGGTTGCCAGTGACATTGCCAAAAGATCGCTCAAAAACCGTGCTGCTGTTTTGACAGAAATTTTCTTTGCGCGTCTCTATCAACCTCTCTGGGGAGAGCGAGGGGAGAGGGAGTCACCTACACGGTAAAAAAGTACCCAAAAGTAAGCTTGTTTCACTCATATCGGCTCTGTAGTGCAGGAAACCAAGAGTAGGTATGTCAAGTTGGTCAAAGTAGTTTTGATTTACTTGTGTGCAATTCGTATGGAATTTTCCACTAGTCAAAAAGTTGATAACCGTTGACGTTTTCAGGAATAGTTCATTTCTGCGCGTTGTTCGTTGGGGTTCCCTAGCCTTTTATTTGTTATGGTGCGAGGTCGCTGAGGACATGAATCGTCAAGTGCAGCAATCTTCCAGCAAATCATGGAAGATATTTTAAAGGGAACTGAGTTTGTGTTTGTCTATCTTGATGACGTATTGATTGCAGGAAGGACTACAGAGGAGTGTATGAGTAAATTGGAGGAAGTTTTAAAACGGTTATCGCAGACCCTTATAAAGGTTAACTATAAAAAGTGCAAATTTTTCGTAACGCAACCACCGTTTTTGGGGCACATAATTTCAAATAAGGGTCTTTTGCCAAATTCGGAAAAAGTTTCTACTATACAAGCTGCAAAAAATCCTGAAAATGTGAGCGAGCTGAAAGCTTATTTGGGGCTTCTCAACTATTACAACAAATTTTTACCCAATCTTTCCATTACATTGAATCCTTTGTATGGGTTACTTAAAAAGAATGTTACGTATGAATGGAGTTGTGAGAAATCTTTTCAGGAATCAAAAAGTAAATTACTTGCTGCAAATATACTTACCTTTTATGATCCAAAGAGACCTATAATTGTTAGTACGGATGCTTCATCGTATGGTTTAGGTGGAGTTATTTCACACATGATCAATGGAAAAGAGCATCCCATATGGTTTACTTCGTTTTCTTTAAATAATGCTCAAAGAGTTTATCCCATCCTCGTCGCCACTGTAATATCCTTCTTTTTAATAAACAGTAGCAACAGAAGAGAGCTCATTTATTTCCTCTTGGTATCAGTAAACCTCGTACACGAAAAGTATCTTCTTCTTTGTTTTCTTCTTAGACAACTCTTATCGAAACTTGTCAGCTAGCGTTGATGATAAGAGGGGTAGGATTCCTACACATTAAATCAAATTCACTGCAAACTGAGTATATTACAGACAGGACCCAAAACCGAAGCCGGAATGGTGGTTTGCCCACCGGTATTTTCGGAACGACTGACACGAGGTACACGTTCTAAAACTAAAGTCAAGAGTGAGTCTTTATTTCTCAATTCGCTTATATCTATACAAAAACCTATGACCCAGAGCCAAGACAGTAAGCCGGTAGTTAGCGTAAATAGTCATAGACGGTTTTGATTAAATTCAACAGAGAAACATGTATGAGGGAAGAATTACAGAGCTTGATTGGTTTATTTGAGGAAGATAACTTTAGAAACGTATTGCTACTTCTAAATCCAGGCTAAGGACGGGAAGTCCTGTGCTGTACGAAGCAGTCGCCTCCATTCCCCTCGATCCATAGCTACAAGTCCCTAGTTGCATTCCACCTGGTTGATGCCCGTTGCGCGCCTTTTCGTCTTGGTCCAGTCGGGTCGCTATCAAGAACCATTTTCATCGGGTTCGATATACTTACCATAGAGGTAACTCTAAGACGAGAAGGTCCCTAAGAAACGTGCTCAACTTTTTGCTCTGGTACTATCTTCGGTCCCAAGCTAATCGATTCACCCCTCGAAACATAGGAAAATCCACTAACCCCTCATTCTATCTGTCAAACTTTCATAGCGAATCAAAACAACTAGAATTTGAACTAGAATGGGATACGTTAATCGATTTGCTTGGGACCAATAGGCTAGTCAAGTAGTGAGCCAATTTAAAATCGTTAGTTTCCACCGGTTGTTCTTACTGTGGTTCTCCCATACGCCTCCTCCACGTTCCGTCTTCTATCTGCACTCCACCGTAGATTGTACGCAACACCTTCCGTTCGAATACACCAAGTTGGTCCTCCACGAGCATATTTAAGGTCTCGTGGCCGTAGAGGACCACCGGTCTAATCAGCGTCTTTTAGATAGTCAGCTTCGTGCGGCGGCGAATTTTATTCGACCCAAGCGTTCTCCAGAGTCCAAAGTAGGCATTATTCTCTGCCACAAAGCGTCTTTGAATTTCTCTGCTGATATCATTATCGGCGGTCACCGGTGAGCCCAAATACACGAACTCGTCGACCATCTCGATTTTGTCACCGTCAATCTGAACTCGGTGTGGGAGGCTAACATCGTCTTCCCTAGAACCTCTTCCTCTCATATATGTCGTCTTCGATGCGTTGATGGCAAGTCCAATTCGCACATGGCTTCAGCCTTCAGTCTGATGTACGTTTCCACCATCATATCAAAGTTCCGTGCCAGGATGTCGATATCAGACCTGCAGCCTAACATTATTCAAGATCGTTCAAGCCTACTTTTTATAATAAAGTGGACCCATCTTTGGCTCACTCTTGAAAAAATCGCTTTTTTTTCATAGTTCTGTGGATCCTTAGATATTCTTCACACGGCCATGTGCATGAGCATGATTGACCACCCACGGTTGCTACTCTGTTATTGCCAGACTACCTGTAATTACACAGAGAACCAATAGACGATGGGACTAGCAATCATCATCAATGTGTAAAAACTGGTGATTCCAAATTAGGCAATACCAGCGCCAGCCGCGCCTGAACGCAGGTCAAGAAAGGAATGGGTAGGAATGTATTGACGTGAAACTCGCTTTGATGGAAGCCGAGGAGTCCTCTGCAGTTCCACGAGGAATCACAGGGATGTTGGGTAAGAGAGTTGGGTTTGCAGCAAGGTTAGTTTTGGTAAACGATAAGCTAAATTGATGTCCTAACGATCATATAACGCGAAGCAGCTTGGGATTGAACCGACGGTCTTCTGCTCAGTAAGCAAAAACGGCAGATGAGCTCCTTTTTAGTCATCGAGTTGCTGTCCATGTAGTCATGTTAACAAATAAAACGAATGAATATTCTTGAATGTGGATGGTCGTGGGGTTCGTTGATTTTCCCATGTTTCGAGGGGTGCATCGATTAGCTTGGGACCGAAGATAGTACCAGAGCTGAGCCAAAAAGTTGAGCACGTTTCTTCGGGGCCTTCTGGTCTTAGAGTTACCTCTATGGTAGAAGTGCCTCTCCGAGTTATTCTGATTGGCCGTGCGTCATTTGTTGAGTCCTTTGTACATGTTTAAGTGGATGCTGCTTGTACTAATGCTTCGGAGTCCGGAGTAAGCGAAATGTTTAGCCAGGAAAATTTCGAATATGTACACATTGAGAATGTCCATCAGTTGTTTCGTATTCCATAGCACATACACCTTTTTTATTGTTTTGTATTATTTTCTGCTACGATGAATCAGCAGTATGTATCATGAATAAATTATGCGTCACAAGAGTTTTTGTTTTTGTTTCTTGTTCTCACGTATATGTTCTATGCTTTTTATATGTTTCATTTTTTCACTTTTACCGCCATATTTAGCAATCTTTTGTTGTCATTTATTCAATTAACTTACCTCTGTCCTATGTTTATATATGTGTACGTGTTTTCTGCTTGCACAAACAATTGTATTTTTAAAGTGATTCTATCTTTTTCTTCTTCTTCTTCTCATATCTTATTGACTTATTTCGTAATGAAAAATAGTTTCGTTTTATTAGGAAAAATACTACGAAAAAGCATTCACCATTATCCTCGCTTACGGTCGGAAACGTATTTTTCCTATAAAAACACATTTTTTGTTTTGTTTGCAAAATGCGGTTCGATCGTAAACGAGAATATGGGTGTTTGTATGCGTCGCGACTTCTCGAACGGAGTGGCAACGCTTCGCACTGCGACTGTGTCCATTCCGGTGAAGCAAGTAGCACTCCGTTTAAGTAGTGTTGTTGTTTTGTTTAGAGAAGATGAAAGTTTAATGACTTGGTTGATACTAGGGTTCGTATAACATATATTAGTTTGTGTACATTCTAGAAAACAAGAAAAATATTAAACAAATTTAAAGAAAAATCATCTCTGCTGCAAGATTTCCTGTATCTACTTCAACAAAAACGGGGCTAAACATAAATTAATCCAAGAGTACATATTTCTATATAAGGTATTAGATTTGACAACAAGTTCAACACAGCAAAGAAAGAATGGGAAAACCGAAATCAGGCTTTTGCATTCATCTAGAGCGTTTAGACGTAGGAAGAGCCTCAAAAACTGATCGCCGGATGTTGGTGTGGGATGTCGCACTCGCCGACCGTAACCCGGTACATGGCCATCTCGCTGATTCCGTGGTAGTGCACGAAGGCGGCCACCAGCACGAGCACGTGGAAAATCTGATGCGATTGGAACTGTACACGAACAACACCAGTGCATAAGTTAATAATTAGATGCATTTTCTTTTCTTGATTTTCGTCAAACACTTACCCAAATGTCGCACTTTCCGGGGAACCATCGTTCGGGCACTCGCAGGGCGTAGAACAGGGCTCCCAGAATGTACAGCAAGCCCATCAGGATCAACCAACCGAGACTGGCCTGGGAGTTTTTGCTGAACCAACCCTCCATCAGGACGTAGTGAATGGCCGGGATGATGCCGGATAGACCGAAGCTCATGAAGACACCTGCAAAAAAGCATCACATCATTATCAAGTCAGTGCCCAGTGTTAAACCGGGGATTACTCCGTTTGGCATTTAGTCGTTTGACATAACACAATGGAAACGATACAATTTCAATGCGGTTTAATAGAATAGAAAGTGTCAGACGGTTAGTTGAGTATCAAATTGCAATTATTGAATTTTAATTTCATTGGCTGCGTGAAATAGGAACAGTGACAAAGCGCCAATAATTATTACAACTTACAACTTGTAGCGTGACTCGGTGACACCCGGGCGGGCGAATGGTTTAGGAGTCACCCCCTAACTGTCAACCTTTTTGAACTTCGTGAAATATCGTGAACTTTTTCAACCCTGCTTTGAAGTTATTTTCTGACTGTTTCCGAACTCAACGCTAGGGACAGAAATTCACCCATTTCCCCTATCCTTGGCAATCCTTGTCTACGTTTCTTTGAATCATTATTTAATCATAAAAGTGCTACTCCAAGCAATCAAAGCAAAAATCCACCCAAGCAGGACCATTATGCTAAATTGCCTAGTTTGAGATCACCAGCTTTTACACATTGAGCATGATTGCCAGTCCCAAACATCGTCTATTAGTTATCTGTGTAATTACAGCTGATCAGGCGGTCAATCATGCTCATGCTCTACACATTTTATTGTACGATAAATTATTTACATTTTTGACCACAATAGACTTGAAGTGTTATGAATTTTCTCCCACTATTCAAAGAGTGTTCATACAGTTTTGCAGGTTTATGAAACTTGTAAACAAATGTTATAAATCCTATAGCAGTGGCAATTATAGCAAAGGCAATTTTAGGTATCCATTTAATTTTGGGCTGGTTAAATTGTTCATATCATTTTATATATTAGGGGAATTCACTATGCGCATCGTAAACATATACAGTATCTTAAAATATCAGTGTCCATTGGAGTGTAATGGAAGTTTACGCATTTACGAGGGTGTATACGTTTACGATGCGCTTTTTGACGCAGCGCCGAATGTTTCTTTCCCTTCATAACTTAAAAAAATAAAATTTTTCTTGTTCCTTCTTAGAAGCATTCTGAAATTCTACGAAGTTTTCTAAAATTCTACGAAAGTTTCTATAATTCTACTAAGTTTTCTAAAGTTCTACGAAGATTTATAGAGTTCTACGCTGGTTTTACGAAGCATTCTAAAATTCTACGAAGTTTTCTAATGTTCAACGAAGCTTTTTAAAATTCTACGAAACATTCTAAAATTCTACGAATCTTTCTAAAATTCTACGAATCTTTTTAAATCTTATGAAGTTTTCTAAAATTCTAGGAAGCTTTCTAAAATTTTAGGTAGCTTTCTAAAATTCTACGAAGATTTATAAAATTTCACGAAGCTTTCTAAACTTCTACCAAACTTTCTACAATTCTACGAAGCTTTCAAAAACTCTACGAAGCTCTATAATATTCTAGGATTTTTTTTTAATTCTACAAAGCTTTCTAAAATTCTACAAAGCTTTCTAAAATTCTACGAAGCTTTCTAAAATTCTACGAAGTTTTCTAAACTTCTACCAAACTTTCTAAAATTCTACGAAGTTTTCTAAAGTTCTAAGAAGCTTTCTAAAATTCTACGAAGCTCTCTAAACTTCTACGAAGCTTATCAAATTCTACGAAACTTTCTAAAATACTACGAAATTTCCTAAAATTCAATGCAGCTTCCTACAATTCTACGAAGCTCTCTAAAGTTCTAAGAAACTTCTAAAAATCTACGAAGCTTCCTAAAATTCTACGAAGATTTCTAAAATTCTACGACGCTTTCTAAAATTCTACGAAGTTTTCTAAAATTTTACCAAGCTTTCTAAAGTTCAACGATACTTTCAAAAATTCTACGAAGCTTTCAAAATTCTACGAATTTTTTTTAAATCAACAAAGCTTTCTTAAATTCTATGAAGCTTTCTAAAATTCTACGAAGCTTTTTAAAATCTTATGAAGGTTTCTAAAATTCCATGAAGCTTTCTCAAATTCTACGAAGCTTTTTAAAATTCTACAAAGATTTTTTAAATTCTAGAAAGCTTTCTAAAATTCTACGAAACTTTCTAAAATTATACGAAGCTTTCTCAAATTCTACAAAGCTTTCTAAAATTCTACAAAGATTTTTTTTTAACTCTACGATGATTTCTAAATTCTACGAAGCTTTCTCAAATTCTATAAAGGTTTCTAAAATCCTACGAAGCTTTCTAAAATTTTACGAACCTCTCTAAACTTCTACGAAGTTTATAAAATTATACGAAACTTTCTAAAATACTACGAAATTTTTTAAAATTCAATGCAGCTTCCTAAAATTCTACGAAGCTCTCTAAAGTTCTAAGAAGCTTCTAAAACTCTACGAAGCTTTCGAATATTCTACGAAGCTTTCTGAAATTCTACGAAACTACCAATCAGTGATCGATGCACTGATTGAGAGAGAGAGAGAGAGAGCAAAAGAGAGCCCACACAGTCGGCACTGCCGCGCGACGTGTAGCTTGGAAACAATCGGGTACAGTCATAAATTATTGACCCGGTAAAACGACACTTTCATGGGAAAGTGCTTATGCAAATGCAACGGCCATCGGCTCGATGGGTTGCTGACTTATTGGAAATAAAGTGGGTTTTCTAACATGTGCGATACACATGTTACAAACGAAACTTTCCAAAATTCTACGAATTCTAACGTTCAACGAAACTTTCTAAAATTCTACGAAGCTTTTAAAAATTCAACGAAGTTTTTTTTAAATCTTATGAGGATTTCTAAAATTCCATGAAGCTTTTTCAAATTCTACGAAACTTTCTAAAATTTTACAACGATTTTTTTTTTTAAATTCGACAGAGCTTTCTAAAATTCTACGAAGCTTCCTAAAATTCTAAGAAGTTTTCTAAAATTTTACCAAGCTTTCTAAAGTTCAACGATACTTTCTAAAATTCTACAAAGCTTTCTAAATTCTACGATTTTTTTTTTCAAATCAACGAAGCTTTCTTAAATTCTATGCAGCATTCTAAAATTCTACGAAGCTTTTTAAAATCTTATTAAGGTTTCTAAAATTCCATGAAGCTTTCTCAAATTCTACGAAGCTTTTAAAATTCTACAAAGATGTTTTAAATTCTAGAAAGCTTTCTAAAATTCTATGAAGCTTTCTAAAATTCAACGAAGTTTTCTAAAATTCTACGAAACTTTCTAAAATTCTACGAAGCTTTCTAAAATCCTACGAAGCTTACTAAAATTTTACAAAGCTTTCTAAATTCTACGAAGTTTTCTAAAATTCTAAGAAGCTTTCTAAAATTCTACAAAGCTTCCTAAAATACGAGGATTTCTAAAATTCTACAAAGCTTTCTAAAATTCTACAACGCTTTCTAAAATTCAACGAAGCTTTCTAAAATTCTGTGAAGCTTTCTAAAATTCTACGAAGCTTCCTACAATACGAAGATTTCTAAAATTCTACAAAGCTTTCTTAATTCTACGATTTTTTTTTTAAATTCAACAAAGCTTTCTAATATTTTACGAAGCTTTCTAAAATTCTACGAAGCTTTCTAAAATTCTACGAAGCTTTCTAAAATTCTACGAAGGTTTCTTAAGTTCTACGAAGCTTCTAGAATTCAACAAAGCTCTCTAAAGTCCTACGAAGCTTTCTAAAATTCTACGAAGCTTTCTAAAATCCTTCAAAGCTTTCAAAAAATTTACGAAAGTTTCTAAAATTCTACGAAGCTTTCTGAAATTCTACAAAGGTTCCTAAAATACGAAGATTTCTAAAATTCTACGAAGCTTTCTAAAATTCTACGAAACTTTCTAAAATTCTATGAAGTTTTCTAAAATTCTATGAAGCTTTCTAAAATTCTACGAAGCTTTCTAAATTCTACGAATTTTTTAAAATTCAACAAAGCTTTCTAAAATTTTTCGAAGTTTTCTAAAATTTTACGAAGCTTTCTAAAGTTCAACGATACTTTCTAAAATTCTACGAAGCTTTCTAAAATACTACAAAGCTATCTAAAACTCTACGATTTTTTTAAAATTCTATAAAACTTTCTAAAATTTTACGTAGCTTTATAAAGTTCTACGAAACTTTCTAAAATTCTACGAAGCTTTCTAAAATTCTACGAAGCTTTTTAAAATCTTATGAAGTTTTTGTAAAATTCTACGAAGCTTTCTAAAATTCTACGAAGATTTCTAAAATGTAACGAAGCTTTCAAAAACTCTACGAAGCTTTTTAAAATTCCACGAAGCTTTCTAACGTTCAACAAGACTTTCTAAAATTCTTCGAAGCTTTCAAAAATTCTACGAAGCTTTTTAAATCTTATGAAGGTTTCTAAAATTCCATGAAGCTTTCTCAAAATCTAGGAAGCTTTTTAAAATTCTAAAAAGATGTTTTAAATTCTAGAAAGCTTTCTAAAATTCTATGAAGCTTTCTAAAATTCAACGAAGTTTTCTAAAATTCTACGAAACTTTCTAAAATTCTACGAAGCTTTCTCAAATTCTACGAAGCTTTCTAAAATTCATCAAAGTTTTTTTTTTTATTCTACGAAGATTTCTAAAATTCTACGAAGCTTTCTAAAATCCTACGAAGCTTTCTAAAATTTTACAAAGCTTTCTAAATTCTACGAAGTTTTCTAAAATTCTAAGAAGCTTTCTAAAATTCTACAAAGCTTCCTAAAATACGAAGATTTCTAAAATTCTACGAAGCTTTCTAAAATTCTACAACGTTTTCTAAAATTCAACGAAGCTGTCTAAAATTCTATGA
The DNA here is from genome assembly GCF_037179485.1 of Ochlerotatus camptorhynchus. Taxonomy (NCBI): domain Eukaryota; kingdom Metazoa; phylum Arthropoda; class Insecta; order Diptera; family Culicidae; genus Ochlerotatus; species Ochlerotatus camptorhynchus. Next base: position 2,082,080 of record NW_027040574.1, on the reverse strand, counting down.
AGCTTTCTAAAATTCTACGAAGCTTCCTACAATACGAAGATTTCTAAAATTCTACGAATCTTTCTTAATTCTACGATTTTTTTTTTAAATTCAACAAAGCTTTCTAATATTTTACGAAGCTTTCTAAATTTCTACGAAGCTTTCTAAAATTCTACGAAGCTTTCTAAAATTTTACGAAGCTTTCTTAAGTTCAATGAAACTTTCTAAAATTCTACGAAGCTTTCTAAATTCTACGATTTTTTTAAATTCAACAAAGCTTTCTTAAATTCCATGAAGCATTCTCAAATTCTACGAAGCTTTATAAAATTCTACAAAGATTTTTTAAATTCTAGACAGCTTTCTAAAATTATATGAAGCTTTCTAAAATTCAACGAAGTTTTCTAAAATTCTACGAAGCTTTCTAAAATTCTACGGAGTTTTCTGAAGTTCTACGAAGCTTTCTAAAATTCTACGAAACTTTCTCAAATTCTACGAAGCTTTCTAAAATCCTACGAAGCTTTTTAAAATTTTACGAAATTTTCTTAAATTCTAGGAAGCTTTCTAAAATTCTACAAAGCTTCCTAAAATACGAAAATTTCTAAAATTCTACGAAGCTTTCTCAAACTCTACGAAACATTCTAAAATTCTACGAAGCTTTCTTAATTCTAAGATTTTTTTAAAAATTCAACAAAGCTTTATAAAATTCTACGAAGTTTTCTGGAATTCTGCTAAATTTTCTAAAATTCTACGAAAAGCTTTCTAAAATTCTACGAAGTTTTCTAAAATTCTACGAAGTTTCTAAAGTTCTACGAAACTTTAGAAAATTCTACGAAGCTTTCTGAAATCCTACGAAGCTTTTTAAAATCCTATGAAGTTTTCTAAAATTTTTGTACTCTAAAAAAGTTTCTTGAATTAACACTCTGTTCTATGAACTAAAACGAACTCGTGGGAATTTATATCATCGTCTAACAACGTCTAAGATTTTGTCATAGCTAATGCAAACTAACTACTGCATTTCTAGCAAGATAGCTATAATTTTAGAATTTCCTATAACTCATCAAATGTTCCAAAAAAAAAATGTTAATGCCATCAACTTCTACAAACAAATTCAATTTGTTAAAGTTCACTGAACTTCTTCCTCCTCAAAGCTCACATTATTCAACCAAAATCTCAGTATATTCATGATTTGCTTAAAACTTCCGGGAAGACCCCAAACCATTCATTTGAATTTTGCTGAAAATCTTTCCAAAACCAAGTTGCTAAAACTTCCAGAAAGCTCAAATTATCTAATAAACTGCTACGCATGAGCAACATTAACATGAGCATGATTGACCGCCCACGGTTGCTACTCCGTCATTGCCCGATCAGCTGTAATTACACAGCGAACCAATAGACGATGCTTGGGACTAGCATTGATCTTCAATGTGTAAAAGCTGGTGACCTCAAAGCAGGCAATACCAGCGCCAGCCGCGCCCGAACGCAGGTCAAAAAGGAATGGGTAGGAATGTGTTGACGTGATACCCGCTATGTTGGAAGCCGAGGAATCCTCGGCACTTCCACGAAAAATCACTGGGATGTTGGATAAAATGGTTGGGTTTGCAGCAGGATTCGTTTTGGTAAACGATAAGCTGAATTGATGTCCTAACGATCTTATAACGCGAAATAGGTAAGGATTGAACCCACGTTACTAGTGAAACTAGCTCCTGATATTACGACGCACCACGTGAGACTAAGTTTTTGTAAGATAACTAAGATTATAATCATGATGTCCTACTCAGTAAGCAAAAACGGTCGCTCTATAGCCACCGAGTCCCTCATATCACATCATACAATATACGATCGCGTTGTTGTTGCAACCATTTATATCCGGCACCGACGAGAAATTCTGCTACGAAGATCGATAAACTAATAAGCCCTGAAGTTCTAGAGAATTTAACGATAGTCCATGATCGTCTACGTAGTTCCCTGAGCCTCTACAAAGTTTGTTGAACTTCTACTTTGTAAAGTTCGTAGTTCCCAGAAGTTTAAAAATTCTTCTACTTCTATGAAGTTTAACGAAGTTCATCGAATTCCTACGTAATTCGTTAAACTTCTACAAAGTTTGCTGAACTACTATGAAGTTCGCTGGACATCTACGAAATTCCTAGAATTGTTGATTTTCTGCACAGTTCCCGTTATGTTTTACTAAAATTTCCTGAACTTCTATGGAAGTCCCTGAACTATGTATAGTCCATTAATCTTTGACAATGTGCCCTGAGCTTTAATGAAATTTCCTGAAATTAAACCCCTTAACATCAAGGCCCTGAAACTTAAACAAGGTCCCAGAACTTGTATTCAGTTTCCCAAATCTAACCCCTTAACATGACAGTCATGTTTCAACTTCAGGGTTCCGGATTTTTTTTAAGTATCTTGATGTTAATCCCCTTAACATCAACAAAAAATTTAGATAACAATGTTGAGATATTATTAAAAATCTAATGCTACGTTCAGACTACAGAGTTATAACATGTTATAGCGCTATCTTGATGGTGGTTTCTGTGTTTCAATTATTTGACAACCGTTATAACATGTTATAACTCTCCAGTCTGGTCAGCGTTTAACACTGCTTCTTGATTCTAAATTTGTTTCAATGCGTTAGGATGGAATTGAAACTCGTAGTTCAATTCCATTCTAACGCATTGAAACGCCATTAGATTTTCTTCGTCCTACGGATGATGGTAGAAAAAGTGGATTCGCTAGGAGCGCTTCTTTTGTTTTGAGAACAATGAGCGTAAATATTCATACAATGCGCTGTAATAGGCTTCATGTTGTGGCTTATGAACTAACGGATCGGAACAAACGTATTATTGATTTGTGCACGGTGAAATCATTTACATTATTGATGATTTCTGATCGATAGAACGGAAATGGGCGATTACGACAAAGTAGCGTTCTTCCCTACCATGATGAATGTTATTTTTGCATCGGGAAGAGATTTTGATATAATTATGCCAAACGACCATTATGCCTCAACGGCGGACCTTTCGACTCACCTGCGCGCAATGGTCTCAGATTCGGCTGGGAAAACTTATCCCACAGGGAAGTGATGATCGAGGTGATGCCCAGCACAATTACGACCGTCAAGTAGATCATCTTGTGTTTGTAGTGACAGTAGAAGCCATAGTACAGCCATGGGACGAACGAGCCCATGATGAGCAGTGCAATACCACAGTAGTCGAGTCTGGAAGGGTAAGACGGAATCCCGTTTCAGTAACATTCAATCATTCCAACGCAAGTACTCACTTCGAGAAAAGTTTTCCCACCATCTCCGAATGGCAGCATAGCGTGTGGAAAACAAACGAACATCCTAAGCACACAATTGCACCGATGAAGAACGACAGGAAGATCAATTTCTCCTGTAGCTGAATTTCGAACGATGGCCGCGTCAGGAAGTATGTCGCAACGCCGATGAACATCACGCACCCCAGTAGATGCGTCCAAATATTGCCAGTTTCGGTGTGAATTCGAAAGATCGATTTGAAGCAAGCACTGAACGATGGCAACGGTGGCCGGTGGCCTTTGTGTAGGAAATCGTTATCCTGCAGCCAGGCGGGAAGGTGCTTGAAGTGGCACACCTTCCACGAGGCTTCCCAAACCTTGCGGACAAATTCTTCGGCTTGTTCGGCCGCATTGTGAGCCAATGCCCCCAGATCGATTTCGTCCGAAAGGACACCAGCCTTGAGGACTTCGGTCATTTCCGCTTCCAGCAGCTGGGTATCTTCTGGAGTGGACGGAAGCGGACAACCGACACCGTCGTCTTCTTCCTCCTCCAGCTCGTCGTCATCGTCGTCCAACAGGTCCATGTCCTCCGAGGCCAGTGAGTCGTCCTCTTCGGGTGACCAAACGCGTCGCTTGCGAATGGTGAAGTCCGGATCGACAACGTTCACCATTTCCTCGTCCGAAGTGGGCCGTCTCTGGTCTCGGGATAGTGCGGCGATCGGAGAAATTCCCGGTACCGGAACGTTCAAATCGTACCGTGATGACATCTGGAAAAGAGACAAAAGCGAACGGATTAATGGAAGTTTCCATAATTGTAAGGCTATGCGAATCATGTAAGAGTAGGGTGGGTACCTATCGCAGAGTAGTGTTTCGTGCAACGAGTGAACGACGAATGAACCAGTAAACAAGTCATGCTATTATGACGCTAGGAGGAGCGAGTTTGCCAATTTCATAACGACAAACAACGGCTAGAGGAACGTGGGGTGAAGCGAACATTACTTTATTGAAAAGAAAAGTGAAATTTTTGCCAACATATCAACCTTTTACATTTCATAAGACATAGATCCTGTACGAATGCATAAACGGTATGTGTTTATACATTTCATTATTTGACACATGATCTTCAATAACTTTTTTGGAAGGCGTCTGCTTATTAGTTATTTAAAGAAATTTACCAAAAGGTATAAGGGGATTTCTATCCGAGTAGGATTTTTCATGTTAGTCTACTGAAATAACGCGTGGAAATACCGCGATGATTTGTTGCAGTGCAGAAACAAAACATGCCAGGAATTACCATCGCAATAATTTTACTAAGTCCGAAAAAGGGATTCCCATCTTACCCTACGAATTCCCCACCGAAGTTTGTATTCCGCACACTAGTTCCGTATAGTATACCTATACTTATACCACCCAGCTGGCGCTAATCAATTTGTTTTCCTGCATATTTTACCGTTTAGCGAATACTACTTCTATAACATGGCAGTGCAGTTCGTCAGTAGTGGACTTTCCACTAAAGCTGAGAAGAAGAAGAAGAAGAAGAAGACTACTGCTTCTCCAATCTCTGTTCCGCTTGTGACTCTATGGGGCGAGACGACTCTGCAGAAGACTGGCCACGGTGAATTTGTTGGCAGTCCTCGAGAATGGTTAAGTAGTTTTCAATCAGACCAAAGAGTGCGGCACCGTGGATGACATATGCAATGCCATCCATAGTTACATATGTTATGACCAATACTGCAGAAGAGCCTAGCTACTACTAGCGGTCATTACCAGCCACTGCCTGATCGATTGGATTAGTGTGGGCCGTAGTCAGACATCAATCAGACTGCAATTTATCGACCGGCACGGTCAAACTGCCACCTGATAATGTGACAAATGACGAATGGCTAATGGGTTTTGGTAATGAAGGAAATTAACCACCTCCTTTCCTCTAAATTCAACCAACCAAGCTCTGGTGGGTGTGTTCTATTTGGTAAATTTTCACTTAAATTTGACACTTCGATAATAAATTAAGATGTTTGTCAAAATTTACTGCTCAGAAATAAGTCTACACGGCCAATGAGATTAACCCAAATTCGAGTTCAGTTTACTCATAAGTTGCAAAAAGTGCAGGAACTGCAGATTTTTTCAGTTTTTCCACAGGAAAACATAAAGCCAATCGCTGAGTTCCTGCACTTTTTGCGATTATGAGTAAACTGAACTAAAATTTGGGTTGATCTCATTGGCCGTGTGCTGAAATAGCAGGTTTATTTGAAAAAAATCCATCTTTCACATTTAAGCGAAAATTCACCAAATGGAGCACAGCCTTCAGAACCTCAAACTCTGAATCTATAGGTAACGTTCATTTGTCTGTGGCACCAGGCACCAGGCAATGTCCAGCCAGCTGAATCGAACAGCTGGCAGAGGTGCTTATTATGGAAAAAAAATGGCAATAACACGAAAGAAAGACGACAATAATGAGATTCATTACAGTCAACCCATACAGCTACATAAACATTAGTCAGAAAGTAGACTAGGCAAGTGTATCAGTCTCACAAGTGGCCGGGAGTTGTGATTCCTTGTCTTTGAAGTGGATTGAAAACGCAGGACGGTAGGAGGTGGTGATATTTGCCGTTACATTTGCACTGTTTGTGTTTTTATCGCACATTCGCCTTCAGCGAACGGAGCGGACAAAGAAGACGTCGTCGTCACGTCACGTGTCTTGGCTGTATGGATGGACGGGATGTGATTCGTCAACTGAGTGAAAATATCAATGTTTCAGTGCCAACATTTCAAAGGGGCGTAATTGCATTTGTAAACAATGGCTTTAGCCGTCGATTTCTCGCGAATAAAAGCTCACTCATGAAAAATAATGACACCAGCAGGTAGAGGAATGTTTCCTCTACCAGCTAGCATTGTTATTTTGGAGAGGTAAGATTTCATTCGCGGAAAATTGACGGCTAAAGTAATTGTTTACAAAAGCAATAGAGCATTTTATGAAACGTTTCTGGTTCAACTCATGAATGAACTTTGACAGGAGGCGGTTACCTAACGGCTGTGAGAAGCAATATCAATATCATCAAATTCTGGCAGGCAAACCAGCTCCTGTCATTTCATAAAATGGACTATTACGCCCCTTTGAAATGTTGGCACTGGTTTGATGTTTCGTTTCAATCTCTATTACAATCATAAAATTTCAAAACAAACAATTGTTAACCATTACTTCAAGGCTGAGGCTGTGTTCCATTTTGTGTGTTTTTTCACTTAAATTTGACGGATGGAAAATTTTCAAATAATTCTGCTACTCCACCAGGCACAAGGAAGTATTTTTGACAAAGCCCTTCTTGAAAATCGGCCGATCAACAACAGTGGGCTTTCTAACATTTTAATTTATATTTAAGTGTCAAATTTAAGTTTTTTTTTTTTTTTTCTTTATTAAAGGGTGATACGGTCAAAATTTGGTCAAGGGAAAACGCGTGTAAATCGGTGAAATCGTTTATTTAAAAAATCAAATTAAATTTCTTTTTCAAGTTCAATTAGTATAAAATTCAGGAAAAATATTCAGTTAGGCTTCCGCTTTTCCAAATCCGAATTGCCGGGCCTTACGCTTGACCCCTGCCATCAGATTTTGTACAGCCACCTTGTCCACCTTCTTCGCTGCAGAAAGCCAGTTTGCCTTGAACTGCTGCTCGCCCTTAGCAGTTTTTTTTTGGTCTTCTTTAGGTTCCGCTTGACAATAGCCCAGTATTTCTCAATTGGGCGGAGCTCTGGCGTGTTGGGAGGGTTCTTGTCCTTGGGAACCACCTGCACGTTGTTGGCGGCGTACCACTCCATGGCCTTTTTACCGTAATGGCAAGATGCCATATCCGGCCAAAACAGTACGGAACAACCGTGTTTCTTCAGGAAAGGCAGCAGACGTTTATTCAAACACTCTTTCACGTAAATTTCTTGGTTGACAGTCCCGGAAGCTATGAAAATGCTGCTTTTCAAGCCACAGGTACAGATGGCTTGCCAAACCAGATATTTCTTTGCGAACTTTGACAGTTTCATGTGCTTGAAAACATCTGCTACCTTTCCCCTTCCTTTTGCCGTATAAAACTCCTGTCCCGGAAGCTGCTTGTAGTCGGCTTTGACGTAGGTTTCGTCGTCCATTACCACGCAGTCAAACTTCGTCAGCATCGTCGTGTACAGCCTCCGGGATCGCGCTTTGGCCGTCGTATTTTGTTTATCATCGCGATTTGGAGTCACTACCTTCTTGTAAGTCGATAGTCCGGCTCGTTTTTTGGCTCGATGCACGGTTGTAGACGATACACCCAGCTTATTTGCGGCATCTCGGAGAGAGAGGTTAGGGTTTCGCTTGAAACTACCGGCAACTCTCTTTGTCGTCTCAGCGGCTTCCGGTTTTCGATTTCCCCCCGATCCAGACTTCCTGGCTGTCGACAAACGTTCCCCAAACACTTTAATTACATTTGTAACGGTTGATTTGGCAACTTTTAGCGATTTTGCCAACTTTGCGTGCGAGTAGCTCGGATTTTCGCGATGCGCGAGCAAAATTTTGATACGCTGCTCTTCTTGCTTGGACGGCATTTTGACAACTGAAGAGTGAATTCCAAAATCAAAATAGGAGCAACATTCTACACACACACACCTTCAAAATGAGGGGTGTTCAGGTTTTTTAAATGCAAAATTGAAAGAAATACGTCAAGTTGATATTGACCAAATTTTGACCGTATCACCCTTTATAGAGATTTTTAGCCATAGGCTAGTTCATCTCTTGTCAAATTTAAGTGAAAATTCACCATAAATAAGGCTGTGTTCCATTTGGTAAGTTTTTACCTAAATTTAACTATTCGAAAATGAATTAATATGTTCGAAAATTCCTTTATTGTTGATCGACCAATGTTCGAGAAGGTGTCTGTCATAATTGATTTCTTGTCTGTCAGAAATAGTCTGCTGGAATAGCAGGTTTATTTGAAAAAAAAATCAAAAAAACGAATCAAAAAGTTTTATAAATCCCAAAAAAATTAAAATATTGCAGATCTTGGACTTAGGCTGTGTTCCATTTGGTAAATTTTCACTTAAATTTGAGACTTCGAAAATAAATTAAAATGTTAGAAAATCCCTCTGTTGTGGATTGGCCGATTTTCGAGAACGTGTCTGTCAAAACTGATTTCTTGCCTGTCAGAAATAAGTTTGCTATTCTAGCAGGTTTATTTGATAATTTTCTATCTGTCAAATTTAAGTGAAAACTCATCAAATGGAACGCAGCCTTAGAAAAATGGGGAACATAGAATTCATTTTTCAAGATTCTAGGACCTCAAGTATTCCAATTTTCATATCCTGGAACCTCGAAAAAATACCTTGAGATCTTCTGATTAGGACATTTTTTAAAATCCCGAAAAAATCAAAACATTTCAAATTTCAGTCAATTCAAGCAATCATCAAGATCTTGACATTAACAACATTTAAAAAAATTCTTGTCCTAAAAAAAATATCAAAATAAATTAGGATTTCAAAAGACAACAGGACACATACAAATTTCCGGTTCTCCCAATTTTCCTGGTTCAGTGAACACCCTGAAGTATGCTTGTTTGAAAATTTTCCATCTCTGTATGTGGGTTTGAAGCTTTATTACAGAATGTCCTAACAATCTAAATGTCTACTCTTAATGCCTCAGTCTGCCAACTAGGATTATGAATTACTACATTTCGGGCATCCTGCAAAGGGCACACCAATCTTGGGTCATCTTTTTTGTCAGTGTGCCGCAGGTGTACCGATTGTGCCGGTCATAGAGCAAGCTACGATTGTTTGTAAAATACCCACCATGGCAACCCGGTATTTCTAACACCTTGAATGTTTTGACTTGAAATCGCAAGGATAAATCGGATTGAGGATGACGCGAGAAGTGGCGGTGTGCAAAATGTTGGTGTTTTGTTTTCATAGGATAGTAAAAGTCCTGTGTGTTTAGGGTTTTATAATGCCCTCAAAGGCAGACAAGAAACCTAGCCTTTCATGATGTGAAAAGCAACGGTCTATCAGCGGCCGGAAAGAGGTGAAACCGGTGGGGAACATTTTTGGAGACCGACTATAGAGGATGATGAATATGACTTCTGTAGTTTATTTTGTGTGAGTTGCAGCATTATTTGAATTAAGGGTACTAATGGGGTCTGATTAACTGCCTCTTTCTCTTGAGCCTACACCTAGAACCCACATGTCGTATTTATATATATGACTCTGAGTTCCTCTGGTATATTCAATTAGATGATGTTCCTGAATATACAGTCAAACCGCACGTAATGTTGTGAATGACTTCAATGACAGTTGTCCAGCAGTGCTCCCATTTTATTTTCAACAATCCAATGCATACGAGATTGTGCCGATGGATGTGCCGAAACTAATTTTCGCACCATGTGTTGAGTGACTTACCCCTTGGCATCCTGACACTTTCGATTTCCTCATCGTCCATTTCCTCATATTTTGAGGAGAACAAACCAATCAACTCGGTTTGTTCTCCTCAAGGAAAAACATCTGATTGGTCTCTTCGAACTAGTTGAAACGTTGCTTCTTATCATACGATTTTTTTTTATATATATCTTTATTAAGGAGACTTTCAGCCCTGGGCTGGTTCGTCTCCGTAAATCATACGAAATGCTTGACGGTACGGTACGAAAATTCTGCATTCGAGCTTGATTCTTCAAAACTGAATCTTCAATGCCTTCAACGATGTGCTCCACGGGTTCACTTTTAGAAAATTTCAGTTTCTGGGCCACAATCCGTTTTGATTGGCAATTTTCGGCAAAAGATTCACCTCTTCCAGACCAGATCCACTTATCCAAACGTATGCGTAGATCGAACGTATTCACACGTATAGCGAAAATCTCCTTCAAGTTTCTTATTATTTTGTTGTAGTTCTTCAACATACAATTCGGATGTGAATGTAACCAGGCTTTACCATTGATATTGTTGATAACCACTAGCTTCATGACAAAATCGTTCACAAACAGCGCTCGTCTTGAACTTTCCAGTACAGCTACAAAATGGTACACGTCTTCGTTTGGTTCCCCAGCAAAGAATGGCAGCATCATCGAAATTTCGTCTGGTTTAAACTTCCACAAGCGTTTTGCTGGTTGAAGTACAAGATACCTTGATTCGGTGCATCCGACGATTGAAAATTTCGTACGGCTCCAGAATTTCCTTGTCCCAATTCATGAACTGGATCTCAACCTCCTTGTGCGATCCAGACTCTTCACCAGTAGCAGCAACAGCAGTATTTCCTCTTGAACGTTCCCGAATTTCAAGAGTTTCCAATTCTTCAGAGGTATTTTGGCTTCGAAGCAGCATGGCTTTATCCCATGAAATATGTCTTGTGGTTTTCAAGCTTAATTGCAGAATATCCTAACAATGGCCCTTATTACGGGTTTCACTTCACGGTGAAAACGAAGTGAAGTGACCAGTTGTCACTTAAGCCCTTAAGGCTTTAGTTGTCACTCACGGTGAAGTGATTGCCGTGTAAATCAAATGGGAATCACTTCACCGTGAGTGATAAGTTGTCACTTCACCGTGAAGTGACAGCGGTAATAAGGGCCAATGTCAATGTCTACTCTTCATCCCTCAGTCTGCCTACTACGATTATGAATTACTACAATCTCTCAAATTAAAGTGAGAATGCACCAAATCAGGGGAAATATGTCAGAAGGGTCTAACTCGAAACGTAAACAATGACTTGGATCGTCGGTTTCTTACGAATGACAACACACCCACTCAGTGTTGGGAAAATATCAAAAAATCAAATCTCACCAATGCCCAAGATCACGCTTGATTTTCGTAGACTAAAATCAACAAGCAAATAACTGAGGTTGATTTTGCAAGCTGTGGTATCGCAGCTCGGAATATCACGCTAACAAAACTCACCAGCTGCAAATTTCACCAAACTGTGGTGAGATTGAGTTTAATGAGTTTTGCTTTACACCCGAACGCAACCGAAGCTTCCATAACGGCTGGCAGCAGTCCCTTCGTGTCTGCCATCGGTGAAGAGTAAAAAGAGACAGCAAACTATACTTTCTCTTACTAAGAAAAAGATGTGCAATGGAATCATTTTTGTGTCGAGTCAACTCTCAGCCTGATTTTTGCACGTTGTGAATAGTCTCGCAATATCAAAGGAGCTTGTAAAATCAATATCAAGCATGATGTTTTGTTCCAATATCACGCGTGATATTGAGAGCGTATGAGAGCGGAAAAATATCATTTGATTGATGATTTTGCCAACACTGCACCCACTCAAACTAACTAAATCATCTGCCAGAGAAATGTTTGTTCTACGAGCTGGTGTAGTCAGATTCCGTGGGTGTGTGGTCATTCAAGAGAAATCGATGATCAAAGTCATTGTTTACCTTTCGAGTTATACCCTTCTGACATATTTCTCCTGAAATGGAACATACTAAAGAGCACATAAACTCGAATTTATCCACCTATGAACAGTGAGCCAAATATGCAATGACGCGGTGACGTCGTAGCAATTTGATGTCTTGGGCAATGCTCAGCCTACTTTATGGATGCAAAATTCAAGAATGATTTTTCAAAAGGACGCAAGGATAAGTGGGAGAGCTGGAGCTCGTTTTGAAAATCATCCTTGAATTCAGTGTTGGCAAAATCATCAATCAAATTATATTTTTCCGCTTTCATACGCTCTCAATTTCACGCATGATATTAGAACAAAATATCATGCTTGATATTGATTTTACAAGCTCCTTTGATATTGCGAGACTATTCACAACGTGCAAACATCAAGCTGAGAGTTGACTCGACTCAAAAATCATTCCATTGCACATTATTTTCTTAGAAAGAGAAAGCATAGTTTGCTATCTCTTTTTAATCTTCACCAATGGCAGACGCGAAGGGACTGCTGCCAGCCGTTATGGAAATTTCGGTTGGGTTCGGGTTTAAAGCAAAAATCATTAAACTCAATCTCACCACAGTTTGGTGAGATTTGCAATTGGTGAGTTTTGTTAGCTTGATATTCCGAGCTGCGATATCACAGCTTGCAAAATCAACCGCAATTGTATGCTTGTTGATTTTTGTCAACGAAAATCAAGCGTGATCTTGGGCATTGATGAGATTTGATTTTTTGATATTTTCCCAACACTGCTTGAATTTCAGTTAAGAAAACAAATGTTTGACCTCCTAGTGCATTGGGGTCAGCTTTGGCCTGGAAAAATTGCACATTTTTTTTCTAATGCATTAGGAAGGTTAATGGGGAAGCTTACTACCCATCAAAGCATAACAGTCCCATCTGGAAAAAAAAACAGCAAGCCGAGTTTTTCTGTTAAAAAAATATTTCTCCGTAGGCTCTTATGAATGGGACAACCCTAGTGTTGGTATTTTTCACGATATTTCTGAACAAAACATGTAACTTTTAGTGCACAGTGTAAAATGCCGGTCGTTCACTATCGATTCTAATGGATACCTCAATGTTGTCAAAAATCTATATGGGACTGTTATGCTTCTATGGGCAGCTTAACGCACCGAAAAGAATACATTTTGGGGTTTCTAAAAATATTGTATTTTTAAAAACTACCGCAGTTTACATCGTTTATTTTTTTCCTCCACAACATATTTTTGAAATACTTTTTCCTGTGAACACATCTTCAACATTTGATGGAAGATTGTTAATATTTTTAGCAACGGTTTTCTACTTTAAAGGGGAAAAATGATTTAAATAAGAAGATTGTCAAATTCCTAAATAATTCATTTGCTTAAACGTCTTTCCGTTAGTTCTAACAGAGGGCAGTGCAGTCAGTAATTCTGGTAATTCCTTCCACAGACTACAAAATAGAGAACCTCTGACACTGCAAAACCTGTCTGGAACCTTTCTTAGACCCACCCCTAACAAGATTTTTCGCAATTTTGACGTAGGATTACGTCTTTCGGCAACATATTTGGGGTGCAATTTCAAAAAACCAAAATCGACCGCGTTGCGAAAAGTGGTCAGGTTTTGACCACTCATAAATTCTGTCAATAGCGGATGGATTTTAATTCTAAATAAGCCACTCGATTGGAAATTTGTCTACGAATATTCTAAAATGAACGCTTTATCAATTTTCAATAGGTCACTATTGAACACCAATGTCCATCTGTTTCAATGCTGATCAAAATTATCATCGATTGCCTGTGAAACGCTCATTCCCTAACACAGATTTGAAAATCGAATTCCTTACGATCTCGCCGATCGGTGTTTATTCAATCACCGCGACAGTGCTTTCGGCGCGTGGCGTTGTATATTTTTCTCCAGTAAACAACGAAAGGCTCCCCGCAAGCAGCTAGCTATCAAAGCTGCCCTCTAAAGCCCTCGATATTCACCAAAGAAGGAGGACGAAGCCGCACCGCTACAGATCGTATTCAGTTGCTTGTCGTGAGACGCTGTGGGCCATCTATGCCAAGCGCGTCACCCTCGTTTCAAACAACATACAGCTCGCCAGACTCAACCGTGTTGAACACCCGAATCGCTCAGCATTACTCAAACATCACGGCAAAACTGTTCTTTTCAGGACCACCATAAATTATTGTTGTTTAATGGTGAAGAGCTAGTGATTCCGATCAATAGCGGTGCGGCTTCTTCCTCCTTCTATGGATGCTCATGTGGGCTCGCTGCTTGCAGGCAGCCTTTAGTTGTGTACTGGAGAACAATGTTCAACGCCACGCACCGAAAGCACTGCTGCTGCTGCTGATGCCGACGACCGGACACCACCACACACGGTGATTAGAACTGAATTCGATCACCGTTTAAGGCAGCCTTGACAGCTAGCTACTTGCGGGGAGCCTTTCGTTGTGTACTGGAGAACACCATCACTCACCACACGGTGATTGAATAAACACCGTTTGGTGAGACCGGATGGAATTCAACTTTGAAATCTGTTCTAGGGAAATCGCTTTTCGCAGGCAATCGGTAATAATTTTAATTATCATAGCAACAGTTGTGTAATTTTCAATATTGACATTTTGAAAAATGATAAAATCTTAAATTTAACAGATGCGTAGAAATGTTTCTGGTCGATTGGTGACAAAATTTATGAAATTGGTCTAGGAGCAGCTGAGTTATTAACGTGCAAAATCTCTCATAATTTTGTTACATGTTCCTTTTTTGGTTTTCACAAAGTGTACCCCTATATAGAAATCACAGACGTAGTCCTACGTCAAAAGGGGGTACTTCATGGATGGATGTTAATCTAGGTACATAAATTAGGGTACCAACAACTTTGTCAGTGCCAGGTACTCTATTCTAAAGTCTGTGAGAGGGAAATCCCAAATCATGTGTCGTCAAAATACATGGAATGTTGGAGAGATTGAGCTCGTGAGAGAAAAAAAAAAGTGTGAGAGACAAATTAACTTAGTCTGTTGGTAGAGTGAGACCCGCATTTTTTTTTATGTTGTCATTAAGGTGACCATTTTCATGTTGAATCCAATGGTCCAAAAAATCAATTTAAAAAAAATCAATTCAAAGATCAAAATATCAAATGCAAGGTAATTAAACATAGGGGAATTTACGTATTCTCAGCAACCTAAGCAGCGACCTTCTTTCTATAGCCTTTTTCTCTAAGGAACGCACACATATGCAGTATTGGTTTGTTTACAATCTTTTGCTGCCAGCTGCTCTAACAATTTCAGTCGAAAGAATTGTCAAAAACTGTTTTGAAACGCTTTTACAAAGCTCCAATCTTCTCTAGTGAGAGCGAGTATTGTCGGCAACCAGTTTTTCTTCGGCAACCGTTCCATTTGAACAGCATGTAAATCTGCTGTTCTATTATCGGCAACTCAAAATCAGCTACAATTTATAGTGCGTGTGTTTCATTTCAAGAAAATCTTGCTAGATTGCTTTTTCTCAGTGGTAAAAATATAGTCAAATTGAAGCTGAAAGCATAAAGAATCGTTTGTGCGAAGTGTTTTCGTAAGAAAATCCAGTGAAAATAGTGTTTCAATTTGGGTTGCCGAAAATAGTTTGGCATGCCGAAGCCGTCATTTCCCCTATTTGTTAGGAAAAATATAATTATGTTGAAAAATTAGGATTTTGTATTGAAACACATTTTTTTTGAAGATATCAAGTTTTGGGTTTCTGCTCAGTACTCCTATGCAGGCATACCAAAAGTACCGCCTCATGACAGTATTCCAACGGCTGTCGCTTTCTTTTTCCTACGACAGCCTTGAGATTGAGCTATAAGCGACAGCCCACAGTGAGGCTTGTTCTTAGTCATGTATTTTGTTCGTTCGGCTATGACAGCCTCGGATGGTCATTCGTAACTTTCCTCGTACATACAACAAGCAGTCCGTCAAACTGCCGATTCGTTGCTGCTGTCTTTGAAATTTTGTTTGTATGTCGTAAAACTGCTACTACACTACCAGTGTGGCGCCGGAGCTCGTTCGGTTGCTATCACGTTCGTGCTACCCATTGCAAAATTTTCATCCGATATATTTTTTTTAAACGCACGGTCTCCGGCGAAAAATATAAGCCTACCCGACACCAACCTGACTTCTACCAAACCCCAACCATAAACACAGAATTGACCCGACATCGACCCGACATTTGGCCGACGTCGACCATAAAATGACCTTACATTGATCCGACATCGGGCCGACATATCTGTTCGGGATCATTCTTCTGGGTTTCTTCCATACTCCACTGCCGTATATCAATTGTATATAATGTCTCGTGACAGCCTTTTCGTGACAGCCACTTGGGTAAGCTGAGGGATGTCGTCGGTTTGTGAAGGCTGTTATGACGACAGAAACATTGAGAACCTGGTCATAAAGAAATGCATAAATACAGCCCATTCGGTTCACTACGTTCCAAGCACGATGATTTTAGCAAAGCGGGTATAGATGCGACTGTTCTAATACAGCTTTCATTCGTTCGTGCGTGCGCTGTTACCAATACACTTCGAATTCAGATCTGAACGTACGGTAGCAAGCGGTAGTAAAGCACACAAAGCAACAGTCAATTCAGGTATAAACCAACTGTCGCAAGGAGGCTGTACTTTTTGGAAGCCTGCTCCTATGCGACTAGACCACCATGCGTCTCCATTGATTTATAGCAACTGAAACATGGTCGCGACGCCGTGTTAATTTTAATGGAAAACATTTTCGGTGTATTTTTTTTTTTCGCTGAGATAATTTCTTTATCATTTCACTAAACAGTTATAATTTCTACGATACTTGATTCATGAGTTATGGATGTTCAAAGTACCTACGGATCCGAATGTTTTATTTGTTTTTCATATAATCATAAACTTCACCTGTTGGCAACATTTCATAAAATTCTGAGACCCTTCGGCCCAAACCTGTCCGATAATAAAACAAAAATCACAAAGGACAGGGTGTCGAACAAAACAGATTCCCACCTTAGTCGCACTCATCAGAGAAGTCTAGAGAGTTATGAAAACATTAAACAGCTTATTTTGACAATTCCATTGATTGGAATTCTTTCCGTTATTTCACGTCGCTGTTCTGCAATCGAGTGCCAATTGGTGATTAATCAAATCACCGATCGAAATCGAATATTAAGAAGACGCTTCCACACATAGGGACCTACAGTGAATTTTCATTTTGGAATTCCCGGTTTTCCCGGATCAAATCTTAAAAATTTCCCGATTGTTAATATTCAACAAAAACCAAAATTGAACGCATTTTTAAAAACGTGCTGAAAGGAATTTACCGAAAGGATCGAAAAATGTGATTTAAGAAGATTCTGAAACTAGAACTTTTCTTCAAATTTTGTGATGCAATATTTGGAGAAAAAATAATTAAAATGAGAGATATAAAAAAGTTTCAAGATCACAGATTTGAAAAAAAAATCATACTTATGAGTCCTGGAGTCATAATTGTCACGCTCTGCGACTTGGAAGCATTTTTAAGGGTTATAACAAATTACAGAACAATCTGTAGAATCTTGCGGACAAACCCTGGATTTTTTAGTAACATTTAAAAGAATTCAAAGTGTTGATTTCAAACAAATATGTAGAAGGATTCCCACACAGTTTTTGAAGGAGAAGTTCTGGACAGAATTCCAGAATTATTCTGACATTAAGTCCTTAGAAATGGTTTGATGAATTTGGAGGGATTTCTGTGAGGAAGAATGCAAGTTCTAAATTAAATTGTTACGTAATTTTAGAAGATTTTAAAAGGACTTGTGGAAAACAAAACTTCAAGTAAACTTCCTACGTGATTCTGAGGAGATTTGTAAGGAGATGGTGAGGAAAATGACAGAAAAAAATTAAGAAGAATTCCAAGAGAATTATGATCAGAAGTCAACAAGAAACAGAGTTCTTAAAAGTGTTCTGGCAATAATGTCATGCCTATGCGAAAAATTGATCACAGAACTCCAACAAAATTGATTGCAAAAAAACAATTGCTGATAATTAGAAAGAAAATCTTTAAAATACTCCAAGGGGTTTCTAAATAAAATTACGAAAGATTTCTGCAGTAGAGTAGAAAGAAATTTTTGAAAAGATTTTGAAAAGAATCAAAGTCGCCGAATGGGTTCAAGGGAATTCTAAGAAAGATTCCAATTAAATTATTAGAAGGGGTTTCAAGTAAATTCCAATAATAATGCAACGGTAATTATTACGCGGAGTGTTTTCTGGTTAATTTTAGACGAATTCCATGATAATTACAAGTTAATTCTGGAATTCATTTCATGCGAATTTTGAACAACGAAAAATTAAAACCCCGGAAAAGAATAATTCAGTTTCGGTTTTTACAAATATTGGTATCCAAAGTCCAGCATCTTCAATATTTTCTTTTAGAGGACCATGCACTTTACATCTGAAATTGAAACGACAAAAATCAATTTGCAATATTGCTGAGTGATTAAATTTTAAACAATAAGACGGAAAACTGAACAAAATTATGCAGCAAATAGAGCAAGAAATTCATTTGGTAAAGGATCACTCGGCTGGGATTGAACCCGGGTACACTGAGGTGAGAAAGCAGTTACGCTTACCACTCAACTATCGACACAGTCAGGGCGGCTGGCAGCAAGTAAACAACCACATTCTTGTGTGGATTACGTACATATAATACCAATATAAGTTCGGACAATGCTTAGATTGATGAGAATTAGGGAAGTTCATTAATATCACACATGAAAAAAATACCGTCCTTGCTGGGCTGGGCTTGTCATAAACAAGGCAATTGTAGACACAACCGCAAAGCGTTATAATTCTCTGAAATCAACATGAATTTTTCAAACGTGCCCCGATATCGATTTTACTATGCATAAATTAATGCAAAATATATTTACCTGTTTGCACACGCCAGAACCCAGAATAAAGCGAATGAATGCACGGCAGCGAATGGAGCACACGAATGACAACAACTTGTCATTAGAGAACTTGAACCGAACTTATTTATGACGATGAAAAATGAAAGTACACCAGCAGTGTAGGGGAAAGTGGGGTAGTTTCACCAATGGGGAAATCAGTTGCAATGTTGCTTGATGCTTGGTTCCAGTGTTGTCAAAATCATCAATCAAATTATATTTTTCCGCTCTCATACGCTCTCAATATCACGCGTGATATTGGAACAAAATATCATGCTTGATATTGATTTTACAAGCTCCTTTGATATTGCGAGGCTATTCACAACGTGCAAAAATCAAGCGGAGAGTTGACTAGATACAAAAATCATTCTGTTGCACATCGTTTTCTTAGAGCGAATTCGTTTATAATTCAGTTCCAACCTGGATCGGGTATCAGGATTGGGTCTGCTTGTTTTCTGACAAACGTCAGTTTGCTCGTTTGTTTTTAAAACCTAGCTCAGGTTGAGGTTCGCACTGACAAAAAGTTCGGTTTCGCACTGACAGACACGAAGTGACTTCTGCCAGCATACTTGTCATTCTCCTCTGTGAGAGACATAAGCTAACATTCTAATCTTCTCGCTCTGTTCGTTCTAGAAAGAGCACTACATGCAGTATATTATTCACTACACCCTTACTGTGTGTGTAGTTTTGGGAATGAACTGCGCGGTGAGATTAGATCATTCTACACTGGTGGGAACTAGCGAGCGACATAAGAGCTCAAAAACACTCTGCAGTGAACTTACAGAAGCTCACTCCAGAGAACACAGGAGTGGGAGAACTGGTTGGTCCTCTGGATATAGAGAAAGTTCAATAGTGAATGATTTGACGCTTCGTGTCAATGTTCCATTCGAAATTGGATTGTTCAAACCTTGTAGTCGTTACCAATTCAATTCAACTTCTCGTTATACTTCTGTAAAATGCATCAAACTAGCCTTCATAATTCATTTTTGATACTTGAAATTGATCTAGTCTAGCTGATTGAAACCAACATGGAACATCTAAGCAACCTGTTAATTTTACCATTTATTCAGCAGGCCGCTGCCATAGTGGGAGCGAAGAGGCGCGCTTAGCGTTCTATACAAAAGAATTCCTATTATTGATATTATTCCTAACATTCGATTTCACGATTCGCGTGCCTCTTCGCTATGGTAGCGGCACAAACAAATCAAGCGTAACTATTCAAATCGACGTATCTGATTTTGTAAACAATCTCTTCAGTCGAAGATTTGTCTTAACTGCTAACTCACCCACGCAAACAAACACCATTAACAGGTAGGGGAAACTTTCGCCTACTAGCTGGTGTTGTTAGTTTCTGTGAGTGAGTTTGCAGTTGCCAAAAATCGTCGATTGAAGAGATTGTTTACAAAATCAGATACGTCGACTTGAATAGTTATGCTTGAAATACCTAAACTCCCATAGAACCAGAACGTCAATGTTGGATTCAATTTGTGTGGCTGTGTTCCATTTGGCGAACTTTAACTTAAATTTTAGATAGAAAATTTTCAAATAAACTTGCCATTGTACCAGATTTTTTTTTTTTCGCAGACCAAGAATCAATTTTGATAAACACCTTGAATCACACGATCGAAAACAGAGAGATTTTTGAACATTATACTTTATTTTCGAAATGTCAAATTTAAGTAAGAATTCAGAAAAAAATTATGAATTTTCACTGACACTTCGAAAATAAATTATGATGTTCGAACACCATTATGTGGTTGATCGTCCGATTTTCGAGAAATTGTTTGTCAAAATTGATTCCTGGTTTGTCCGGAATAAGTCTGGTAGAATAGCAGATTTATTTGAAAATTTTCCATCTGTCAAATATAAGTTAAAATTTACCAAATTAACCACAGATTAAATGTAGGGGGGATGACAGCTGTAGTATACTCCTAGTCCCACCATCGAATGGCATTTGCTAAATAAGATGAGGTTGCGACATAATTAAACAAATAAGCTCTGCAAATAACGCTCTTTGAAAACAATTTTATGAATATGTTACTGGAAAAAATGCAAGGATTTAAAAAGAGGACATTTTCGGGCAAAAGGAGGATGTATTTAAATTTCGGGCAAAAGGAGGATGTATTTAAAAAAGAAGGACATATCCTCCTTTAGGATACTCATATGTAGTGACTTACTTGACTTAAAATGATCTTTATTTCTTGTATTTATGTGGTTCACATGTATGACTTACCAAGTGACACAGATGCGTCTTTTCAACTTTAGTTCTTATGAAATTGCAGTTATTATTAATTACAGTTCCTGGTCCTATCAGGCCTGTTTAGAGAATGACCACCTGGGATGGGGATTGGTTTGTGTCTCATATGTAGTAGGTCCATTTTATGCTTAATATGCTTGTAGCAAAATACTCGGCAAAATAATGCTTCAACAGCGCTCAAACCTATGCTCTGGAGAGCTCGCTGGAGAGTGGTGGGCTCTGCAGTGAAGTTTCTCGAGAGGTAAACCCTCGAGAGCATTTAGGTGAGTGAGCTCGAGAGCACATTAAATTAATTTCTCTAGAGAGAGTGATTTTAGTTTTCACCACAGAAGTTCTCAATAAGCACTCTCTCACACTTGGCTTGTCGTGTTCTCACCGTAAACGTGATGATTTGCTCGCATGAGTTGCAATGCATACATCCAGGCATGGAAAATCATTTACATTCATTTCCCTCTAACTTTTTTCATCAACAGCATTCCGTAAAATGATGCATAGAACTTTAGTAGGATTTGTTTTTAGCTACAATTCTCGCCCGTAACTCAAATCTGTATTTCTTGTGCATCACGAATTAGAGCGGGCAAAACTTGTTACTGTTTTTCAGTGAATGAAAAATACATTCACTAAAAAACAGTAGTGGCTTCTGTTCGCTCTGGTTCGTCATGCATAAGAGATACGGATTTGAGTTGTTTACAAAAGTTGTAGCTAATAACAAAACCTACAAAAGCTTCATACATTATTTTGCGGAATTGTGTTGATGAATGAATGTAAATGAATGCACGAAAGGAATGCAAATGATTTTCCATGCCTGCATACATCCTCAGAGAAGGCTAAATATACGTACGCTAGAGCCGCATTTGGGTGAAATGACATCACTGTCTGCCAGCCGTTATGGAAGTTTCGGTTGCGTTCGGAACTGTATGCTTGTTGATTTTTGTCTACGAAAATCAAGCGTGATCAGGGGAATTGGTGAGATTTGATTTTTTGATATTTTCCCAACCAACCATTTAATTTTTGTCTAAAAAATACTTTTCTCTAGTGCGAATATGCGAAAAGTGTTAAACTAGATCAAAATGTCAAAAAATTAATAAGATTTCAGAATCAGAAAATAAGGTCCACCGGTAGTTTCTTACAACTTATCGTTGATATTCCTTCAGCAGCTATATATCACTTATCACTATCTCTTATATGACACGATGTTTTTTTTTAAACAATATTACTTAAGTCCATTTGAGGTATTATCAGCATCACTGATATTCCAAACATTTTTTACTCAAATCAGGCTTGATGGAGCCTCGCTCGCGAGTTTGAAATGTGCCGAGCGTAACATTTTTCTGAGGAGTAGAATGCCTACTGCCATATCATTCCACTGAGCTTCAGAGCTTGTGAGCGAAGGAGGATAAAATGAGAGTGAGGTTTGCTGCCATTCATGTTCATGTTTTCTATCACACGCTCTAGTGAACTCTGAGCTTTTTGCGTTGAACAAAAAAGTCATCCGGAGTGTCGAAAAGCGCACCTCACGACAAATCATCCTCTCGCTGAAATTCACTCTCTCTCTCTCTCTCTCTCGAGGAGTTTTTGTTTACTTCTTCCATATTGGGAGATTGCCGTAAAAGCTCGACACAGATGTCGCCACTGCATGATGATGATAATGTTGACAGACTGCAAATAAAATTCGTGAAAATTAGCATTAAATCATAATTTTCATCAAGCTTGCGTAAAATCCTTCCAATATAACATTCGAATTGTTTTCACGATCAGACTGATGTGCATCTTTGACTTTTCCAGATGAACTTTCATGAGATAGGGGAATTTACGTATTCTCGGCAACCTAAGCAGCGACGTTCTTTCTATAGCCTTTTTCTCTAAAGAACGCACACATATGCAGTATTGGTTTGTTTACAATCTTTTGCTGCCAGCTGCTCTAACAATTTCAGTCGAAAGAATTGTCAAAAACTGTTTTGAAACGCTTTTACAAAGCTCCAATCTTCTCTAGTGAGAGCGAGTATTGTCGGCAACCAGTTTTTCTTCGGCAACCGTTCCATTTGAACTGCATGTAAATCTGCTGTTCTATTATCGGCAACTCGAAATCAGCTACAATTTGTAGTGTGTGTGGTGCAAGAAAACCTTGCTAGATTGCTTTTTCTCAGTGGTAAAAATATAGTCAAATTGAAGCTGAAAGCATAAAGAATCGTTTTCATGCATTCAGCGAAGTGTTTTCGTAAGAAAATCCAGTGAAAATAGTGTTTCAATTTGGGTTGCCGAAAATAGTCTGTCATGCCGAAGCCGTCATTTCCCCTATATTCATTTCATTTCACAGCTCCATCAATGCTGCATCGTACATATGATGTAAACAGAAGTAAATTGCTCAATTACTCAAAATAAAGATGATTTGTCATCTTGTTATCACTTTATAAACCATCGAGCACCATTTTATAGTAAGGTGCGTGTTGAGTTAATCAAGTTCCGTTGCGGTTTCCGTCGAAAATTGTGAGTATCAATATGTTTACCTAAAAAAGGCTAAAATGAACATTTCAGTGCCAACATTTCAAAGGGGCGTAATTGCATTTGTAAACAATGGCTTTAGCCATCGATTTCTCGCGAATAAAAGCTCACTCATAAAAATTTATGACACTAACAAGTAGATGAATGTTTCCTCTACTAGCTAGCATTGTTAACTTGGAGGAGGGAGCATTTATTTTCGAGAAATCGACGTCTGAAGCCATTGTTTACAAAAGCAATTACGCCCCTTTGAAGTGTTGACACTGATTTATTGAATATTGACGTCCTATACAACCATTTCTATATAATCACCAGCATGATACAATCTTTCTTAAGTAAATTCACTTAATTTTCACTTTCATCCTAGTGGAAATCACACATATTCACCATTTTCCGAAAAATGCAGCTGCGCAGGAGGTAACCTCTCCCTGTGAGTGCAAAGTTGTTACGCATAATTTGCCATGAAAACATCTCCGATCCATACCGAAATAATAACAAATAGTTCTCAAACACGTTTTCTTACACGATTCAAGCAAAAGTTTCCACGGGAAATTATTAGTTTTTCCGATTTGACCGATTTGCCCCAAAAATCGTCTGTTTTACTTGGAAAATTTGGACACTGTCCTCCTTCTAGTAGTTCTCACTTCGAAATGTAGGTGGCGAAAGCTTGGAAAAGTTTCACTGCAAGACGCCAATTCCTGCCGCCACTCACTCGAGGTGAGGGCTGGCTAAACTCGCAGGACAAGGGTGTTGTAAAACCTCCACTGAGTTTGAGGAGTTTCAGCAAGCCTGACTTAAGTTCTGCAAATAAGTTCTGCATGATGTAAATAGGGCTTGAAACTATCAATTAGGTTAAACTCCGTTCAAATTTTCCTCTGAATGTGCTATCATTATTGATGATTTTCTTAAGGTACCAAATAGCCCAACTTTCCCCTAATATGCAAGTTAGGGGTGCGAGGAAAGGACATAAATACAGAACTTTGGATAGAGTATAACTTTGTGTTGTTGGCAAACCGCGGCGGAACCGGTGTTCGCTGCGGTTTGTTTTGTTATTGATGTTTCCCACCGCTCTTGCTGGGTGCTCCCGATGAGCGACATTTATATCTCGAATCACGAAACGAGGGTGATCAATCAGCAATCATTGAGATTTGCGTCGGACAAGGAGAACGGAACAGGGCGGCTTTGCTTGGCACATGGAGGAATAATAAACTACATAGTTTGATTGGCGAGGGTTAAAGGTCAATTTCTGAGTGCAATCATAAGTCACCTCCACTACGCTTCTCAGCTGAATGAATAAATACAGTGAAGCCAGTATGGGTCGATATTGAAGATAAGTGCACTGTTGTTTGGAGCAGAATACAGAGAGGATGTTTTGTCTATGGATAGATAATTGAACGCTCTGGGAATTACGATTTTAACACGCTGCCACCGCCTACTACCACAACGAAAGCGAGCAGCGAGCAACTAAGTAACTACTACGTGTAAGAGCAAACTTCGTAGATGTGTTGGACTACATCACAGTTTTTGTTTTGCTCTTTGCTCTATCAGTAAATAAAAGATGCTCCGTTCTGACGGTGAAAGCACGTTCCCGTAGTCAAGGCCTACTTGACTATGTATAAAACGACTGTATTGGGCAATGTTGCAAATACTGATTTCGCAAAGCCACATGATGTTCGGAATAATGAAATCAAATAAATCACATTTTTCACTTGTAAGTTACAAGAAGCGGTTGCCACATAAAACCTGTCAATTTTGCTTCCCAAGAGACACAATCAGCGATTTTATGTACGCTGAGTTAGTGAGTCTTAATTGATAACATTGCTGATTGCGACTCTGAGAATGCGAAAATGACAAGTTTTATGTGTCAATCAGATAGCAAAAAAAATTGATCAAAATATCTAATAATTTCATGATTCCGAAAAACATGTTTTATCTGAAACGAGTATTTGCAATCTTGGTTTTAGGATTGTAACAGATCAAAAACAAAATAATGACTTTCTCTTTGCATCCTCACGGCACCGTAAAACATTCCCAGCTATTCTCAGCACACAGATCGGTGGCTATTATCGAAGACAACATGTTGTCTTCGCTATTATCTAGCTTCTAATACGACAAACACGACACGAAACGGTTCTCTACCCAAGCTATTAACGCAAGAGAAAGTCGACGACGAGAATCGATCAATGTTACTTTAGACCTAATGAATTGTTCCGCTGGAAATGTTGAAGTAATGTTCCGGGTCGTTGTTCACACCTAAAAGAGAGGGAGATCATCCCAGAACAAGTCCAGAAATAAACCCACGCAACCAGGTGTGCCGTTATCAAAAATAGCAAGTCATGAACTGCCTCACCAACACATGCTTGGCTTGTTTTCGCGCTCCTTAGGTTTTGGTTCGGGTCTTACACAATTATTCTGTTAACGTTTCATTATTTCCACACAAGTGAAAAGTGCATACAACCTGTATCTACCGCCACACCGGTCCGATAAGGCAAATTAATAACCTCACATGAGGATGAAGCATATGCCTACCTTTATTTAGGTGTGTTGTTGCAAGCGATTCCACATGGATGAGTTTAGCTCCGTCGCTCGACAACGATGGCGTGGCCTCCTTTTTTTTTTCGTGTGGCATCATAGACAAACCACACACAACTTCAGACCAAAGGTAGTTGAGCCAGAAGAGTGCACAAAAGCACTACTAGAATGGCACATGCATGCTTCTGCATGAATTGTAGGTACCAATCATATCTAGCGTTCAGAATCATATGGGCGTAACTGCAATGAGTGATTCTCTTCATTGATTTTCTCGTTGCATTACCACCAATTTTCCGACATTATTTCTCGATGAACATTTCAAAAGGTCCTATCCACTTCATTGACTTTCTCGTTTGATAACCACTGCTATGCAAACAGATTTTGCGCTATTTTCACCATATAGTGTGATAAAGGAGCTTCTTATCTAGCGTTAAAATCTTCAAATGCAACAGTGAAAGGTTTTGCAGCTGAGTTACTAACGAAAGAGAAAGTCGATGACGAGAATCAATCAATGCAGACAGGACCTTTTCAAATGTTTATCTAGATATCAATACAGTGTAGTAAAAGGTTGTATTAGCTAGCAGAAGCAGAAATGTTAATCCAGCCGAAAGAGAAAATCGAAGAAGAGAATCGACCATCACAGTTACTCCCTTATGATTCTGAACGCTAGATATGTATGCGTAAACGAAGAAGTGCATCGCATGGATCCTTATTGCAGGTTGTAGGTACATAGTTACATATGCAAACTGCAGCACTGATGTCGTTTTGTGGTTACAATGGAAATACGAACATCAGCTGTCGGTGACGGTCGGTGGCTAAGCAGGCTTTGCCTGTAAGCCCGGTTTAGATGATTCAATTCGGCGTTCACCTCCATGACATGAACAACCAGAAAGTTGGTCGATGAGATCGGGGCGAGGTGAATTCAACTCACTTGCCTCGTCTAAACTTGGCTTTAGTTTGTTTATTTACGAATATGCTCACTATTCTCTTCGATCGAATAGTAGTAGTAGTCGGCTTAGCGGCGGTCACTGGTCACGTGGCTTTCGCTGGTTTTGATTAGCGTCGTTGGCCTTCGTTACAAAAGCAATTGCATCGCAGCACAGCCCACAACTCAGTGGAGGGCACGTGAAAGGGAAGGGGGTTTTGCGAGGCAAACGAGAGATAATCAATACTGAAGAATTAGGTGCATTAAATGACTAAAATATAACCTCACCCGTTGTACGTCGATGTGTTGTTTGAACCTGAGCAGCTTCGTCGTCAGTTTAAAGGGGTTTAGCGACTTTCAAAACATACTAGTAGGGGAGAACAGCCCATAATGCACCCCTAGGGTAAAAACGTACTTACAGAAAAACAACAATAACTTTTCCACACAGTAGTTAAAATCACCAACCACAAATTAAGCACTCTATTGAGACCTCATTTTGGAAATAGAATAATGAAATAAACATAGGAAATACCTCACGCCTTTCTATTCTCTACATGCAGGTTATGATTTACCACTTTCAAACGATGCATTTTACCCCAGTAGCATTTAAGAACCGAATTGTAAAAATTATGGAAAATCAATTACCTTTTCCATAATTACAACTTCCATAAGCTAGCGATGTCAGAGGTTCTCTATTTTGTAGTCTGTGGAAGGAATTACCAGAATTACTGACTGCACTGCCCTCTGTTAGAACTAACGGAAAGCAGTTTAAGCAAATGAATTATTTAGGAATTTGACAATCTTCTTATTTAAATCATTTTCCCCCTTTAAAGTAGAAAACCGTTGCTAAAAATATTAACAATCTTCCATCAAATGTTGAAGATGTGTTCACAGGAAAAAGTATTTCAAAAATATGTTGAGGAGGAAAAAAAATAAACGAGTAAACTGCGGTAGTTTTTAAAAATAAAATATTTTTAGAAACCCCAAAATGTATTCTTTTCGGTGCGTTAAGCTGCCCATAGAAGCATAACAGTCCCATATAGATTTTTGACAAAAATGAGGTATCCATTAGAATCGATAGTGAACGACCGGCATTTTACCAACAATCAATACGAAACTAACGATTTTAAATTTGCTCACTACTTGACTAGCCTATTGGTCCCAAGCAAACGATTAACGTACCCCATTATAGTTGAAATTCTAGTACTACGCTATGTTTGTTTTGATTCGCTATGAAAGTTTGACAGATAAAATGAGGGGTTATTGGTTTTTTCAATGTTTCGAGGGGTGAACCGATTAGCTTGGGACCGAAGATAGTACCAGAGCTGAGCCTAAAAGTTGAGCTCGTTTCTTCGGGACTTTCTGGTCTTATAGTTACCTCTATGATTTTACACTGTGCACTAAAAGTTACATGTTTTGTTCAGAAATATCGTGAAAAATACCAACACTAGGGTTGTCACATTCATAAGAGCCTACTGAGAAATATTTTTTTAACAGAAAAACTCGGCTTGCTGTGTTTTTTCCAGATGGGACTGTTATTCTTTGATGGGTAGTAAGCTTCCCCATTAACCTTCCTAATGCATTAGAAAAAAATGTGCAATTTTTCCAGACCAAAGCTGACCCCAGTGCACTAGGAGGTCAAACATTAGTTTTCTTAACTGAAATTCAAGCAGTGTTGGGAAAATATCAAAAAATCAAATCTCATCAATGCCCAAGATCACGCTTGATTTTCGTTGACAAAAATCAACAAGCATACAATTGCGGTTGATTTTGCAAGCTGTGATATCGCAGCTCGGAATAACAAGCTAACGAAACACACCAGCTGCAAATCTCAACAAACTGTGGTGAGATTGAGTTTAATGATTTTTGCTTTAAACCCGAACGCAACCGAAACTTCCATTAAGGCTGGCAGAAGTCACTTCGCGTCTGACATTGGTGAAGATTAAAAAGAGATAGCAAACTATGCTTTCTCTTTCTAAGAAAATAATGTGCAATGGAATGATTTTTGAGTCGAGTCAACTCTCAGCTTGATGTTTGCACGTTGTGAATAGTCTCGCAATATCAAAGGAGCTTGTAAAATCAATATCAAGCATGATATTTTGTTCTAATATCATGCGTGAAATTGAGAGCGTATGAAAGCGGAAAAATATAATTTGATTGATGATTTTGCCAACACTGAATTCAAGGATGATTTTCAAAACGAGCTCCAGCTCTCCCACTTATCCTTGCGTCCTTTTGAAAAATCATTCTTGAATTTTGCATCCATAAAGTAGGCTGAGCATTGCCCAAGACATCAAATTGCTACGACGTCCCGCGTCATTGCATATTTGGCTCACTGTTCATAGGTGGATAAATTCGAGTTTATGTGCTCTTTAGTATTTTCCATTTCAGGGGAAACATGTCAGAAGGGTATAACTCGAAACGTAAACAATGACTTTGATCGTCGATTTCTCTTGAATGACCACACACCCACGGAATCTGACTACACCAGCTCGTAGAACAAACATTTCTCTGGCAGATGATTTAGTTAGTTTGAGTGGGTGCAGTGTTGGCAAAATCATCAATCAAATGATATTTTTCCGCTCTCATAGGCTCTCAATATCACGCGTGATATTGGAACAAAACATCATGCTTGATATTGATTTTACAAGCTCCTTTGATATTGCGAGACTATTCACAACGTGCAAAAATCAGGCTGAGAGTTGACTCGACACAAAAATGATTCCATTGCACATCTTTTTCTTAGTAAGAGAAAGTATAGTTTGCTGTCTCTTTTTACTCTTCACCGATGGCAGACACGAAGGGACTGCTGCCAGCCGTTATGGAAGCTTCGGTTGCGTTCGGGTGTAAAGCAAAACTCATTAAACTCAATCTCACCACAGTTTGGTGAAATTTGCAGCTGGTGAGTTTTGTTAGCGTGATATTCCGAGCTGCGATACCACAGCTTGCAAAATCAACCTCAGTTATTTGCTTGTTGATTTTAGTCTACGAAAATCAAGCGTGATCTTGGGCATTGGTGAGATTTGATTTTTTGATATTTTCCCAACACTGAGTGGGTGTGTTGTCATTCGTAAGAAACCGACGATCCAAGTCATTGTTTACGTTTCGAGTTAGACCCTTCTGACATATTTCCCCTGATTTGGTGCATTCTCACTTTAATTTGAGAGATTGTAGTAATTCATAATCGTAGTAGGCAGACTGAGGGATGAAGAGTAGACATTGACATTGGCCCTTATTACCGCTGTCACTTCACGGTGAAGTGACAACTTATCACTCACGGTGAAGTGATTCCCATTTGATTTACACGGCAATCACTTCACCGTGAGTGACAACTAAAGCCTTAAGGGCTTAAGTGACAACTGGTCACTTCACTTCGTTTTCACCGTGAAGTGAAACCCGTAATAAGGGCCATTGTTAGGATATTCTGCAATAAAGCTTGAAAACCACAAGACATATTTCATGGGATAAAGCCATGCTGCTTCGAAGCCAAAATACCTCTGAAGAATTGGAAACTCTTGAAATTCGGGAACGTTCAAGAGGAAATACTGCTGTTGCTGCTACTGGTGAAGAGTCTGGATCGCACAAGGAGGTTGAGATCCAGTTCATGAATTGGGACAAGGAAATTCTGGAGCCGTACGAAATTTTCAATCGTCGGATGCACCGAATCAAGGTATCTTGTACTTCAACCAGCAAAACGCTTGTGGAAGTTTAAACCAGACGAAATTTCGATGATGCTGCCACTCTTTGCTGGGGAACCAAACGAAGACGTGTACCATTTTGTAGCTGTACTGGAAAGTTCAAGACGAGCGCTGTTTGTGAACGATTTTGTCATGAAGCTAGTGGTTATCAACAATATCAATGGTAAAGCCTGGTTACATTCACATCCGAATTGTATGTTGAAGAACTACAACAAAATAATAAGAAACTTGAAGGAGATTTTCGCTATACGTGTGAATACGTTCGATCTACGCATACGTTTGGATAAGTGGATCTGGTCTGGAAGAGGTGAATCTTTTGCCGAAAATTGCCAATCAAAACGGATTGTGGCCCAGAAACTGAAATTTTCTAAAAGTGAACCCGTGGAGCACATCGTTGAAGGCATTGAAGATTCAGTTTTGAAGAATCAAGCTCGAATGCAGAATTTTCGTACCGTACCGTCAAGCATTTCGTATGATTTACGGAGACGAACCAGCCCAGGGCTGAAAGTCTCCTTAATAAAGATATATATAAAAAAAAATCGTATGATAAGAAGCAACGTTTCAACTAGTTCGAAGAGACCAATCAGATGTTTTTCCTTGAGGAGAACAAACCGAGTTGATTGGTTTGTTCTCCTCAAAATATGAGGAAATGGACGATGAGGAAATCGAAAGTGTCAGGATGCCAAGGGGTAAGTCACTCAACACATGGTGCGAAAATTAGTTTCGGCACATCCATCGGCACAATCTCGTATGCATTGGATTGTTGAAAATAAAATGGGAGCACTGCTGGACAACTGTCATTGAATTTATTCACAACATTACGTGCGGTTTGACTGTATATTCAGGAACATCTTCTAATTGAATATACCAGAGGAACTCAGAGTCATATATATAAATACGACATGTAGGTTCTAGGTGTAGGCTCAAGAGAAAGAGGCAGTTAATCATACCCCATTAATATCCTTAATTCAAATAATGCTGCAACTCACACAAAACAAACTACAGAAGTTATATTCATCATCCTCTATAGTCGGTCTCCAAAAATGTTCCCCACCGGTTTCACCTCTTTCCGGCCGCTGATAGACCGTTGCTTTTCACATCACGAAAGGCTAGGTTTCTTGTCTGCCTTTGAGGGCATTATAAAACCCTAAACACACAGGACTTTTACTATCCTATGAAAACAAAACACCAACATTTTGCACACCGCCACTTCTCGCGTCATCCTCAATCCGATTTATCCTTGCGATTTCAAGTCAAAACATTCAAGGTGTTAGAAATACCGGGTTGCCATGGTGGGTATTTTACAAACAATCGTAGCTTGCTCTATGACCGGCACAATCGGTACACCTGCGGCACACTGACAAAAAAGATGACCCAAGATTGGTGTGCGGAGTGACCTACCCTTTGCAGGATGCCCGAAATGTAGTAATTCATAATCCTAGTAGGCAGACTGAGGCATTAAGAGTAGACATTTAGATTGTTAGGACATTCTGTAATAAAGCTTCAAACCCACATACAGAGATGGAAAATTTTCAAACAAGCATACTTCAGGGTGTTCACTGAACCAGGAAAATTGGGAGAACCGGAAATTTGTATGTGTCCTGTTGTTTATCTTTTTAAATCCTAATTTATTTTGATATTTTTTTTAGGACAAGAATTTTTTTAAATGTTGTTAATGTCAAGATCTTGATGATTGCTTGAATTGACTGAAATTTGAAATGTTTTGATTTTTTCGGGATTTTAAAAAATGTCCTAATCAGAAGATCTCAAGGTATTTTTTCGAGGTTCCAGGATATGAAAATTGGAATACTTGAGGTCCTAGAATCTTGAAAAATGAATTCTATGTTCCCCATTTTTCTAAGGCTGCGTTCCATTTGGTGAGTTTTTACTTAAATTTGACAGATAGAAAATTATCAAATAAACCTGCTAGAATAGCAAACTTATTTCTGACAGGCAAGAAATCAGTTTTGACAGACACGTCCTCGAAAATCGGCCAATCCACAACAGAGGGATTTTCTAACATTTTAATTTATTTTGGAAGTCTCAAATTTAAGTGAAAATTTACCAAATGGAACACAGCCTAAGTCCAAGATCTGCAATATTTTAATTTTTTTGGGATTTATAAAACTTTTTGATTCGTTTTTTGGATTTTTTTTTTTTTCAAATAAACCTGCTATTCCAGCAGACTTATATCTGACAGACAAGAAATCAATTATGACAGACACCTTCTCGAACATTGGTCGATCAACAATAGAGGAATTTTCGAACATATTAATTCATTTTCGAATAGTTAAATTTAAGTGAAAACTTACCAAATGGAACACAGCCTTATTTCTGGTGAATTTTCACTTAAATTTGACAAGAGATGAACTAGCCTATGGCTAAAAATCTCTATAAAGGGTGATACGGTCAAAATTTGGTCAATATCAACTTGACGTATTTCTTTCAATTTTGCATTTAAAAAACCTGAACACCCCTCATTTTGAAGGTGTGTGTGTGTAGAATGTTGCTCCTATTTGGATTTTGGAATTCACTCTTCAGTTGTCAAAATGCCGTCCAAGCAAGAAGAGCAGCGTATCAAAATTTTGCTCGCGCATCGCGAAAATCCGAGCTACTCGTTGGCAAAATCGCTAAAAGTTGCCAAATCAACCGTTACAAATGTAATTAAAGTGTTTGGGGAACGTTTGTCGACAGCCAGGAAGTCTGGATCGGGGGGAAATCGAAAACCGGAAGCCGCTGAGACGACAAAGAGAGTTGCCGGTAGTTTCAAGCGAAACCCTAACCTCTCTCTCCGAGATGCCGCAAATAAGCTGGGTGTATCGTCTACAATCGTGCATCGAGCCAAAAAACGAGCCGGACTATCGACTTACAAGAAGGTAGTGACTCCAAATCGCGATGATAAACAAAATACGACGGCCAAAGCGCGATCCCGGAGGCTGTACACGACGATGCTGACGAAGTTTGACTGCGTGGTAATGGACGACGAAACCTACGTCAAAGCCGACTACAAGCAACTTCCGGGACAGGAGTTTTATACGGCAAAAGGAAGGGGAAAGGTAGCAGATGTTTTCAAGCACATGAAACTGTCAAAGTTCGCAAAGAAATATCTGGTTTGGCAAGCCATCTGTACCTGTGGCTTGAAAAGCAGCATTTTCATAGCTTCCGGGACTGTCAACCAAGAAATTTACGTGAAAGAATGTTTGAATAAACGTCTGCTGCCTTTCCTGAAGAAACACGGTTGTTCCGTACTTTTTTGGCCGGATTTGGCATCTTGCCATTACGGTAAAAAGGCCATGGAGTGGTACGCCGCCAACAACGTGCAGGTGGTTCCCAAGGACAAGAACCCTCCCAACACGCCAGAGCTCCGCCCAATTGAGAAATACTGGGCTATTGTCAAGCGGAACCTAAAGAAGACCAAAAAACTGCTAAGGGCGAGCAGCAGTTCAAGGCAAACTGGCTTTCTGCGGCGAAGAAGGTGGACAAGGTGGCTGTACAAAATCTGATGGCAGGGGTCAAGCGTAAGGCCCGGCAATTCGGATTTGGAAAAGCGGAAGCCTAACTGAATATTTTTCCTGAATTTTATACTAATTGAACTTGAAAAAGAAATTTAATTTGATTTTTTAAATAAACGATTTCACCGATTTACACGCGTTTTCCCTTGACCAAATTTTGACCGTATCACCCTTTACTGATGAGACCAGAATCTCTAATTTAGTGAGAAGTTCAGTCCTCAGTTACAATCAAAGTCCAAACACCTGATGCTAAAGGCACTCCTTTTCTTTCTATCAAAATCTGAACCACGCTATTGTAACAGTCTCTTAATTTAGTAGAGTAACTGTCTTAGCGTCTTGAACAGTTCTTTGATAGAATCGAGAAAAAATAGGCACTCGCTCCAGCAGTCCCGGCAGGGCAACGGTGTACCATCCAAACCGTTCGGCGTGGTAAGTAAACCTTCGCGTGATTAAACAAGCTCGGGACAGCTTGTTTTAACTCCTCTGCCATCCGTGCCGAACAGTGAGGAAACTTCTATATTGTATAGATCCTGACGGTCCCGTCTTGTGATAGATCCGTCTTGTGATATAATTCCCATCTAAAATGTATACTATTGAACGGGTCTCGTCCATTTGAACAACTTTGCCGAAGATAGGAGACTTCTATCTGGTCTAGATCCTAGTTACCGCTAGTAGAACTTTATTTGTTCTCCGCTGCCACCTAGTGAGTCAATTCTCTACTGTTCACTACTGAACGAATCTTGTCCATTTGAGCAACTTTGCAGAAGACAGCAAACTACTATCTGGACTAGATCCTGAGTTATCACCAGAGTAACTTTATTTGTACTTGAACGCCACCTAGTGAATTAATTCCCAGCTAATATATGTACTACTGAACAAGTTGAACAACATGGATTTTTTGTTGTGTGGGTGTTAATAAACTGAACTGCACTGTCGCATTAATGGCCCTTCGCTCATTTTAAACTTCTATTCAATTTTCATACTGCCGTACTCTAACGGAACTATCTACCTACCCTCTTCTAAGACTATTATCTAGCTAATAAATTATCACACTAAAGTTTCATGTTAGATAGCATTTTCCAACCAACTCTGAAAATCGCAAACTTCGCGTGTGAAGTAACATAAAAATACTTTAAATGCTTCGGAAATTGCTGGCAATTTTTTGTTCCGTGACCCCATCCCTGGCACTCACGGTACTGGATGAGCTTTTGGAATTTTCCTACAGTCTTCCTGAAACGTGTTCCCACTTCACTCGAACATGGAGCATAAGACTACACTCAAAAAATTTATCACATATCTAATGGATGAAATCCATGTGAATTTCACATAGCTTTCCTGTGATCACATAGCTGCAAATCCCACCACAAAGTCACATGAATATTATGAGGAAGATGAAATTCATATGAAAAATCATATCAAATTAATTTGATCGCATAAATGTTATGTGAAATTTAGATGAATTCCATTCATTTTGCTTATGGATGAAAATCATGTTCGTTTCCAATGAAAGCTACATGAAAACTATTTTCGGTGTAGCTCTTTCCAAGGCCTTAAGGTTGTCTAGTTCACTAGACTTGAAGTGAACTAAATAAAAATCATTTAAAATCCCGTTGCGCAAATCGCCAGGACGGGATTTCATTTTCATTTTGATTACATGGAATGGCTCAACTCCAAATAATGTTGTCAATTAATCTTTGATTTGATTCAAGCATTCACCGCGACACATCTAAATCTCAATTCTAGTTGCTCAAAAAATCTCACACTAATAAATCGAACGAATAAATCTTCGAAAAATCTTCTTTCATTTCTTGCATCTACTTGCATCGCACATCATCTTTTTGCAGGAAATCTTCAAAATCGTGATAAATCTTCTTTCTATCTACTCAGCGCACGCGCAGCTAGCCACAGCAAAACACAATATTTCCTGCATCGTAGATAGAGTCGTCCCCCTCGGCTGGGCAGACCTTTCAAGACAACCTTGAACAGACGGTCAGTTTTGGTGTCAAAAATGTGGGTTGCATTTCAGTAAGGTACTTGAGAAGACGTTTGAATCCATCCAAGGTTTCAGCCAATAGATGTTATTCACCCCGACGGCCAATTTGAAGTGAATACTTGAATTTATCGAAGTTCAAAAGTTCCGTGCGAAGATCATGGAAATCGGAAGTGGTTTTCACAATAGGGGGGACCTTTTCCTACTTGCCATTAAATTTACTGGATTTTTTCCTGGATGATGGATCATTCTCATCATCCGTGAGCATATCAAATTGATTGCTCAAATAAATTCCATCATAAGGGGGATCAAGAGATTACCCTTTTCTTTTGCGTTTAGGCGCCATGGCGACAGTAAACTGTTTCTCCAAATCGACTTTCAAGCATATTGCTATAAGAATCCGAAGGATCGAAGAGGAATTTTCCAAATCGATATTCAAGCAGGATTACCTCGGGTAGGGTCCAAACAAGGATCGAAGAAGTGCTGTTTAAATTTGTGTTAGCTTTAGGTAGCAGTAACTATTCCTTCATCAAAAATCAAATAGATCCGCACGGCAAGAGAGCACGATGTGGACTGAACTTCTGATTTAATTTTATACATTTGTCTGCCAATATATCTGAGCTTGTTGCTTAATTGCTGACTTGAGGTAAAGGAACAGGAAGATTTCAAACTTTAAATGTTTGACTGGATACGTAAAAAAAACTTGAATATTGGCATCCCTGTACATCATACAGAATAAAAAGAAAATTGCGATTACCGTCAACAATTCGCGCCATTAAAATTAACTCCGCAATGTTTGTGATAGCACATCAGCCCCTTGGCGATTTTTGGGACATCATTTAATATGTAATGTTAATTGGTAGTTTTAGGAAAAAGTACAGAGATAATGATAATTTCGAATAGGGCATAGTCTTTTTGGCCCCTCAATATTTTCTATTTGTTTTAATGAAAGACGGGGTGACACAAAATAAAAATCAAATTTGCATCAACCTAAGCAAGATTTAAGAAATTTCAATAGAATGCTTAAGCACCGTTGGTTTAAGTTCATAGAACTATAGCTACATAGAAGTCCTATAAATTCCACGGAATCCTGAAATGTATTTTACACTTATTATGGCTCCAAATTCCCTGAGTGAATGTTTGAAACCACTGCAATCTCAGGTACATTATCATTATCATTATATTCTCGATTTCGTATTGAAATTCCCGACTATTCAATTCTATTTTTATATTCCAGTCATAAATCACGCTAAAGCTAATCTAATCGTGCAATGATAAGTCAATAGCCATTTTCAAGGATATTTATAGACAACATATCGTAAATAGAACGTAATTTCGATTACTGATATGATCGACAAAGCATATGTTCAAACACGTGGATTCCATACCTAGGCAACAAAAAAAAAAGTTGAATATTACATCGAGATTGTGCACCCAGGTAATTCCATCAGTTGTATAATAATTACGTTGAACGATGTGCATAGTTTTTGCGAACAAATTTACATTCACCGATGTAATTTTGAAATTACATCAATATTTAAAAAATGGATCTAATTATGGGTGACAGAAAAATTAGAAATTTTTGGTCAGCTCCATGGATAGGTCGTGAGGTCCATCAGTACCCCTGTTCGTATCATGCAAGCTGACCACCGTTTAATGTGTAGACAGCTAATCGCCTGGACACGTCCTTTTCCAGTCAGCTATGATATGGTTTATGAAAACAACTACCTTTCCAGGATTAAAGGGTGATACGGTCAAAATTTGGTCAATATCAACTTGACGTATTTCTTTCAATTTTGCATTTAAAAAACCTGAACACCTCTCATTTTG
This sequence comes from Ochlerotatus camptorhynchus, assembly GCF_037179485.1. Classification (NCBI taxonomy): domain Eukaryota; kingdom Metazoa; phylum Arthropoda; class Insecta; order Diptera; family Culicidae; genus Ochlerotatus; species Ochlerotatus camptorhynchus. The sequence goes on along the minus strand of NW_027040574.1, from coordinate 2,044,317 downwards.
AAGGTGTGTGTGTGTAGAATGTTGCTCCTATTTTGATTTTGGAATTCACTCTTCAGTTGTCAAAATGCCGTCCAAGCAAGAAGAGCAGCGTATCAAAATTTTGCTCGCGCATCGCGAAAATCCGAGCTACTCGCACGCAAAGTTGGCAAAATCGCTAAAAGTTGCCAAATCAACCGTTACAAATGTAATTAAAGTGTTTGGGGAACGTTTGTCGACAGCCAGGAAGTCTGGATCGGGGGGAAATCGAAAACCGGAAGCCGCTGAGACGACAAAGAGAGTTGCCGGTAGTTTCAAGCGAAACCCTAACCTCTCTCTCCGAGATGCCGCAAATAAGCTGGGTGTATCGTCTACAACCGTGCATCGAGCCAAAAAACGAGCCGGACTATCGACTTACAAGAAGGTAGTGACTCCAAATCGCGATGATAAACAAAATACGACGGCCAAAGCGCGATCCCGGAGGCTGTACACGACGATGCTGACGAAGTTTGACTGCGTGGTAATGGACGACGAAACCTACGTCAAAGCCGACTACAAGCAGCTTCCGGGACAGGAGTTTTATACGGCAAAAGGAAGGGGAAAGGTAGCAGATGTTTTCAAGCACATGAAACTGTCAAAGTTCGCCAAGAAATATCTGGTTTGGCAAGCCATCTGTACCTGTGGCTTGAAAAGCAGCATTTTCATAGCTTCCGGGACTGTCAACCAAGAAATTTACGTGAAAGAGTGTTTGAATAAACGTCTGCTGCCTTTCCTGAAGAAACACGGTTGTTCCGTACTGTTTTGGCCGGATTTGGCATCTTGCCATTACGGTAAAAAGGCCATGGAGTGGTACGCCGCCAACAACGTGCAGGTGGTTCCCAAGGACAAGAACCCTCCCAACACGCCAGAGCTCCGCCCAATTGAGAAATACTGGGCTATTGTCAAGCGGAACCTAAAGAAGACCAAAAAAAACTGCTAAGGGCGAGCAGCAGTTCAAGGCAAACTGGCTTTCTGCGGCGAAGAAGGTGGACAAGGTGGCTGTACAAAATCTGATGGCAGGGGTCAAGCGTAAGGCCCGGCAATTCGGATTTGGAAAAGCGGAAGCCTAACTGAATATTTTTCCTGAATTTTATACTAATTGAACTTGAAAAAGAAATTTAATTTGATTTTTTAAATAAACGATTTCACCGATTTACACGCGTTTTCCCTTGACCAAATTTTGACCGTATCACCCTTTAGTAGGACCAAGTTCCACTAAGTTGTTAGATAACACTACCGCTTGAGTGATGCACCACAACTGCTGAGTAAATGTTCCGAGGTTTCACGTTCTATGCTACAGAAACGGCCGCTTTCACTCTGAACTCGACCAATGTTCTTCAAATGATATCTACTCGGACAGTGCCCAGTTACTAGGCCAGTGTTTATACTAAGAGCTCGTTCATTGAGCTCCAAGTGCTTTTTGGTATGTGTTACATTTGGAGTTATAAATCTTTTTGACTGGTTGCACTTCGTGACGGTCATCCAGTTGACCATCACCCTTTGTTCAGTTTGATATTCAACAATATGGTTCTGGGTCAATAAACTGTGAATTGGAACCTAATTTTGAGAGATCGTCTGCCCTTTCATTCCCTTCAATGCCACAGTGTTCAGGAACCCAATACAAGTTTACTGAGTTCTGTTGGCACAGCTGTCGGAACTAGAAAATACATTCCCAAACAATCTTTGATGTACATTTTGTAAGCACGCAGCGCTTTTAGTGCTGCTTGACTGCCAGAAAAAAATACAGTTTTTTGCATATCTATATTTTCTCCTTAGGCAAATAATTACACATTCAAGTATGGCCATGATTTCCGCTTGAAACACTGTTGGACAATGTCCCATCGCCACTGAAACGTTTGTCCCAGGGCCAAAGATTATTCCTGCACCTGTTTGTGTTCCGAACGCTAAGACCACCGACTTCCCAATCCGAACGTAACGTTTCACACACGTTGAAGGGAGTGTAATAGTTATCCTCCGGTTTCATCCAGTCCTTAAGTAAGTATTTACATTTAAAGCCTTAAAGCAGTTCTTTCCGCTTCTAGTTGCACGTATTCATGCAAAGGCAATAGATTGAGGATTGCATCTAACGCTTTTGAAGCACCCGTTATAGCAATACAAGCTAGACGTGGAAGTTTTGCCAGCTTCCTCTGTGCAGTAGTCTCCTTCGTTTTGGCCACCACACTAACGAAGCATAAGTTAATTTTGGACGGATTACTGATGTGTAAATCCACATTGTCATTGTTGGTTTCAAACCCCATTTTCTACCAACAGTTTTAGAGCACAACTACAGGGCACTGGTTGCTTTGTTGATCACAGAATCAATCTGAGCATTCCAATTCAACTTGGTATCCAATATAAATAGCTCCTAGGTAGTTGACCTGTTCACTAAGATGGATCTGTTCTCCTCCAAGCTTGAACTTCCTATTTCTAGTAAAAGGAACGATTACTACTTTTGACGGATTAATGTTTAGGCCCTTCTTAATACATCAAGATTGGGTAAACTTTAGAGCCTGTTGCATTTTTCTGAAATGATAGCGTCCAATTTTTCTCTTACTACGATGACTATATCATCCGCAAAGCCTCCAATTTCGAAACCTTTCGCCTCTAGGCTTCTTGGCAGATCATCTACAACTAAAGACCTCATTAGTGGTGAGAGGATTGCTCCTTGAGGACAACCTTTCGTTGTCAGCGAAGGTTTAAAGGCATACCGGGCCAGTAGGCAACCAAGCAGAATACCGTAGCTAGAACCCGTGCTCGAAAGCTGTATGACAACCTGCTGACCAAGTCCGGTGGGTACATACTAATGGATGATGAAACCTATGTAAAGGCCGACTTCGGACAGCTTCCAGGACCAACATTTTGCAAGACGAAGGCTCGAAGAGGTGTCCCTAGTAGATTCAAATTTGTTTTTGAGAATATATTCGCACGCAAATATATGATATGTCAGGGAATTTGCAACTTCGGCCAGAAGACAAAGGTTTTCGTCACTGAGAAAATGATTAACTCGGAGCTTTACAAAACCGAATGTTCCCAGAAGCAAATTCAACTTTCAGGATTCAGGAGAATCAAATTACTTAAAAATATGTTGGGTACGATTTAAAAACAAATATTCATTACGACCGGTTGTTGTATAGTCACCCCACTATGGCAGAGGCTTACTATTTTCATACATTTCAGAATATTTTTATTAATTATGGTTAAAAGAATGAAAATTCTCCTAGGTTTGTATTAAGATCAAATGCTAAGAAAATACTTCAGTCATCTAACATTCCGCAAAAAGTGATTCCGCGAAACGGGCTATTACACCAAATGTCACTCCGTGACACGGGTCATTCCACAAAATGTCGAACAACCAATCCAGTTGGTCAAGCTACACATTTGTATTATTTAAGTTTAAGAAAGGCTCATCTTGCCCCTTCTTCCCCAATGTTGGGGCTGTTGTTTGCTAAAAAATAGTGCAGACATAAATAAGACTGAAACAAGAGTCAAAACCATTTCAGTGTTTGTAAAATTGTAAGACGGTTGTTTACGCATGAAACGACAGAGATCACATACCTATTATGGTAACTGTGCGCACAGCTTAGGGAGGGAATTCGTTCGCACTTCCTGATATTCGATCCATACTCATAAAAGGTTCCAATGAGTGGTGGAAGCAGAGATAAGGTGTTGGTAATTAATTACAGTATCTACTTACCTTGCTGAAGGTACGATGGGGTTTCGTGTGAGTTGGCTGCTGCTGCTACAATCCACTGCTGGAGAATTGCACAAGATTAACTCAGCTGCTGGTTCCCACTAGCTTTTTTCTTCTTCAACTATGCCTTGTCTTTTGACAACTTCAATACCCCCGTTTTGGGATTTCACTTTTTTTTTCGCACTATGATTTGGATACTCTTGTCGAATTTTCACTGGCGCACAATAAACGAAGCAAGGTTCTCCAACAATAGAATTTTCCGCCGAGAAGACAAAGGCTTTCCTATATGCCTTCTGATTCGATACGCGGGTAAGTGGTAATATACAGCAGTGGGTAGCAGTAGCAGAAAAATCTTCCTACTCGGAAGCCATTGGCTTGTGGAAAAATAACACAGTCACCAACTGCAGCACCCAAATCTGGCACGGATTACGTGATGGCCTACACACTGATTGCGTTCTTTCTATTCGCCTTCCGGAGAGACACCCAATAAAAACGAGAAAATGGTCGTAAACAATGCACCCGCGACGCAATCGACACCAAATTATAAAAAACGGGATCTATTTTTTTCCTTCGTCGTCACTCACTTAAGATTTTATGCGTGTCCGATCGACACGGGTTCGTATTCTGAAAAAGAAACACCAGTGCCAGTCCTCACTGGTCACAGGCAGAGGAGAATATGCGAGGAAAAATCGATCGACTTGTGCGACACACACGCACACCAAAAGTAAATTTTACACCAAACGTCAAAAGAGCACGAAGAAGCAGAGAGAGAATGGAAAACAAACAGCTGTCAGTGCTTGTCACACAGTTAATTCAGATAAACCGAAGTTGGTAAAATTTTACCGCGGTTTTGAACAGCTGAAAATGTCGATATAATTTCAAATGACCGTTATATATATTTATATGTATGTATGTATATATATACAATCCAACTTCCACTGTCCGGCAGTGTATTTATGGAAGAAAAATGTTTGCAATATAATCTATTATTATCTTATATTCCATTGCATTGCACATCCCATTGCTAACAATTTTAGCCCGGAAGTTGAAAGGTGATACCCGCATAAACGTGAACCATAAATTGACCTTACTTAAAATGGTTGAAAATTGTTTATAATCCCTGCTAAACTTCAACTGAAATGGTTATGGAACTTTACATGAACGTTTAATGATAAAGTTTCAACCTTATGTATTGTGGTTTTTTGGAACTGGACCTTACAAATAATGGGTTGTTAAGAACCATTACCGTTCCAAATTCTTGTTTTCTCCATACATTTTCGGAAAGAGAACTATATTAGAACCTTTTAACTTATGGTTTGAGAACTTTAATGGTAATGGTTATGGTAGTCAGTAAGGTCCACGAATGGTTTTGTAACATCGATCAACTTTATGTGGAATATATCGCGAATTGGTTGCCTGTAATTTACTGATTACCAATTCACGATATATTCCACGTAAAGTTGAGCGATAATACAAAACCATTAATGGACCTTACTGACTACCATAACCATTACCATTAATGTTCTCAAATCATAAGTAAAAACGTTCTTATATAGTTCTCTTTCTGAAAATGTATGGAGAAAACAAGAATTTGGAATGGTAATGGTTCTTAACAACCCATTATTTGTAAGGTCCAGTTCCAAAAAACCATAATACATAAGGTTGAAACTTTATCATTAAACGTTCATGTAAAGTTCCATAACCATTTCAGTTAAAGTTTAGCAGGGATTATAAACAATTTTTAACCATTTTAGGTAAGGTCAATTTATGGTTCGCGTTTATGCGGGTAGCATAGAGGTAACTCTAAGACTAGTAGGTCCCGAAGAAAATCATTATTATTTTTGGCTCACTCAGTACCAGAACAACGGTCCCAAGCAGTCCCAAGCTATTTCACTCACCCCTGCATGTTCTGCATGAATCCACACACCCCTGATGTTATCTGTCAAACTTTCATAGCGAATCAAAACAAACATAGTGTAGTAATAGAATTTCAACTAGAATAGGGTACGTTAATCGTTTGCTTGGGACCAATAGGCTACTAAAGTGGTGAGCCAATTTAAAATCGTTAGTTTCGTATTGATTGTTGGTGATATCTCTGCCCAACTAACATTTTCAGCTTTATAAGCCAACTTTTCCAGCGATGTGCTGTAAAGTAGCTGAAATAAAGCTGCAGAAACAGCTACAAACAGAAGCTAGCAAAATAGTTTTGGAGAGCGTTTACTCAACTTTTTCACTACCATTATTCAATTTGTCAGTCGCACTGAATAACAGCAGCCAATAAACGCTAATGTCACTTCTATGCAAATATTAATCAACTTTCAAATTGTAGCTGCAAAACAAAGCTAATAAAGTGAATATATTACTCATTTGATGGCTTCTACACAACCAACCACACTTGTTGAATAACATAAACAACAAAAGTGCTTTTCAGCAACTAAACAACCTGCACACTTGCAAAAAATCACCGACTTCGGTAATTCATTTACCGAATTCTCAACAGCTGAACGGTCGGTAATGTTTTCGGTAATCGAGAACATTACCGAAAAATCTGTAAAATGGATCAGCAAAATTAGCTGTCAAATTTACCGAACGATTGGTAACGTTTACCGATGTGCATTGCTTGATTTGTAGTCGACTTTACCGGAGAACTGTAATTTTGAGAACGATATGCAAATCGAAAATTACCGAGAGATCTGTAATTTTATAAAAAAGTAACCGACTCAACTGTAATTTGCTTTAATATTGTTTCAAGGTGGCGGTCACTGCAAACCATGTAAAAATTTGGCTGCTGTCGTGATCAATAAGTTAGTGTTGCAAATTGCACCACCAATGAACAAAACCGTTTTTGACGGAAGGCTTCGGCGCTACACTGAAAACTAGAGTTGGTGTATAATGAGTCACGCCAAGAGTGAAGCCAAGTCTACCTATTGAACTGTCAAACCGGCTACCTATCGTGCAAAGTAAATAAACATTACGATGCTATGAAAGGTCCACGAAAGGTATTGCAATAAAATATAAAATATAATCGAAGAAATGAGCATAAACACGCAGTGAGCGCTAAATTGTCATGGGATACGCTCGGTAATGATTAGTGATGAGAATTTCTACTATTTTTTGTTAAGATAATTTGACAAAATCACTGATATAATGATTTACTACAGCCGCAATATTTTTTCTCTCGCTAGAAGTCATTTGAAGTTGTTGTAGAAGTCCTCTGTTGCCAAGTGAAAAGAATGGGAATTTTCCGAAAACCGTGATGCGAGTTCAACTGTTTTTCTCTTGGCGTGACTCATTATACACCGACTCTACTAAAAACAAGGAAGCTTTGGAAGAATATTCCAAATGCTGTTTTCAGATCGTCGCCAACGGGAATGGAACTTGGACCGACAGAAAAAAAAAGCAACAACATCGGCCATCTGTAATCGGTATTTATTTAGATAAAGAAAATTAATTATTTACGGAAAATATCTACGATTCACTCATTTTGGTGTTGAATAACAGCCTCCATAATTTCACCACTTTTTATTTTTCACAGGCACGAACGCTTTTAAAGTTGATCGAAAATAACAATATGGTGCATTTGACGTTTACCTAGACCATTACCGAACTCAGTAATGGAACGCTTTGTTTACCGAAACTTCAGTAAAATATTTCACCGAAGTCAGTGATGAAGCTGATTTACAGACCTGCCGGTAAAAATGTTTACCGTTTTCGGTAAATTAAAATGAAATTACCGAAATTCGGTCATTTCATTTACAGTTTTCAGCAATAAAGCGAGAAAATACCGAAACATCTGTAATTTTTAGCATTACCGATCTAAGACGGTAATTTTTTTTACCGAACTCAGGGTCTCTGTTTAAGTGTGTGTACTCAGCTAATAAACTGTGTTAGCGCTACTTTAGATGCCTTGTTACAGTCAACTTGGTTTATTTTTAGACGTGTGCAGTTTTACAGTTTTTACTCTGCTCCTTTACAGAGCTGAAGTAACTAGTCGAGAAAAGTGATTCATGTGCACTATTGGCGTTGACGGCGACTCTGTAACTCTTTACTCCTATGAGAAAATCCATAAGCAAACGTCAGACTGTGCGTAAAACATGGCAGACTTTGTACTATCCTTTCACTCCACCGAAAATTCCCATAAGAAACTGTCTATATTTGCTGGAAGAGCAAATTTTTCGACGGTGCCGTCAACGCCAATTATAAAGCCTCTACGCAGTGATCTTGTTGTAGAAGGGCATGTAATTTGTTTACATCAGTTCAAAGTGTTGGCGTAGCTAAGTTGGTAGTGTCAAGGTTTTTCAATGCGGTCGTCTCGAGTTCGATTCCAGGATTCCGGTGCAAGGTAAATAAATTCGGTGGTGTTCTAATTTCGATTGATTTGATTCACAGTAAAATAAACTTAATAAAATCCTCCGACAAAAAAGCGTTAAACAATTTTTAACCCGGCTTCCAGAGAAAGCTGTGTATTGATTATTGGATAACCGGGAAAAAGTTGAATAAGCGCCTTTCAAGTTCATACACAACTAAACAGCAGGATAACAGCTGCATAGAAGCGTAAATGGATATGCGATAAGAGCTTGTCCCAACCGGTCCCAACAGTCATACGTAGCTGACTTAGTTCGCCAGATTTGCTTGTAAAGAGGTTGAGGTTTCCTCATATCGTATAACATTTGAATACAGCTTGAGGATGTATAAATGAAATGAGTAAAGCGTTTACATTGCGAAAATTGTTAGTTGGGTGTTGAGATTCAGTAACCTATTTCAGAATGCCTGGTCACTCACGTCCATTCCCAGGTTACTTTCACTTACAACAAGCCCCTCATACACGTAATGTAAATGTATATTGGTACTGCGTGTACACTTCCATCATCAACGCAATTCCTGCTTTGTAGATGGCACGTATTTAGTAGAATGCATTTCATATTTTTATTTTGAAGTGTTCTTCTCAAAGAATTAAGGAAGTTTGAGTGCTTCTAACTATACGTTTATTCAGGTTGACATCTACACTTCGAATGACTAATGTTTCCATCTCGGTCGCAGCTGTAGGTTGCTGCGATTACTTGAATGGAACATCGTGATTACTTGGATGGAACATCTCCCAGATTCGACCGCACGTTGCTTCAGTTGATTGGCATGAGAACGGATGAGCCGCTGATTATCCTCCAGGAAAACGTTGTAGTTTGGCTTTTCCGACACGCTCGATTACTGTGACAGCCTGCCATTTCCAGGAATTTGCTTGATAGACTTGAGCATATACAGCATCACCCGGAACGAACTCCCTTGAAATCGCTCCATGCTTCTTGTTGAAATGCTTGTTTTGCTCATCTGCTTTTGGTTGTGCTGCTGATTGTTGCGGTAGTAGCATTGACGAAACTGTGCGGACCGGTCGTCCGAACATTATTTCTGCAGGAGACTTTTCACCACAAACGAAGTTACAGACGACATACTGGCGAAGAAATCCATTAAAATAATGTGGTTCACTGTAATAGAATTTTCTTGGAAGCTTGTGCCATCATCCACCAGATGGGTTAGTATTTTTGTTTTGATTTGAACAAAGTTGATTTTGTGTACAATGATTCTTTGACAGTGTGCAAAGAGTGCGTATCATTTTGTCATTTTTTTATGCATTTCAGTTTTGAGTAGAGTGAATGAGATAGAACCAAAACATTCTAGTACATTTGGTGAAAATGCTAGTTCAATCTAATAGTAGTGTTGCCATGTGGTACAATCCAGTAGTAGTGGTGTTGCCATGTGGTACACTGAAAAATTGAAATAGCAGGTTAGTCACCAAAGTTTTCGAGCCGCTCCGTCTGTCACTTCGTTTGTGCTTTTCACCTCGCTTTTCACCTAGGTCAGCCGTTGGTGTTGACCTGTAAACTTGCAAAAACGTCGGCAATGCTTTCTCGAGTGTGTCTCCTCCCGATCGAATCTTCCGAAGAGTGCGCTTCAAGGTGTCCACGAACCGTTCTGCTAACCCATTTGATTGAGGATGGAATGGTGCTGTGCGGACGTGGTGAATTCCTTGATTCTCACAGAAATTCTTGAACTCGTAGCTGGTGAACTGGGTACCATTATCTGAGACGATGGTTTCTGGCACGCCAAATGTTGCGTAACTTGATTGTTGTTCTTGTCGTTGTGGTTTTAGTTGCGTATACTTCGGGCCATTTGGTGTACGGGTCGACAACTACCAGGAAAAATACGCCGTCCACAGGTCCTGCGTAGTCAATATGGATGCGTGACCACGGCTTATCAGGGATGGGCCACGATTCAAGCGTTTTTTTGACTGGTGCTTTTCCAGCAGTGCAGCAGGGAGTGCATTACCGGACGAAATGCTCGATGTCGTTGTCGATTCCGGGCCAGTAAACGAAACTGCGTGCAATAGACTTCATTCGTACCATGCCGGGATGTCCGCGTGGAACTGCTTCAGGATTTGCCTTCTGAACTTGCTCGGAACGACTACCCTGTCGTGGAACAGTATACAGCCATCGACGTTGGTGAGAGACTCCCGCCTGTTAAAGTAGACTCGAATCTCTGGATCTTCGACTGATCGTGCATCGTTTGGCCAACCCTCACGAATAAAGTTGTTTGGCACACAGGCAGATGAACCGCTTGTAGTGGTTCATCTGCCTGTGTTGCACTTTTGATGTCTGCGAACGAAACTGGTACCTGCTCGATAGTGTTTTGAATAATGCTCACCATGTCTTTTTCTAGGGATATCGCTGCCACAACGTACTCCTCTTCTTGCTGCTTAGAACGGTCGATGAGTCTTGACAGCATGTCGGCACATCCGAAGTCGTTGGTAGACACGTGCCGAATGTCGAAGTCGTAGTTGAGAAGCATCAATGCCCATCGTTGAAGTCGATTTGCGGTGTGCAAAGGAATGCCCTTCTTCGATCCAAAGATTGATAACAGAGGTTTGTGATCCGTGAGCAGAGTGAATCTGCTCCCAAGGAGGTACTTGTGAAACTCCGTTACCGGCTGCCCGTAACCTTTCTCCGCTGGAGTGAGGGATCTTGATGCGTACTGGATTGCCTTCCCTAATAAAAAATAACCATAAACGAACGATAACCCAAATCATTGAACTATTCCACAAATGGTTTGGATGATACCCAGAACACGTCGTTAAGCAAATTAACCATACAATTTTTATTAGGGTTCAGATGTCCATTCGAAAATTCATGGAAGATGACTGCACCGATGCCCGTGCTGGAGGCGTCCGCTGCTACGATGATTGGTAACTTCGGGTCGTAATGCGTCAACAATATATCGGACTGCAGGACTTGCTTGAATTGCTCAAAAGACCGTTGGCAATCGGAATTCCACTGCCACTTCGAATCCTTCTTGAGTAATTGGTCGAGAGGATGACGAAGTTCATGGATGTTGTGCACGAATCTGCCGTAGAAATTAGCGGCTCCCAGGAACGATCGCACTTCGGAAACATTGGTGGGTGCCGGAATAGAGGCGATGGCTTGAAGCTTCTCTGGATCCGGACGGATGCCGTTTCGATCGACGATATGCCCCAAATATCTGATTTCGGTTTGGAAGAAATGGCACTTTTCCAGCTTGACATGGAACCCATTTTCCCTTAGACGTTGTAATAGCTTGTCTAGTGACGCCTTGTGTTCCTCCCAGGTTCTTCCGAAGATGATAGCGTCGTCGAGAAACGACTGAACACCAGGAATGTCGGCTTTAATGCTGTCAACCAGACTTTGGAATGTTCCAGGTGCTGACTTCACCCCTGGAGCGAGCCGGTTGAATTGGAAGAGGCCTCGATGCGTGTTTATGGTGAGGAGCTTCTTCGATTCTTCATCTACTTCCACTTGCAGGTATGCATCGGAAAGGTTGATGATGCTGAATATGGTGCTTTCGTTGAGCTGTGCGAAGATCTCCTCCGGGGTAGGTAGAGGATAGTGGTTTGCTACAAGCGCTTCATTGAGTCCCGTGGAGTAGTCCGCACAGATGCGAACTTTACCATTCGGCTTGCGTACTGCTACAATCGCAGCGGCCCACTCTGAGAAATCGATTCCCAGAGACTGAAGACGTGTTAATTCTGCATCCACCAGCGGAATCGTGTTGAACGGAACTGGTCGCTTTGAACAGAAAACAGGTTTGACGTTAGGTTTGAGGAATAACTTTACCTTGGTTTTCTTGCAGTGGCCCAGCGAGTCGTCGAAAACCGCCGGATGCTCGGCTTGCAACTGTACTCTAGCTTCGGCGAAACATGGTCTGGATACAGCAGAAACTTGATTGCAGAGAGTATCGAACGGAACCGACCACAGGTTGAACATGTCAATCCAATCAATACCCATTACGTTGAGATCTGGTGATGACGTTACGAAACACTGACCACGCTTGACCATGTCATTGAGGCCTGCTTCACAATGTAATTCTCCGATGAGAGCGAGTGGTCCACCAGATGCGTTGGAGGCTTCGATCGATGATGGAGTTAGCTTTGGTCGTCTCAGTTGCTGCCAAGTTTTCTTGGAAATCACCGTGATATCACTTGCAGAATCCAGTTGTAGCGAAGTCATGACACCGTTGATGTTGATGGTCACATACTTGCGTTTCCGGTTGCTGTTTGCGATGTGCTTCACGAAAATTCCCTTGGCTTGAGATCTGGGACCGGCCTTCTTCTGGAACTGCTTCTTCTCTCGAGGTTGAGTTGAAGAGTCGCTTGAAGAATTCTTGATGCAGCTACAGTAGCCTTCTTTATGACCGATGCGGTTACATACTTTGCAGAGATGATCAGAAAATGGACAGTCACGGACGTAGTGCATCTGACCACACTGCCAGCATGGAGTACGAGGAGTGGACTTGCTTTCCGTTTTCAGTGGACGATGCTGGTTTCCGGGTTTCTTCTCCGAAATGCTATGGACCGAATTCTTCGAACTTGATGGATGTTCGATCATCGTAGTGTCCGACTTGATGTTGACGAGCCGCTGGAACTCGTCGATCAGAGTTTGAATTGTCACCGGAGCATCAGCCGTTTCACCTTCAATCCGGGATAGAAGCCTTGCTCGAATGTCCGCGTAGCGTGGTGCTTTGAGACCACAGACGAAAATCAAGCACTTGAAAGTGATCAATCTTCAAATTCTGGAACTCTAACTCTTCACATAGTCTGTTGACTTTTCCGCCATAGGTGATTATGTCGTCGGCCTCGGACTTGAGTAGCTGCATGCACTGGTAGCGTTTGTGGAATACGGAGGTCTGCCTGCCGAAGATCTTTGTGAGTGTCTTGACGGTATCGGCAAACGTGACATCCTTTGGTAGTTTCGGAAGGATGTAGTTGACGTAGCGACTGTGAGATGACGTGTCCAACTTCCGGAGCTGAAGCCTAACTTTTGCTGCGTCGTCCAGACTTCGTGCGTCGCTTTCAAACAAATCCGAGTAACGGGCGAATGTGGTGCCGTTCTCCGGATCGAAGCAGAACGCGCTGATGTTCGTCGACAGGGAATCCAAAACTTGCTCTGGGTTCTTCGTTTGTCGCCGCCATCCTTCCTCGGTTCGATTCTGGAATTTCTTGAACTTGTGAGCTTCCATAAAAATCCTCGTCGCCAACTGAAGTGTTCTTCTCAAAGAATTAAGGAAGTTTGAGTGCTTCTAACTATACGTTTATTCAGGTTGACATCTACACTTCGAATGACTAATTTTTCCATCTCGGTCCCAGCTGTAGGTTGCTGCGATTACTTGTGTTTCGCACGTGTTTTCTCTAAAATAAACCCTGATGTTAACCATTATAAAATCTTCTCAATATTCGTTCGAAAAAAGAAATCTAGTCTAGCCCAAGAATCTTGAGAATTTTTAAAAACCCAAATCTTATGTTTTGAAGAAATAATTTTTTTTTTAATGTGGTTGTTTCGAGAGTCGAAATGACTTTTGTCACTAGTGCAGTGAGAAAAGTCACATCGTGGTCACGTGACTCTCTGTACACGACGTGAATTTTCTAACTTCACTAGTGACGAAAGTCACCTCGACTCTCGCAATAACCTTTAACTTTGCCCCGATTTGTCATCGAAATTTAGGAGTTTTTCCCGGTGACTTTGAATTCTCGTTTTCCCGGTTTTCCCGATTTCCTGCACACTTAAATTTTTTCGCCGAGATTCCAACAGCCAAGTAATTCTGCAATTTATTTTGCTGAGATTCAGTCGAACAATTGCCGAGACTCAGCTAACAAATAACATTTTGCTGAGATATCAGCTAACAGATATTTTGCAGAGATATCAGCAAAAGTGAATGCTGTGAGAAGCAATCACGCTTACCACTACACCACCGGCGCCGCTATTTCACCGATGCTTAATAGTGTTTGAATCGCTAAAAATTCTTAACAATGCGGAGGACAAAATTACACTATATCCAATGCAAACTCGTTTTTGTTTGTATTTACATTATCTGATAACATAGAGCTGCCAAATAGATACGGTGTCCAAAACAAACATAGATTTAACTTGTAGGGTAACTACTTTGTCGTGAAAAGGTATGGTAGGCTTAAAACGAAGAAAGTGCATCTTGCCACAACGGTGCATGTTACCCCAGCTACCGATAGGTAGACATACAGTAATTACGCTGATTTTTGGTATATAATTAGTGTCAATCATAAACTAGTTATCAACAGAAAATTAGCTCAATTGGTTGAAGGATAGCCGAAAAATAACATTGGGTGGATGGTACCACCCACCGCATATATTAGGGGTTTGATAATATTCATAATCTTATGACATGATCAAGCACCTGTTTTGTGGACATTGTGAAATAAACTATCGTTATTCATGAGTTTCCTTATGCTTTTTAGCCACAAAAAATCGGTATGAATTTCATTGATTTGTCTTATGAAAAATAATGATGTAAACCAAATAATAAAATGGAGTCGACTGGGATCGAACCATGAACGGTGAGATTACGGGGCCCGTGCCTTCTTAGGAAATGGAGAAGGCAAAAGGCGTTTAAAAATTACCTCGTTTAAGACGATAATCATTCATAAAACACGCTGCTGGGTTTAGACTAGGCAAGTCAAATGATCAACTCAGTTGAATTCAATTGGCTTGAAAAGTTGAGCCTGGTTCAACTTTTTTCAATTCAAGTGAGTTGATCAAGTCAGTTGAATGGCATGGTTTACACGTTCGATTCGCGTTCAAGTCAGTTGAATTCAACTGACTTGATCAATTGACTTGCCCTGTCTAAACCCAGCTTTATGGTATTCATAAGTTTCGTTCAGAAGTCGTGCCTTATGGAATTCTCAAGTTTATTTTTCTCACTGCGTAGCTATAATTTTAGTGCTCTATTCCACGTATTCCAAGTCTTGTAGTTTGGATTTATTATATAAACAAACCATGCACGAGTGCGGATTTTCGATTATATTCAAAAACTTTCTATGGGACCATGAAATTTATCATTTAGTGGTTGTTGCGTCCAATTCCGTTCAGTGGTTGCAAAGAAACACGTACTAGAATATTTTCGTTACACACACAGTCATTTTCCGATCTCGTCGAGCTGAGTCGATTAGTATATGACACTCGGCCATCCGGGCCTCGGATCGAAAATCGGTTTTCCAAGCGATATGTACACCCTTCTTTGTAAGAAAGGTACAAAAATACCCGAAGCTGAGCCCGTTCTCGATTTTCATCGCTTCGTGAGTCAGTCGAGTCAGTGAGCAGCGAAGTTTGTAAACGTGTGTGGTCTCAAATTTTTCACGACCTGCTGTGCTGTGCTGGTGTACAAAACAGTGTTGTGCTGAATAAAGGCTGGAAAAATAAGTGTAGAACCAATCAGGTGGGACTGCGGTAGGCTTGCTTTGGATGACCATTTTCCTGGTATGTAATCGGTAGTTTTGGTCGTGTAGTTACGTTCCCGGATGATGTGAAAAACAGTGATCGAAAAAATGGATGCGCGGAAAATGGGTCTCGGGCAGAAGAAGTTGTAGGAATTTCTGCAGATTTTTTTTTCTGCTTCTCGTGTTTTGCTCTTGACTTGGAGCTGAGGGTCGGGTTTCGCTCTTACGAGATTTACGCTTCGAGCTTGTGTGCGTGTGTTTGTGTGGGTGTAATGTTGAGCTCATAATGGATAATAAATCTGGACTGACATTTGAACGGGACTTGAGAGCCCAAAATGTAAACAGGGCGTCTTCAGTGGTGTTACGTTTTTGATCCAAACGTATGCCGCACTTTTCAGGAATCTGGCAAAGAAAACCCAATTCGATCCACAACTTACACTATAAACACACCGGTCATCAAAGAAGCAAACGAGATGTTATTGGCATAATTCTGAAAAGAAAAGAAGTAATAAATGTTAGGTCACATAGTACCAACCGACGAACCATCAACCAAGATCCTTATGGAATTGGAGATTTTTCCCATTACAGCAATAGATCAGTGCACGGTCCCTAACCTCACTTTTTGCTCCCTATCATTTTGCTTCTGAGTAAAAAAGATAGCAACGAATGGGAGCCAAAACAAACCACCCAAAATTGTCAAAACTTACGGGTGAGAGAAGAGTGCGGCAAATCTTCGTGAACTGATCAATACGAACTAGTGCTCTGAATCATTTGAAAAATACAGAAAACATTGGTTCAAACAGCAGAAATCTCAGCCAATGTTCAATTCGTCTCTCACTCTCTCTCTCTCTCTCTCTTACATGATGTTGAGTGTCATACTCCAAGATAAAATCTAGCTGAAAAATAGAATTAGGGGAACTAGGGGCTAGTGAGCCACCCTCAATAATAATAATAATAAAAATCCAATTCCATCTCACTCATAAAACGTTTTATGGGACCAGGAAACCTTTCATTTAGTGGTTGTTGCGTCCAATTAGGTGGTACAAATGGTACTTTTTTGAAGCATTGTAGAAAGTTCTGTCCGTAAAAAATGCGAGTCAATGCAAAACATCAGTTTGTGTTGATGCATTTATGCATATTTCTTAAATCGATCAAATATTATCTTTTAAAAAATAAATCTCATACTGCCACCTCTAAATTTGTGTATTAGTTTATGCAATAATATTAGTGGGCTTGTTTTGTTTTAACAAATATCGTTATATTCAAAAGTCTGATCAAACAATAACAGCGGTTGTTAACATGTTTAAGAATATCAAGTTATTGTTTATAAACAAGTTTTAATCTGTTGCACTCCATTTTAGGTGCATGCCCGTTTTGCTCCCTTAGAGTGGGCACTCTTACCCCGTAACATTTTCAACACGTAAATTAGAAATGATGTTATGAAAAATTCATAAGCAGCTTTTGATGTGATTTAGTTTTAATTGTATTAATGACACATCAAGACAATACCATAAACATGCAGGTTAGGTGTACAAACTCATGTAAAATCCACGGTATGGAATACATAGCATAACACACAATTGTTAGTGTGGCACTCTTGCCCCTAGATCCTCTATAATCAAATAACGTCAATATACAAAACATTATAGCGTCGACTAAAGAGACTGAATTGGGTAAAGAAGCGACATCTTATCTATTTGACAGGTCTTCTGCTCGATTGGAATAACTTTTCCTATGACATTGACAGATAATCCATTGTTCCAATTTTGACATATCGTCTCTTTATAAATTCAGGCTCTTTACCGTTATTCTCGAGCTATTCGCCGAAAAAACTTGCTCCCCAAGTCTCAAAAATGTTGCTTAAATGTTCGATGGAATGTATAGAAACGTCAAAGTGAACCGATACCAGCGTTGTGGTAGGATATTCGTTAAACTAATAATATTTAGGAGAAAGAGTTTAATCTGATTCTCTGTGGTTTGTTTAACCACTCGCAAAATGAGCTGTTTTCATCTAGCTAGAATAATCAAATTTCGTCAGGCGTACTATATAGAACTATCGCTGCAACTTGCATGCAAGTTGATCTCCAAACAATTATTTCGTAAAATGTACTTCATATATGGCTATAGCTCTCTAAGTGATGATAGTACTGCTGTAACGTAACCAGCGTGTTTGTTTTGCTCTGGCACATATTACAAGTAGGTGAGCTTTAATTTGAGTATTGTTTTTGCCCATTAATAGATTAAAAGAATATAATTTTCGAGCGAAGCTAGTCTACAGACCTCAACAAAAAAACTATTGAACATATGTGCGAGGTAGATAGTATATTGGACAGTGGTCAAAGTGGAAAAATGAGCCAAAAGCCACTTCGCGAGATCTTCCTTCTCGCACGCAACCATGGTTGAAATTATCTCATTTTGAATTTGAGGTAATATACCAATCTCTCCAACAATGGGCTCTCGTGTGCGTACAACAAGAGTAAATACAACGCAGCGGAAGGCAGAGAGAACGGAACGGACGATGCCTGGTGAAGCTTTGTAGTAAAAATTGCAAACATGCCTACAAACAAACGGAGAGAATCAGTGAGAGTTTGCGTCCTACATCGTCTAAGACCAGCGTTGCCAGCTCATTTTCTGGAAAATCTCAAGTCCAGTTAAAATATAAAATCTGAAGTAATCCTTAGGAAGGGGAAGTTCACCGCTCCGAAAACAGTAATTACGTTTTGATTTTTCTAAAAATATAGGAAAAATATATAAAAAATCTAAAACAATACAATTTTTTTCAAATTTTTTAAAGAAAATTCACGTGCAAAAACATGTTCTGTAAGTCATCATGGCATAAAGAAGGACTCAATAAACCACAAAACATCGAAATTTCGGTTTTGCTCAGAGTCCTTTTTTTAAGGAGATAGAAAAAAATATTTTTACATGTATATTTCCTCAGGAATTTAAGGAAAAAACTGTATATTTTAAAAAAATTAGAAAAATTAAAATGCGCCGAAAAAAATATTTTCAGCGCGGTAAACTTGCCCTTAAAGAGTTGTTTAGATTTTCCTTCTTTACATTACTTTATTCTTGGATTATTAGTTAGGTAGCTTCCAATTCTGCACGTTGAAGTTTAATTTTTATAACTGTGATCTTGATGTTCTAGGAGATGAGTACTTATGGGGGTTAGATTTTGCGAGGGACTGTCAACTTGAGTATTTTCGATTCATCTACCCGACTTACGTTCCTCTTCGGTATTTGGACACATCTCTTTGGTTAGCTTTTGGTTTGGGTCAGCAGGTGTAGCAACTACATTGCAATCAGGAGCATTGAAACGCTGCAGCAGACTATTGATATAACCCTGATCTATCATCACTTGATAACGATCAGCAAATCGTCCACGTACACTGCAACAATCAGAACCATGCCACCTTGAATCTTGAAGTACACGCATGTGTCGTTTGTAGATCGCATCAAATCAATGCGTTTCAACTCAGCATTCCATTTGTGGTTCCATACTCTACTGGCTTGCTTAAGGCCATATAGTGCTTTCTTCAACCGGCAAACTTTCCTTGGTGAAGTAGGGTCGACAAATTTCCTTCCAGGAGCTCGAGCCATCATCGACAGTCGCCTACTGTACGGTGTAGAGATTACATGCCTTGCCGCCGAGAAAGCCGTCCAGATTCTGGAACCGGTGTACAACGGCTACGTTCGAACAGTTTCCGATCTCCTGCCCTCTACCCCGCCCGACGCTGCATGCGTTGAAGCCGGTATCCTACCTTTTCGGCTCGTTTTCACCGCAGCTACTGCTACCAAAGCCGCTGCCTTTCTCGCTAAAACGTCGGGAAACAACAGGATCGTTCTCCTCGACGAGGCGAACTGACCTCAGCACGGCTGCCGACGTAGATCTCCCTCGAGTGGCCAGGGTCCACTGGCACGGAGACAAAAGTTGGCAATCGCACAAGATCAAAATTGACAGCCGAATCAAGGACCGCTTCAGGGCAGGAGACAACTCGCTGGCTTTACGCCGGACAGTTGTCGAAACTCTCGGGACGCACTACCAAGACTATGAAGTTAGGTACACCGACGGCTCTCTCTCTAACTTGTGAGCAGATCGCTCCCGACCCAATGCTCGGTGTTCTCCGGCCGATATTAGTCGTAACTGACTCACACAGCGTGATATTGGCCCTAACAACAGAAACACCGAAGCATCCGTGGATCCAAGGGACGGTTGAGCACGCGCCGCCCAACACAGTATTCATGTGGGTACCCGGTCACTGCGGGATCCAAGGGAACGTAATAGCCGACCACCACGCCGGCTCAGGCCACACCGGACCCAGGTCCACCGGCAATGTACCGCTCCAAGATGTCAAAAAGTGGATCAAGCGGATGGGACACCGAGTGGAGGAATAACAGGACACACCACCTTCGGAAGATCAAGGCGACCACCGGAACCTAGAAGGATCGATTAAACCTAAGAGAACAACGAGTGGTGTCAAGGCTGCGCACCGGGCACAGCAGAGTCTCCCACAACTTTGGAGGAACACCGTTCCGGAGGACCTGCAAAACCTGCGGAGTGCCAGCCACCGTGGAGCACATCCTCGTGAACTGCGCGGAGCTGGAGGACCTTCGGGCTGCCTTCGGCTTGGAGTCAATCAGCATTCGGAACCTGTTGGGCGACGAGTCCCCGGCATCACCTTCCTAAAGGAGGCGAACTTTTACCACAATATCTGAGTGTTCCTCGTTTGTATTTCCATTTTGTTGGCCTTTTTGGCAGTTTTCTACACCTTTTCATTATAGCAAGATAATTTTTTTTCTGCTTTTTATACTAGGGATATTCACAATGCGCATCGTAAACGTATACACCCTCGTAAATGCGTAAACTTCCATTACACTCCAATGGACCCTGTTATTTTTACGATAGTGTATATGTTTATGATGCGCAATTCAGCTAATTCCCATGTTTGATTGTCCATCAGGGCCTCGTATTCCACATTCATTGCTTCCTTCCATCTTTCGCTGTCATGTCCAGTAATCGCTTCATGGAACGTATCTGGTTCAACCTCAGCTTCAATGAAATGTTTCTGTTCGGGTCACGATACCTTACCAAAAATTGTGGGTCCTCTTGTTGTGGAGGGAGGAGCACGGAAGGTTGTACCTCTTCATCAACCATCGAATCTGTATCGCTGTAGACCGTATCATCCAGGAGATTTTCGTTCGCAACTTCGTTTTGTCTATTCTGAATAATGAGTTCACTTACTTCTGCATTGTATCCTGATGTCGCACAACGCTTCATTTCACATTCATCCACAAAAATGATGTCTCGGCTGACGAAAATCTCCTTGATCTTCTTGCTGTATATCATATACGCCTTCGAAGTTTCACAGTAGCCAACGAAGATACACGCTTCAGATTTCTTGTACCACTTATTTCGTTTCTCCTTCGGCAAGTGTACCATCACTTCGTCTTCAAATATTATATTATATTCAAATATTCCAGAAAACCTGTCCTCGGGGGTCATGGGCAGTCTTTTTGTCCTGCTTCCACCCAAAAACTGTTATCAAGATCTGCATCGAACAGCATACTCTTCACTCTTTCGACCAACCTCTGCCGAAGCCGCCCACGGCCCAACCGGCGGTTTCAACATCTGACTGCTGATAGCGTTCTATTTAATTTGATTGAGTCACGTCATCCTTTCTGCTAATCTTTTTTGCTCCGTCTCATGATGAATTCCTTCTTTCCGCAAAAAGTATCGAAAACTTTATAATGAGAGAGAGAAGAATTAGAAATTTCCATTTAATTCCACTACCTTATTTGCTTATCCTTGACAGATACGCGTATTTCGTCTACAATGTGCAGACTTCTTCAGTGTCTTGTACTAATACTCGACTACTTTGGTTGACGTACTGTTTGTCGTTGTCCGTTGATTTTCGACAAAAGCATTGTAGTCTTGAAACGCTTCGAAGTGCTCGTTTTTGATTTTAGGAAACATACAACTGCATTTCGGCTTGCGTCGTCGATGAAGGTCAGGAAATAACGACTGCCTCCCATCGACTCTGTCTTCATAGGACCGCACAATTCCGAGTGGATGAGTTTCAACACACGATCCTCTCGGTGCCTATTAGCCTTGAATGGTTGACGACAGGGGCCTTATAGCCTAGTCAGTAAAGGCACGGTATTACCAAGCCGGAGGCGGTGGGTTCGATTCCCGGTCCGGTCGAGGGAATCTTTCGGGTTGGAAATTTTCTCGACTTCCCTGGGCATAGAGTATCATTGTGCTTGCCACACAATATACAAAATTCATGCATTGGTATTGGCATCGAAAGCTCTCAATTTATAACTGTGGAAGTGCATTTAGAACACAAGTTGAGAGCACGCAATAAGCTAATATGCGCTAAGCAATAAGCTTGAACTGCGAGCAAGAAGAAGAAGAAGGTTGACGACAATGCTTATCTTCTATACACTATATGCACTTCGCCGGATCCTTCACTTCGAATTCCAATCCGCCACTCTGAAGCAAATCAACCACGCGGTTAATGAGAACAATCGTAGCTTAGACCTTTGCTTCGTCACCGCTCAGGATACTGCTCCGCATTTGTCTATGGCTGTTTCTCCGTTGATAAAGACTGTTCCACACCATCCTCCTTTAGTTATTGCACTTGAAGGCAATCAATCATTCCACCCCCCCTAGAGGTCTCCTACGATTTCCGAAATGCTGACCATGACAGTATCGGGGAACTTCTTTCGAAGCTCTGTGAACTCCGTATGTTAAAGTCTTACAAAAGAGCCGCGCTAAGACATTACACCAAGTACCACACCCTACAACTCAAGCACTATTATGCGAGGATCAATCATGCGTATCGACGTTATCAACGAGATGTTCAACGGAAGCTTCGATATCACCCGAAAACTTTTTGGAATTATGTAAATGAGCAACGAAAGGAGTCTGGCCTTCCATCGACTATGGTACTGAACGGCGAAGAAGCTTCATCCCCTCAGGACATTTGCCGTCTGTTCTCAACCAAGTTTGCCAGTGCATTCTCGGATGAGAACCTACCTGACGAGCACGTTTCTCTAGCAGCCAGTTATGTTCCAATGTCTGGTTGGCAGCTATCAACATCGACCTCACTATGATAACTAGGGCGGTTTCGCAACTGAAGTCTTCATTTAAGCCTGGACCTGACGGAGTTCCTTCCGTCTTTCTCAAGCAACACATCGATAGCGTGGTGGCTCCTCTCTGCCTTCTGTTCGAAATGTCCCTCTCCAGTGGGGTGTTTCCTTCCTGCTGGAAATCAGCTGAGATGTTTCCAGTGCATAAGAAGGGATGCAAAAGAAACATCACATCGTTGTTTGCCATATCTAAACTGTTCGAGCTGGTCGTTATGGAACCATTAGTCTCTCACTTCAAGCAGCACTTGAGCGAAGACCAGCATGGTTTCATGGCAGGGCGGTCGACTACTTCCAACCTTCTGTGTCTCACCTCGTACATTACGGAGAGTATGACAGACCATATGCAAACAGATGTCATCTACACTGCCCTATCAGTCGCCTTCGACAAGTTGAACCATCCTATAGCGATCGCCAAACTGGATAGGCTCGAAATGAACGGCACTCTCCTACGATGGTTCGCATCCTATCTATCTGATCGTCAGTTGGAAGTTGCGATCGACGACTGCCGATCTCCTTCGTTCCCTGACACTTCGGGTATTCCGCAAGGTAGCCACCTCGGCCCGTTGATATTTCTTGTGTATTTCAACGACGTCAATTTCGTCCTCGACGGCCAAGACTGTCGTTCGCAGACGACATGAAAATCTATTTCCGAATCCGAGCCATCGCTGACTGCATCCAATTACATTCAGTTATATCCTAGAAGGTGTTGACGTACATCGTGTGATTCACATTAAGGATCTGGGAGTCATCTTAGATTGTCAACTCACATACAGCCAGCATATCTCGTACGTGATTGACAAGGCATCCAGAACGCTCGGCTTCATTTACAGGATAGCTAAAAGTTTCACGGACATCTACTGTTTGAAGCCGCTTTACTGCTCCCTCGTCCGGTCGGTGTTAGAATACTGCTGCCCTGTATGGAATCCCAATTGAATTACCAAAACAGTGTACAAAGAGTAGAGTCTATTCAACGACGATTCATCTGGTTTGCCCTTCGACGATTGCCTTGGAGGGATCCTCATCGCCTTCCAGGCTACGAAAGTCGGTGCCAGTTAATTCACCTGGATCCTTTGTGGAGTCGAAGAGATACGACAAGGACCCTGTTTGTGGCAGACATTCTACAGGGCTGAATCGATTGTCCTTCTATTCTACAACAAATCGACGTTAACGTTCAACCACGAGCACTCCGTAACAACGCAATACTGAGGATACCTTTTCGTCGTACAAACTATAGTTCGTATGGTGCTATCAATGGGCTACAGGCTATCCAATGGCAACTATATCTGGTCCCATAACCTGATAAAAGTAGGTCTGACACGGAAGAGGTTTGGGCAATGAATGACAAAGGCTATTTTTTATTATCATGGCTCACTACTATCTACAATAATTCAGTGATTAGGTACTCTAACACATCTACAACAAAATTGAACATTTAGAGGGGTAGAATTCGTCGTTGAATAGGGAAATCGTTTCAAAACTACTATTTAAAACTACCTACTTGAATACTAAACAAACTATTGTTTAGCAATATCATGAAAAAGAATTATTGAGAAACGAATATTGAACGGTGCACCAGTGGTCGAAACCGCAGAATTTCACGACTAAAATCGATATCTCGAAAACTATGCACTATTTTGGTCAATTTTCAAGTGTCCATTAGAACATTCCAAAAGTTTGCATTTTTATTTGTAGAGCAACATGTTTAAAAAAAATCTGGTAAAATCTGTGTATCTGCCAAGACGACTGGAAATCTGGAGCAAACCCGAGGTAAATCTGGAAAATACTGGCAACGCTGTACTCGAGACTGAGGGAAAGAGAGACCCTTTCTTTTCCGAGAGAGAAAAATCTGAGCAGACCAGTTAGCACTACTAGCTTGCACTTTAGGTATTAGCACCAAACCAAGCACCACCAGTCAGAGGCAGTCAGTCACAGTCGAAAAGCAGAGGAAAAAGTACGATTTTGCTTTCCTCAGTGTCAAGTTTAAAATAATCAATTCATTGCCTGCCAGATTAGTGTAAAAGTTACAGCTAGGTTTTGGGGCCAGTGCAAAACGTTAGTATATTTACCTGCCCAATGCTCATTGTTCTTATCGGGAACCAAATTGGAGCTTAGTCATTTGATGAATCAGACTGGTAATGTTCCTCAAACTGGTGATGATGAACCCTCCTTTTTTGCATTCGGGTTCAAAATGACGACGACCGTGAGTAGGAGCAGAAGGAACAAAATTTTCCTCTCCCAATTTTTGACAGCTACATTAATACGATGCGTGACACTGGTTAAATATTGAAGAGGAACATCAAAATGACCGTGATAGTGTGGATAGTTGTACATTGCGAAGGACTTTTCCCGGTGATCGATGCCAAGACGACATTCCACCATGGCCTTTTCTCACTATTGGTTTGAACTCGAATCACCTTGACTTTTGGGTGCAAATGGAAGGGGGTTGGTCGGTGTGGGAAGAAATCCGAGCTGCCAAAGGGAGGGATAGGACAAGAAGCCCGCATTCGTTCCTCGGCACTGATTGGAGCAATTTACATTTCTATTTAAAAGAAAACTATCAACTACTACGTTCTTTCCATTGCAGATCGAGCCAATTTGTTCCGAAGCGAGCAACAGATAAGGCCCATCAGCTGTCTCCAGTGCAGAAGATGGATTGCTGCTGAGTGGATTGCAAAGTTCGAACGATACACCGAAAATTGAAAAGTTGTGATTCACGCGCAGAGTGTGCGGACAGACAACAGCTCATCGATATCTCACGTCCCGGTTTCCCTAATTGGGAACTGTCGATCTCGAGGTTGTTTATATTTTTTCAATTTAATTTTGTGCCTCAACGAAAAGTGAACGAAGACCCTCTCGAAGAATAGTTTACGATCCAAGGCATGAATTTGGGAAGTTCCGGTGGAACGAGCACGTCCGGTCATTCCAGCAGCTACACGGGCGCCGGTAGCGGTAGTTCTGTGGCAGGCGGTAGCAGCGGCAGTAACAGCGACATGCCTGCGGAAATCCGTCCCAAGGTGGTCACGGTCAAACATCCGGAATCGAACAAACCCAAACCCACCACCAAGAAGGGCAAGGCCATCCAAGCCGACGTCGATGTAATTAAAGAATTTCAACGCTGCAAAGAAGAGGGCATCCAGAGACTTGATCTAAGCAAATCTTCCATTACGATTATTCCACCCTCAGTGAAGGATTGCACAAGTCTCGTGGAGTTCTATCTGTATGGCAACAAAATAAGCTGCCTTCCTGGGGAGATTGGCAATTTGTCCAATCTGAAAACGTTGGCATTGAATGAAAACTCTCTAACATCGTTGCCCGATTCCCTGCAGAACCTTAAGCAACTGAAAGTCCTAGATTTGCGACACAACAAGCTTTCAGAAATCCCCGATGTCATCTACAAACTACACACCCTGACCACGCTGTACTTGCGCTTCAACCGGATCAAGGTTGTGGGAGACAATCTGAAAAATCTTAGCAATCTGACGATGCTCAGCTTGCGGGAGAACAAAATCCACGAACTACCGTCGGCGATTGGCCATCTGGTAAACCTGACGACGCTGGACCTTTCCCACAACCATCTGAAACACCTGCCGTTGGAGATTGGCACCTGCGTCAACCTGACGGCACTGGATCTGCAGCACAACGATCTGCTGGATATTCCGGAGACGATAGGCAATCTGGCGAATCTGATGCGGCTTGGACTGAGGTGAGTAGTCGATCCTGAATCTACATTGATCCTATGTACAGCAAAAAGTCTCCCCTTATTCTGCGAGTCACGGGACTCTCCACCGGTGAGGTGACTCTCCGTGCAAATCAAATAGAGAGTCACCTCACCGGTGAGAGAGAGTCACGTGACTCGCAGAATATGGGAGAGTATGGTTTACTTGTCTGTGATTGGCCGTCAAACATCACCGCGGTATTGATGTCTGTGCTAGGGGATATATTTTGAGGATTTTCTCATTCATTTCGAGGCTAACAAAATCGGGTCATTACTGATTCGAAATGCCAATCGAAGAGTAATTTTCGCAGGGACCACTTACTAAACTTCTTTGAAATGCTCCCGCACTTAGCTTATGTTCAAGAAAGTTTCTGATGTTCTCGGAACTTCCTTTAAGTTCCACAGACTTCTGTGAAGATATGTTTCTGAGAATCTCTGCACTTCTGTGAAGTTTTCGAAGTTTTTTTTTTGTGTTTAAAGGCCTTGTTTACGTTTGGTTGTTCCGCCTATTTCAATTGTTGGTCTAGACTATTCTGCTCATTGCTGCTTTAGGATCTGCCATCGACGTTGGATGCCGTCTTCGAATACCTACTTCTATCTGGTTCAACGAAGCCAGTTCAATTTGAAGAAAAACATACTCAATGCATTCTAGGACGATGATGCATCCAGGACACTCTGAAGTGAGTGGTGTCGGTCCGGCCGGCTTGATTAACGTTGATCATGCCGATGCTGGGTGAAGTAAGCGACAAAAAATTTCGTAGGCAGCTGGATATTGTAAGAAGATTATTTCAAAGGTGCTGTACTGCGGATTGATCAAGGATCATGTTTCTCATCGTCAACATAATCCAAAGAATTGTGAATGTGATATCGGACTTGTTAGTGATTTCCGTAAACTTTGGGGGTGAGTATTTTGGACTGGTTGGCAAATCGCTGGGTCTCGTTGAAGAGTGTAAAAATACATTTGACACCGTCTTCAACCAGAGGTTGCACAGACTGAACACCTGACACTGAGAATTTTCAAGTTGCAAAAAGTTCCACCGGCTGGAGCGGGAATCGAACCCTCACTTCGTGGCACTCACAATATGCCTGAACGACGGGTAACGCCGATAACAACACGACCATGAAGCCCACCTTAAATCGAACAGGATTGCATTGTCAGGTGGCGTCTCTCTTGCGTACTCTTCAACGAGTCCCAGCGATTTGCCAACCAGTCCAAAACAGTCACCCTTAAGTCACTCACTTGGGACCTCCCTTAGCTCAGTCGGTAAAGGCGCAGCTACATAGCAAGACCATGCTGGAGGTGGCTGGGTTCAATTCCCGGTCCGGTCTAGGAATTTTTCGGGTTGGAAAATTTCTCGACTTCCCTGGGCATAGAAGTATGATTGGACTTGCCACACAATTATACCAATGCAAAAATGATACAGGCATCGAAAGCTCTCAATTAATAACTGTGGAAGTGCATCTAGAACACTAAGTTGAGAGCACGAAATAAGCTAATATGCGATATGCAATAAGCTTGAAATGCGAAGAAGAAGAAGAAGAAGAAGTAAGTCACTCACAAGTCCGATATCACCCAAGGACTACCATCCTCTCCAAGCTATTCATCGTCGCAAACCAACGGTGCACCGTATTTTCCAACATCTTCATATTCACCCATAGCTCGTACTTTTCAAACTTCCCCAACTATTCTCCAAAGTTCCTCTGAGTAGTAAAACCTACTACCTTTATAAGTTCAATCGTTCAGTCCTGTTCCCTCAAAGTCAGTTATATTTTCAAGCTTCTCATTATTCTTCAATCTGCAATGAACAGAACATTTTTACAAATTTAATTGGAGTTATGGAAAACTCAAATGAGCTCAACAAACTTCAAATAGTTTCAGTAGAGTTCTCCAAATTACACTAAACATCTCAAAACTGTTCTGAATACATCATCGAAGTTCAGAGAGTAGTTCTGGGTGGTGTGGCCTATTCTGCGTGGTGTGTTCTGAAGTTCACAAAACAACTCTGAGGTACGCTGAACTTCTTTAAAGCTTACAATACTTCCTTGAAGATCGCAGAACTACTCCGAAGGAGCTTCAAAGGGTTCCTATGCAATTTATTAATGATCTGATAACTTCAGGGGAAGTTTTCTGATCTTAAGAGGAAGTTGTCTGAAGTTCAAGTGAAATTCTCTGATCTTCAGGCGAAATTCTTCGAACTTCAGGCAAAATTTTCTGAACGTAAAGGGAAGTTCACAGAAGCTCTCTAACGAAAAAAAAAATACCTAACTTCCGAAGAAAAGTTTACACATCTTCGCTGAAGTTCAGAGTACTTAAAAATACCTAAGGTTCATAGAACTTCCCTGTAGTCAATCAAAGTTCCCTTAAGTTTGACGAAAAGTTCGGAAAACTTCCGACAAGAAGTTAAGAGAATTTCCGAAGAGAGGTTCAGAGAACTACTTGCGAGAAGTTTAGAGATCATTCGACAAGCAGTTCAGAGAGCTTCTGATGAGAAGTACAGAGATCGTCCGACGAGAAGCTCAGGTAACTTTCGACGAGAAGCTCAGAGAACTCCCGACGTGAAGTTCAGAGAGCATCCGACGAGAAGTTTAGAGAACTTTCGACAAGACGTTCAGATGTTCAAAAGATGTTCATAGTACGTTCAACGAGAAGTTCAGAAAACTTCCGAGAAGAAGTTCCGGTAGCTTTCGAAAAGAAGTTGAGATAACTTCCGAGGAGAAGTTCACAAAATGTCTGAGGATAAGATCACTGAACTTCCGACAAGATGTCAGAGAACTATCAAGTAGAGGTTAAGAGAACTTCGCAATCTGTTCATGAAACTTCCCGAAATCCTCTATCCTTATCTTTCATTCCTCGGAACTTCTTCCCACAATTTGTGTGAACCCTTTTGAAGATCTCTAATCTTTCCTGAAGTTCTCGCTGCTCTTCTGATGATGTTCCTGGAATTGCCCTGAAATTAATATATTTCCAGAGAACTTTGGGATTTGGGCGTAATTGCTTTTGTAAAAAAAACACGTCTATCGCCGATTTCTCGTAAATTGAAACTCAATCTCACGAACAAACCATACCAAATGATAGAGGAATCTTTTCTCCACCTGTTTGTGCCGTTAATTTTTTAGATTAAGTTTTAATTTGCGAGGAATCGGCGATTGTAGTGCTTGTTTACAACAGCAATTACGCTCTAATCTCAAAGTTCTCCGAATTTGCCAAAAGTATCTCTAAACTTCCCCGAAGTTTTCTGAATCTTCAGTGAAGTTTCCGAAATTTGTCTTAAGTTCTCTAAACACTCCTGATGTTTTCCGAAATTCTTCTAGATTCTCAATGGTTTTCTGAATTCAATAGAACTGCCCTAAGGTTCTCGAAATTTGGAACTTTCCTAAACTCCCCGCAATTTGACTGATAATCATGGTCTGAGGTTAGGTTATGTTTATTAGCGAGACTTTCAGCCAGAGGCTGGTTCATCTCAAATATTGGGGAATCCAGAAGGGGTCCCCCCTAGTGACAGAGTTTGAAATAGCGGTGGGGAGCCAGAAGGGATCCCCTAGTTATAGAGTTAATGAGGTGGGGGATCTAGAAGGGACACACTCATTAAGAGGAGTGGACAGTCCAGAAGAGACCTCCCTGATAACAGAGTATTTGTTTTTCAGAGTTGGCTGTCGGCTAATTGTTATGGTGGTGTATTCAGAGTCCGTTATAGAGGTTGGTCCTGGTTCGATGCAGTGGGTCGGTTATGGTTGGTTCTTGTCGGTGAGTTAGGTCAGATGTTCTTATACATGTTGGCGTCCTTGATGAAACATATAACAGCTGCTTCGGTTGAAGGGTCATTGGCCAAGGCGTTTCTAATCTTCGTCGGGATCCTATAAAGATCCCTAATTCCCTGGAAACCTGGGCAATTCACTAAGAGGTGCTCTACCGTCATCGTTGTGTTGCAAATATCACAGTGTTTTCGGAACGAAGTCGTACTTCCCATATTGGGGGTCGTCCGAGTATGTCCTGAGCGGAGACAAGAAAGAATCAGTTGGTCATGACGGTTTGGGGAATATTGCCACTTGGTGGTTTCCCCTTTGATTTTACGGAGGAACGGTTCCCTTTTGCTGGCCCACTCCTGGGCCCAAGCATTCCGAAGTTTGAACTTCATCCAAGTCTTGATATCAGGTCCTGGAACGGTTTTAGTAGCGAGCCTTCCAGATCGGCCCGTAGCCGCAAGATGGTCTGCTTCACAATTCCCCCGGATGTCGCAATGCCCGGGGATCCATAAGAAGGTAGTGTTCGACGGAGCTTCCAAGGATCCAAGGATGTCTGGGATTCCAAAGCTGTTAGAACACTTGCAGAGTCCGAAAGGATACAAAGCGGTTTGCTGGCGTGGAAGATTGCCGCACTATCCGCAGATAACACAGAGTACTGGTCCAGGAGTCGGAAGAAAAAACTGGCAGCGGGATCTGCAATTCCAAGGCCGACTCCTCCCAAGGTCTTAGAGGCATCCGTATATCTGTGGTGGTGGTCTGAGTATTTCGTACGAAGCAGTTCAGTCACGTATGCGTGCATTTCTCGCGAGTTATTACCAGCCTGGAATCAACTAGCAACCGAGAGGTCAACGTGAAGGCTTGGTTCTGCCCATCCTTTGGTTCCGATCCAGGTTCCTCAGAGCTCTGTTCCCCTCTCTGAGGAGACAGACTTCTTCGTTTCCGGCAGTCTTCGCCAAATAGCTTATTGTTCTGCTTACCAGGGTCTCGGCAACTTGGTACCGGAAAGGCGGGTCGGTATGAGCCCAGCTTCAATACGGATGGCTTGATTATAAGTGGAACCTAGCCGCGCAATGAAGAGGTCACTATAGCCGTACAGAAAATCTCAATTCCGTAGAAGATGCCTTTTGCTACCCTAAGCATAATGTTCCTGTTGTCACTACGATGAGGGCTGGAAAGTGTCCGCAACAAGCTAAGTCTTGTGCGGTAGCTGTTCCGTACATTGTTAAAATGAGGAGCGAAGCTTAACGTCCGATCCAAGAGCACCCCAAGTATTGTGACCGTCTTCCGGAAAGGTATTGTGGTAAACTTAATGGCTGATTGTAATAAGGACGGTGTGAGGATCGGCAGATGTGAGAGACTACGCTTTTGTCGGCTGAGAGCACGAATCCCACCTGGGGCGCCCATCTTTGTGTGACCGATACAGCTGCCTGAAGGGCTTTGAGGGTACGGCCAATTGCCAAGAGAATTACGTTGTCTGCATAAACGAAAATATAAATCTCCTTTGGAAAAGGAGCCTCAAAGATCCCATTCATTGTGACCAGGAAAATAGTGACCGCAATGACGGAACCCTGTGGGACTCCTGTCTCTTCCGCTCGAATTGAAGAGTGGTTGTTCCCGATTAAGACCTGGAAGGTCCGGCCTCAGAGAAAAGTTCTAATGAAATGTAGGATGTGGTCAGCCAGCCCCCAATCACCTAACTGCTGGATTATCCGGGGTGTCCAAGCACGGTTGTATGCTTTTGCTAGATCCAGGGACGCGACGTCAACGTGGAGATTGTTTTCCATGGCGTTCTGCAGAACCTCTCCTAGGCCGGTGAAGTAGGCTTCCACTCAGACGGCATTATGCTCCCCGTCAAGATATTCACCCCTATTCTGTATTTCGTTTCGAACGAAATTCTCATACAAAAATATATTTTTTTTTGTATGAGAATTTCGTTCGAAACGAAATACAGAATAGGGGTGATTGTTGGACAACATCGCAAGTTTGGTTTCCGGCGGTAGATGTCTGAGCATAGGGTATCCGATTTCGTCCGGGCCATCATGGTCTGAGCTTTCAGAACTGTTCGAAACT
This sequence comes from Ochlerotatus camptorhynchus, assembly GCF_037179485.1. Lineage (NCBI taxonomy): Eukaryota > Metazoa > Arthropoda > Insecta > Diptera > Culicidae > Ochlerotatus > Ochlerotatus camptorhynchus. The sequence continues at coordinate 2,012,163 of NW_027040574.1, read as the reverse complement.
TACTTTTCTTAAGTTTCTGCAACTTTCTCTCTGATCTTCACTGATTTTTTTAAAAAAAATCGTGAAATCTAACGAACTGCCCTGAAGTTATTGGAACTTATCTGAAAGATAACGTTCGAAACATCCTTTAAATTTTTAGAAATTCCAAGAAATTCACACTCTTGAATGTTCCTGTGTGTTCCTGATATTAATGGGACTAACATACAGTTTTCAAAAAATGTCTGATGCTCTCGGAACTTCATTAAAAGTCCCACTTTTTTCCTGATGCTCATGGGACTCCCAATTTCTTTAAACTTTTCTGATGTTCCCCCCTACCTACCTACCTACCTACCTACCTACCTACCTACCTACCTACCTACATACCTACCTACCTACCTACCTACCTACATACCTACCTACCTACCTACATACCTACCTACCTACCTACCTACCTACCTACCTACCTACCTACCTACATACCTACCCAGACAACCAGAAGTCGTATAACAATGTACAGACAGTATCGTAAATAACTACAGTTTAAGTCAATATCGCATATAAGTATGACATACATCGTATTATGTTTAAGTTAAATCGTATAGAATGCAAATTTCCGACTTATATGCGATGAATCATTCTTCCATCGTACTGTATTATTAATTAAATCGGATTACATCGTAAGGCTTTTCAAATTGAAATTGTTATTACAGATTTAATCGTATATAATGTCAAATCAACTCGTTTAAAAAGAAATTAAAATTTGCACGTATATGGCCTCCACTTTTGTAGGTATAGGCCCTTTTTTTGCATTCTATACGATTTGTTTGATTGTATATATGTTTGTATATCACAGAAACAACTTTGAATATACGTGCATTCTGGTTGTCTGGGTACCTACCTACCTACCTACCTTATTTTTTTCTTTAAGCTGATCTCAAAACTACATTTGAACACTACTCAGAATTCCTAGAGATTTATCCCTAAAATTACCTTTATGCGCGTCTGAAAATTTTGTAGAAATTCCGCATTTTTGAAGATTCATCTTAGTCCGAAATCTCTTCTAACCTGAGTTAAGTTATGGTCAAATTTTCGCAATTCAATTTTTTCCTGTCCGGTCAATACCGTTCATTAGTTTCAATAAAGTAGAAGAGTCTGTGCCTAGGGTTACGAACGGAAGGTTGACGCAGGACCGCGATAAATCGGTACAATTATTTTTGCATTCTCTCAAATTTAAAGTTTTTGGCTCTCTGGCCAGAAATCGCTGTAGAAGGCAAATTTGCGCACGAGCTGGAAAGTGATGCCTGTGCCACAGAATATAGATTCATCCCATCCATCCACTCTTCTTATTAGTTCGTTAAATGTCTTAATTGTTTAACTATTTTCACAATTTGTACTATGCTCCATAAAATTGCTGGATAAATTCTCCGTCGAATGACATATAGCATGACATATTTTCCATCAATGGTTTTGAGAAATATGCGTTTGAAAACTGCCCCCATTTTCGTTACATGCCTCATTTTCGATTTCGTAATGTGACTCCCAGTATAGTAAAGAAAGACGTAGTGCTACGTCAAAAATGTTTTGATTCTACAAAATTAACATGTTTAAGGACTTTGCAAATCATTCAAGATCTGACTGATTTCTGAGAGATTTTGAACCCTACCTCTCTTTAGATAGTAGTTCAAGCAAAACAAAAATAAAAAATTAACTCACCCAAGTTAAGAAGTGGCGGTGAAGACTTTTCTAAAACCATCTGGCATCCCTTGTTGGTAGTATGGAAGGTTATGTTGGATGCCGCTTGAATCCACAGTCTCCATTGTATATGTCGACTCGTTCTGAAAGGAAAAGCAGTTAATTATTTCATGACTAAGGCTGTAATCTTCCTAATTTCAACATCATACATATAGGAGACGAACCAACCCCCGCTGCTAAAAGTCTCTATAATAAAGAAACCCAAACTAACATCATAAAATGTCACCCCCACAGATACAATCAACTGACATCGATTCCGGTTTCGCTCAAAAATTGCATCCACATGGACGAGTTCAACGTCGAGGGTAACGGCATCAGTCAACTGCCGGACGGCTTGCTGGCCAGCCTCAGTAACCTGACCACCATCACCCTGTCGCGCAATGCGTTCCACAGCTATCCATCCGGTGGCCCCGCCCAGTTTACCAACGTTACCAGTATCAACATGGAACACAACCAGATCGACAAGATCCAGTACGGAATCTTCTCACGAGCCAAGGGACTCACCAAGCTGAACATGAAGGAGAACGCCCTGACTTCCTTGCCACTCGATATCGGCACCTGGACGCAGATGGTTGAGCTCAACTTTGGAACCAACTCGCTCACCAAGCTCCCGGATGACATTCACTGCCTGCAAAATCTGGAAATCCTTATTCTGTCCAACAACGTGCTGAAGCGCATCCCCAACACGATCGGTAACCTCAAGAAGCTGCGAGTGCTGGACTTGGAGGAGAACCGACTGGAGTCGCTACCTTCGGAGATCGGTCTTCTGCATGACCTTCAGAAGTTGATCCTACAATCCAACCAGCTGACTTCGCTCCCCCGCACAATCGGCCATCTGACGAACCTAACGTACCTCTCCGTCGGTGAGAACAACCTCCAGTTCCTGCCGGAAGAGATCGGAACGCTGGAAAATCTCGAATCCCTCTACATCAACGACAATGCCTCGCTGGTAAAGCTCCCCTACGAGCTGGCACTATGCCAAAACCTGGCCATTATGAGCATCGAAAACTGTCCCCTGTCGGCGCTGCCACCGGAAGTGGTCAGCGGCGGACCAAGTCTGGTGATACAATACCTAAAACTGCACTCGCCCTACCGACAGATGTGATTTGTTCCTGCCGCGTAAGGAGAGGAATTGTGTATACATTTGGTTGTTTTCTCTGCGATTTGGTTGGTTGGTTAGTTGGTTGGAGAATTCGGGGTGTGGAAGCCCGGATGGAAATTTGTTTGGTCTCGCGCATCGTGCGGACAAGAAAGGAAAGAAGAAGAAGAAGAAGAGTTGCATGCAAAGCATGTGAGAAAAGCCCCACCGGCGAGCCGGCTTACAAGCACGTGGGTGGGAAGAAACACGAACGAAATTGTGTTTTTGTATTGTTTTAGTTTTCGAACGAAGCAGAAAAGTTAGTAAAAAACAACAAATCAATGTGATTAAAATAAAGCTTTAATAATATTGCTATTTAAGGAAAGGCAAATAAGCAAAACACACTAACAAAATGTTGAAAAAGCGAACAAACAAAAAAATCGACGTTGTATATTGAGCAAACAAAAAAAAAAAGAAACGTTAAATTTAAGCTGAAAAGAGTTGTAAAGTTGGTGTATATCAATTTATGGAAAGATTTGAACGCACGCTGCTAGGCGCAGGAGTAGTTGTAAGCAGTCCCGGCATCCGCCGCCATCAACCAAAGCGACCAATGTTTCCGTTACAGTGGAGGTAAGGCGTCCTACAGTTCGACTTTAGTTTATCTTTAAATTATGCCACTTTTGTCACAGAAACCATCCATCTTATGGCGGTGATCGAGAGGATATCAAATCCGCAACGGGACTGGGGTGGAAGCTGGTGACGACCACCCAGCATGCGAGCGATCGTGGATCATCCCTCGCTGTGTGAGCAGCAGACGCAGAAGTGAGTGAGAAAGAGAGGTATCAAATTACTCCCCAAACATGGGGGAAGGGGGGTCATTTTACTGCGAACCAGTGTAGTGTATCTTTTAGCCAAATAGTGTAACACACATAGAAGGATGTGTGACGAAGTATGAACAAACAGAAAACAACTAACGCATAAGCAAATCAATATATTTTTTTTTTAGTTTTTTTAAGGAGCTTATTTCGTTGGCACGAAAACCCCCCAGAAGGACGTCTGCGTGAAATTTGATCTCAAAATTTAGTCCGTTTCATTTTGTTTGTAGGGAATATTGTTGCATGTAAGACAGACGACTTAGGAATTTTTGAACCACAATGACAATGAGCAGAGAAACGGGAAGCCAAATTGGGTAGCGTACCGAAAATCGAGTTGATATTTTTTTTTCAGCCGTAGGAAAATGACGTCTTTGTTGTATTAGTCGGGATTCTATAGCATTTCTTACCTACTTGATGTTTAGTCCAAGGGAAACGACATTCATCCGTTTGATATAGTTAACGAATGGTGTAATTTGCGTTTGCAGAATCTTGAGCATATTGAAGTATCTTCTTCTGTTTAGATGATTATCTGGAGGAATTCCCCAAACGAGACTGGTAATGTGTTCGTTTCATTTGGTTAATCATAATCGAACAAAAATCGGACCTATAGGGTGTTCCAGAAAGTATAAGCACAGTCTACTATTGGAATAAAACAACGTTATTTTAATGAACTAAAACTCAAACTAAGTCATCATTGGAGACGCAATCCAATCAGAGTAACCTTTGAATTAAATATTTGTCACCTGACGATTGCTCCCTAAATAATTTTCCAATAACAACCACTAAAGATCATTTAGTACTGGACATAACAATTGGCGACGAGGATTCAAGAATAATTGCTTCGGCAGATCTGTCAGGAAGCTATTCTTTAGATGGCGGCGCACCTACAGAAGCTAGCGGAAACAGCTCAAACCGTTAGTTACCCGGAGCAAACACTTGAGGCCTTGCCAACGAATATCAGTGAGTTTTCGTTCGATCCGGAAAATGGAATCACCTTCAAGAAGTGGTACAGTTGGTACGCAGATCTCTTTGATTCGGAAGCCAAGAACCTGGACGATGCGGCTAAAGTACGACTGCTCCTGAGGAAGTTGGATACACCGTCACACACCCGGTACACCAATTACATTCTGCCGAAGGTTCCAAAAGACGTCGAATTCGCTGACACAGTCGAAACCCTCAAGAAGGCATTCGGATCACAAACTTCAATCTTCAACAAGCGATATCAGTGCCTGAAGAAGACATTATCAGCTACGGAGGTAAGGTCTACCGTGCTTGCGAGGATTTCGATTTCAAGAACGTGAAGCTTTACCAATGAACCACTTTGTCAAGTAGTTTTACCGTGACTTTCTACCAGCGATTTCACAGAAATTGGACCAACAAATTGCTATTTTACTATGAAACGCACTACTTTTTGCTACTTTTCTCGTGGTTCTAGATGAAAAATCTTCAAAATATTGTGTTATTTTGAAGTTCGAGTGGTCATTTTCAACTGCTCGAATTAAATGGCTAATTCAACTGCTTGGTGTTCGTCTGCGGTCTCAAAAGCCATTGCTACGCGGACGTACGAGCCAGGCTACTCTCCCGGATCGAAGCTGGAACACCAGAAGCTTCCGTTCAAGGCGGACACATCCATGATCGAGCATCAATCAAGCTCAAACCCAACGCAGCACAGGAGAAGAAGGGAAATTCTCGACAACAGCAGTCTTCGAAGACGGAAGATGTTCGGGATTGTCCATTCTCGAATCATCAGTGCAAGCAGTGTATCGGGTCACAAGGAAGGCTACTGTGGCTGCCACTCCAAACCAAAATCAGTTCAAGCTGGGGAGAAGAAGATGTCATTAATCAAATCAAGCAAATCTTGGAAGCTCCAAGAAGAGTTGCGACCTGTCACAATCACGATCGCCAAACAGCTGATGGTAGTAACGCTTTGTACATTCCTATCAATGTGCTCGTCGAAGCTCTCTCCATGACCATCCATCAAGTTGACGAAAGAAGTAAAAAGCAACTGGTGAATGTCGTCTTCTGTTGTGATCCATCACCGATCTGGTCATTCCCGACAATCACGACACTCATATGTGCTCGTTTTGAAGCAGTTGCTGCTTTGCTTGCTTATGTGAGTGTGTTGGTGAGTGAGCCCAACAGCTTCCGTTTCATGTTGCCTGCTTTGTTTGTAACTCACACAGTCGCGCCTGCCGAGACGAACTTGGAATGCGTAGGCATTGTTTTCATTTTCTTCTGTCGTTTCGCTTTTTCTCATGATCGTACTGCAGAAGTCTTAACTGTTTTCGTTGTGCTTTTCATCATCAGCAGCGAGTGTAACGTTTTGCATGTGAGCAACGACCATTACTGGTGATTGTTGTTTGCCATAGCTCTAACTCTCACTGCGTGACAAAACGATCTGTCAGCGATAGTCGGTTGATGCAAGAACGAGTGTCACGTGAGTGTCATGATATTTTGCATCACTGGCTCCAAGGCGTATACATCGCGAATCACATCGCTCAACACTCCAGCAAGCGGAAGTACGTGCCCACTTTCATCAACGGCTTGGCAACTAAGCTGCAACTGGATACGGCAAGCGACATCACGGTAATTTCAAAGCAAACCTGGAACTGTCTGGGTAAACCTACGATCAAGAAGCCGACTATTGAAGCAATGAATGCGTCGGGCAAGTCGCTCCATATGACGGATGATTTCCAGTGCGAAGTGAGCATCAATGGCAAAATTGCTTCCTCACAACAACGGCTGCCAACCTCAACCTACTAGGCATCTACGGTCTACTACGGTCTGCAATCAAGTGAAGACGATATCGATCCATCAGCAAGTTCGGGAATGCTGACGAACCAGCCCCAGGCTGAAAGCCTCCCTAATAAAGATAAATAATAATAATAATAAGTTCGGGAATTCCCATGCCAGTTCCCTTCAATACAATTATTCCATTGGTCGATGCCGAACTGACAACTGGTTGGAAATGCTAAACATCATCAAGCCAGTCGACTTCTCCGGATGGCCTGCTCTTATCGTGGCGGCACGAAAGCCGAACTGCCAAGTTCGCATCGGTGCGGATTACTCGACAGGACTCAATGAGGCATTGTAGCCTAACCATTAACAACTCAACTCAATGGCAGCACCGTTTTCAGCATCATCGACCTTTCCGATGCGTATATGCAGCTCGAGGTTGATGACGATTCCAAGAAGCTACTAACGATCAACACTCATCGTGGTTTGTTCCGGTTCAATCGCCTTGCTCCAGGAGTGAAGTCAGCACCGGGATCGTTCCAACGCTTGGTGAATGGAATTATTGCGAGAAAGGACATGGAGTCGCATGCAGCCTCACTCAATCAACTTTTCCAACGACTCAAGGAGTAGGGTTTCCACGTTAAAGCAGAGAAGTGCCGTTTCTATCAAACACAACTCCGCTACTTGGGGCACATCGTGGACGCACAAGGCATCCGTCCAGATCCCGAGAAAGTGAAGACCATAATTGCAAGTCCACCTCCAAGTAAGATCTGCGAATAACGGTCGTAACTAGGCAATGTCAATTTTTATGGAAGATTCGTGCGCAACTTACACGAATTGCGTCATCCGATGGACCAGCTGCTGAAGAAAGAAACAACGTGGCGGTGGACTTCCGAGGCTTTCGCAACACTTCAATCGAATTTACTCCTGCCGCATTACTGCGGAACGCAATTATGGAGAACCTGAAAAGAAGGCACACTTGCGTTAGTCTATGCTGTGACGACATTCCACGAATATTTGCTCGAACGTCATTTCACGCTTCTGACCGGACCACAAGCCACTGCTGTCCATCTTCGGTTCTCAGAAGGGCATACCGCTACACACTGCGAACAGGCTGCAAAGCATGGGCTCTTAAAATGCTTAACTACGACTTCGCTATTCAGCATGTATCTACGAACGATTTCGGATGTGCAGATTTGTTCTCCCGACTGATCGACCAAACCAACCAACCAGAGGAAGAATTTGTAATCGCAGCACTCACCCTGGAAGAAGATTCATCAAGCATTCTTTCCGACACAACAGAAAAGGTTCCGGTGTCCTTCACAGCCTAGGCTAGCTACTCTCCAAACTGTTGCTAAGTACATTCGTGACGGTTGGCCTGTCTGCATCAAAAATTCCGGTGTAGTTCAACCCTAGCCTAGTTGACGGGTGTGTGATGTTCCTCGACATGTTTCGACGACGGATTTTGCAACAATTCCATCGAGGTCATACAGGAATCGTACGTATGAAAGCAATAGCATGAAGTTTTGTTTACTGAGCTGGTATCACTGAAGAAATTGAGGATTACGTCAAACGCTGCTGGCAAGACACCCACTAAGACGACGTTGGAATCGTGGCCCATTCCTTCTAAACCATGATCCAGGATTCACATTGACCACGCAGGTCCAGTAGATGGAATCTACTTCCTAGTAATGGTAGACCCCTACTCCAAATGACCTGAGGTACACACAACCAAATCTACGGCATCGAACACCAAGCTGCTGAATCAATCCTTCGCAACGTTCGGCGTTCCAGAGGTAATCCGGGGATCCAAAGGAATCCGCCATATTCGCATTGCTCCGTATCATCCACAATCAATCGGGGTTGCCGAAAGATTCGTGGACGCATTGAAGAAAAGCCTCCGTAAAATTCGTTCGGGAGGAGAAACGCTTGCGGAAGCACTGAACACTTTCCTGCAAGTATATCGCTCAACACAAAATCTGCGATCTGGATGGCAAATCTCCAGCAGAGATGATGTTTGGAAGACTGCACTTCGTACCACCATATCGAGAGACAGGAAGAAATAGAATGGCGCTTTCAACCAAAAGCACGGCGCAATCTAGAGAGGTTTTCAGCACGGTGATTTCAGTAACGAGAAGATAGGAACCGTCAACTACAATGTGTTCCTGAAAGATCAACATCGTCTGATGCGACCAAAAAACCAACCAGCTGAAGACTCGTGTTCTAGAAAGGCAGTCCAACAGTTCGATATTTTTCGATGGCTTCGGACTAACAACTCCAATAGTGGTTCCAACTTACTATATACCTCAAGAGGATCCTACAGTTCAGCATGAAGAAGCACTGCAGTTTGAAGAACCATTTCCGAACAATCCAGATCATTCCAATCTGACGGATGACTTGTCGGAAAATGAAGGTATCAATAATGAGGAATCCGAAGATGAACAGGAACCAACGACAACGGAAGTAGAAGAACCAGTCCAAACGACTACACCAATCCTAGAAAGAGGTCGACGTAGGACATAACTTCCGGCCCGGTTCAAGCCCTATTGGATGATGAAACCTTCAGGGGGGAAATGTTGGATCCCAGCAATCATTGGACACCTAATCCAATCAGAGTAACCTTTGAATTAAAGTAAATTGAATAGTATTCCACTTCCAGTCTTTTTCAAATTCTTCAATTGAATTCGCTGCCTTAAAGTGTTTCCGCAGATATCCCCTGGAAAGGACCCAAAAAATTTCGATTGGACAGGCCTCCGGACAATTCGGAGGATTCATCTCTTTTGGCACGTATTGCACATTGTTTGCTTTGTACCAAGCCACCGTGTCTTTCGAGTAGTGCATTGACGCCAAATTGGGCCAGCATGTTGACGGATCATGGGCCGCAGACGCCGATTCAAACACTCCCGAACGTGTAAATTTCAGTGTTCATCGTCTCCTTCGTCACAAATGACCAGCATTGTCCAATGGTGTCGTATGCACTGTCGTAATCCGTTTCGTCTTCAAAATCGTCCTCTTCCAACAGATTTTCTTGATCTCTTCCATTGAGTACGGCAAAAACTGCTGGTGAGCCGGTAGCTTCACAACCCTCTACGATTTCATCATCATTTCATTCACAAGTTCAACTTCCGACCTCTGTTCAGTACTTCCACTACCTTCGGTTAGAAAGACGACAGAAGGTGACACAAAGACTTTGCCAGTTCTCGGATTGAAGATCCGAAGTCCCTTCGAACGATCGGAATATTCAACGAAAACGCCAAGTTCAGATTTCGGATCCCACTTTGATCGCTTTGCTCCGAACACACGTACTTCAGCCAGGTTCTTCAGGGGTCACCTGCAAACCTTTCGTCGGTGATTGGTTGATCAGGAATACAGCAGTTGAAACAGCCTCCGCCCAAAATCGCTTCTCCAGATTCACATCAAACATAAGGCTCGTTCAACGATCGTTCGATTCGCTCTCTCAGCTAGACCGTTCTGCTCCGGATTGTACGGCTCCGTAACCTCGTGGTGAATTCCGGATCTGCGAAGAAACTTTTCAAATTCACCGTTTACGTATTCTGTGCCGCTTGATCCGCTTCAACACATCATGTCCGCTTGAGCTTGAATTGTTGGAAACCTTGACCTTTACCGCATCCGCCGTGTTCTTCCTTCCAGACGCCTCGAGGCCCATTATCATCGGTTCGTACACCTCGGGGAGTCCCATCAGCAGCAGACTGGCCAACCAATCGTCATCAACCTTGAATCCTGCATCGCTCGGCTTATGACTTGTACTCATCATCTCATGTACGTACGCTTCCACGGAGGAATAGTCGCCTAGACGGATACTGGTCCACTTACGTAGTAATCCAATCCGCCGTGTCATTCCGTCATCCTGGAAAGCGTTCTTGAGAGGTTGTCCGATGCTTGCTTCACTGTATTCGCTAATTGCACCAAGCTATAGTTGATCGATTCGATGCTCAGGAAATTTGTGGCTAATGCCTTCAGTGATTGCGGCCCATAACCTAAAGGTTTCTAGATCGTAATTGAAACACGTCTGGTTATGACTAGTAGTACAGACAGAATACAATTTTGATTCAATATCAAATTCAAGGCTTTTCGATGTTCTCAGTTTTTTGGCAAAATCTCGAACTTTTCTTATTGACGAAAGCTTGGGTGATCTTCCGGTCCAGTTTTTGGTCCACCGGTTCCGGTTTACGGCCAGATTTCGGTGTGTCCTCCAAGGTAACTTCTTCACCGAGCAGGTTCGGTCTGCTCCCATACTTACTTCCTTACTGATAAGTTGGGAATAGTGCACCATTTGTGAACGATCTGTTTGCGCTTTTCCGGGGAAATGCCTCGCATTTTGTAAAAAAAAAAAACAATTGAGCAATGAGTAAACAATAACAATGGCGGCGAGTTGAAAGTGTGCTTATACTTTCTGGGACACCCTATATGAGTCTTAAAAGATGTGCACCGGTTTCCAAATAATTCTCTTCGTGGCATCACTGCCTCGATACCTGAAATTGAAGTCTGTGTTTGAGATGATGTGGGAGTTGACTCCTTTATTTATTGTTTCGCGCGTCACTTTTCAAATCAACCAATCTGCATTGATCGATTCTCTTCTTCGACTCTCTTTTTTTTCGTTAATAACGAAAGAGTGAGTCGCTGAAGATCATCGATCGATCTATTTGAAGAGTGACGCGAGATTTCAGAGATTGTTTTTTCCAACCGGATGCAACAGGAACAAAATCATAGAAATCCCATGCTATCTCAATCGTATTTTATTCGGCTGAATAAAAAAATGAACTCAACATTGGGACGGTTCAGCTATCGAACGAAAAACATAACAATCGATTTCAAATGGCAATCATTTTTGTTTGATCATTAGCGAAATATTCTCTTTATAAAACTCAATACCGGAGAAGCAACAACTGTTACTTCCAGTGTCGGAGACTTTTAAAACCTGCATATGTGTTAATTTTACGCAATTAGTTAATATACAACTTAGTAAAACAGTTAAAGCAATATCTTACAGCTTGCATGATTATGTTCCAGTACCTACTGCTTTACCCGTCTCTTCTATAATCATTTTACATCGCAAAGGTGCTCAATTTTTATTTTCTTCTTCTAAACCCATAGTGTAGTAATGTTTCCTGTTTTGGGAAGTAGCTTAATTTTGAACTGAAAAAAAAACCTTACAATTATGAGATAAAGATAAAACGAATTGCAACGAATTTATGGATGTTATTTAGGTCAAGACATTTTGGTTTTGTGTAAAATACGACCAACTGATTTTGGCAACAAATCGTTGATTTTTAGTCGTAGTCTAGAAGTTAAGTTTAGTTGAAATTGGAATGCTACCCTGAAAGCTAGTTTTTCAATTGCACACAGGATTCTATTTGCTGCGTGCAATTTAAGAAATGCTACCGTCGGTTTGTTCAACTAGGAGTACCGCGTCTGCATCCCTAGAGATGACTCCAGCAAAGTGTCCCTTGTCAAGGGGTTCAACCACCTAAGAGAGTGGATATTTCGAGTTTAAGAACCAAGATAATCAAGGTTAGCATTCCAAAGTTCACACCACTCTAAATATCAGTAGATCAACATTTTAATTTGACATTTGACCCGAAATCACTGAAATCTAGTCAGAACATCCAAAACCATACTAGGACATCATGAACACTGTTATTTTTTGCAGCTTTATTCTTTACGTAGGACAATAATTTTACAAATTGTCCGGACAAATCCACGATTCGCAAATTAGTTCGATTAGAACCGCTTTCGATTGACAAATAGTAGGAAACAAAGAGAATAAGAAAACAGAAATAAAATGGCCTAATAAAACTGTAGTGAAAGCAAACAAAATAAAAGTATGAAAAACAAAACATAAAAAAAACGATAAAAAAAAAACAAGCTAGACATAGAAAAAAAAAAAGAAGCAGAAGGAAACAGATGAAAACGCATACTAGTTAAGAAAACATACGTTGTACTATGTTTGACGAAGAGTATTATTATTCTTCAGGAGATTAGTGAACAGAGACAACACAAAAAACGCTATTTGTATTTTGAAAGTTGGGAAATCCCACGATTTGACTGTAGATTTAAAAAAAAAAATGTTAAACAGAGTGTATTTTAAGCGTAGGACAAATCTTCGTTCCTGGTCTTCAAAATAATTCTACTTTAGCGAGTTATTTTCGTTGGAAGAGCCATCATTTTAAAATACGGTTACAGACGACGTGCCATGTTCTACTGTCAACGATTTCAAGTATAATTTTTGGGAAGTTATCCTTCTAATTGCACTGCGAAACATTACAGGAACTTTGTTTACGTTAAGTTGAACTTTTTGAAGGACAAAAACCGTACCCATACAAACAGTTTTTGGAATTCACTACGAGATTGAGAAGCGGAAGAAGGAAGGAGAAATACACAATACGCACACAAATAAAGTATTCAGATGTAAGACGAAACTGATTAAGAGTAAAGAATATTTAATAACCATAGGAATAATACTTATTGGATAAGCAAACACAACAAGAAATAAGCGAATAGAGTTACTCATATATGTGAAAAAGAAATGTGTAGTCTACAATTACAGACCGTCGGCGAGTTGATCGAAATGGGAGTGATTGATTTAGTGTTTCACTTCCAGTAGAAACAAACGTTCAAAACTACCTAGACAATTTTCCCTTAAGTTTTCGGTTGTAACAAACATCACAATGTATGATCTCTACATTGAAAACAATGAATCAAACTATTGTTTTAATTTCATTTGCTCTGAAACACTTAGCAAGCCAAAAAGATAGATACAGCGTTTCTACAGCTTGGACATTTACTGACAAACAAGAACAAACATTAAACTTCAATACAGCGAAACATGTAAGGTGAAAGTTAGCAAACATATATGTTAATTACAAGAAAGAAAAAAAAACAGATTTAAACAAAAAACCGCATTATACATTATCGAAGCTGTTGTATAATTGAAAGCATTGAAATGGACATAAATCATGAAACAGAAACAAAGTGTAAATATTTCCAATCAACATAAATAAATAATAGAAAACCTTGAACAAAAAAACTTGCATATATTTGGGGTGTACAATTGCCAAACAAACAGGAAAGCAAAATAATAATACCTAACACAAACGAGAGAAAAAGGAGAAGAACTCAACTCGATACGAATCAGCGGTGGAAAACTGAAAACGAAAAGCACAAACTAGACAAGTAGACAGGTTAAAAATCAAAGTTTAGAAAGCAAAGAAGCGGAAGAAGAAGAAACAACACTTGAAATTACCAGAAAATATACACAAACAAACAAACAAACAATTGAACCATGGTTGAGAATTCGGGAAATCGGGAATGAACGCGAACAAGTGCGAGGGTTTATTTTTAGCTAGTATTTTGTCTTCTTGAAACTTTTGAAAAAAAACTAATTATGCTGTCGTGGTGATGATGATGATGATGATGATGTGTGCGTGAACGTGAGCGTGCGCGTGGAGAAAATTATTAATGGAAACGAGCTTAGTGGTATCGAAATCGAAATCCAGGAAAACAGGAGAAGACACATTCATTTGCATTTATTTAATGCTGTTTTCTAGTTTACGAGTGAGAGCGAGTGAGAGTTGGAAAGTGTTTGTGTGCTGACGAGGTGTGAAAAACAAACAAACAAACAGTCACAATCAGAGATTGATCGAATAAGAAACACTTGCATTACAACTAGTTATAATGTTCATTAAGCAGCAGTATATGGAGCAAGGGGGCAGGAAAAAGTACAGATACTTAAAGAAAAATGACAAATGAAAAAAAAAATGGGTGTTGTTGTTATTCCTTTGGTACCAGAGACACAGTGGAGATAGTGTGACGGTTAGAAGAAGACGGAGCAAGATATGTATATTCACACTGAGATAATACTAGACGAAAGCAGCCAGAGATATATTAAATACACAAATATTGAATAAACAATGCAAGAAGAATATATATATGAAAGAAACAAAGTAAAGATAGAAACCGAACGTAAAGTGAAATTACTTTATTAAGATGATGATAATTTTCATAAATAAATGTTTGTATATGTACAAGTGTGCTCTCTGTTTTTATTTGATGATGATAATAGTGGTTCGATGGCTGTAGGCTTTCCTCACTATTGAACTTGATCAAGCTTAATAACCTCTGATTGACATCAGCAAATCACTGTATGAAGGGCCAAAAAACGAATGGATGGATTGATCGGCAATTCGCCTATTCATCTCCTTGGGACAGTAAAGAATCTCCTTCCAACAACTTGATCAGTCAATTGGTCAGAAAACGAGCCATCCAACAGGGAGATGCCCCAATAAATGGGAAGACGAGCCCACAGTTTATCCACGAAATGTTAGCAACAGGGAGTTGACATTTTCACTCTCCCCATCCAAATCGCTTCAATTGGGTGGTCCTGGTGGTCCCTTCCCTTCCCAGCATTTATTGGTTGCTATAATTTTATAATTAAAGTGACCTTTGATGATGTACATATACTTACCTAAGATGATCCCCCCTATTCTGCGAGTCACGTGACTCTCTCTCACCGGTGAGGTGACAATTGTCACCTCACCGGTGAGAGAGAGTCACGTGACTCGCAGAATAAGGGGGGATGCCTCAATGGATGCCTGTTGCTGTTGGTTGCTTCTTTTGAAATCTCTTGTACTTTTTCTCTACCGCTTCGTATTTCATTCCGTGCTTCACCGGCAATTTCCTTCCGTAGATCGTCCTTGGTCGATTCTGACATGATTCCGCCTTTTCCGGTTTTTTTTCGGGTTTTTCTTCCGAGGTGGTTAATTTCCGTTCCTGATTTGACGTTGACTCCTTCTTCGCTGGTTGGTGCGTTCAGTCTCATATCCACATTGAATCAATGGTGAGATTAGCGTGTGATGATGGTGTTATATGCAAGTGCTAAAAGAGAACGATAGAAATAAATAAATACGAAAGAGATTAGCTTCAAGAAGTGATATTTTCATCGGATTCCCTAACTAACACAGGCAAACAGACACAACACATTGCACATTTCTCATTGTAAAACATCGTCACTAATATACCATCTGACGTTTACTCTTTGAAGGACAATACACTCAACAGATTATTACGCACCTTTATAATGAACTCTTGACTTAAACATTGTCACGTCCTATCTGTTAGATACTCTTACTCAAACTACTTTTTCCTCCATTGCTTATAAATTCCTTTCCCTTGGTCCTCTTCATCTGTCGCCATACCATCTAAAAATCCACTTTCTTCATTTTTGTAAATTTCTTCAACTTTCCTTTTCCATTTTTCTTTGTTCAGTATTACTTCTTTAAATTCCTTCATATTTTCTTCATCAAATTTAGCAAAATCCTGAGCTTAAGATTTTTTTCCAAGTAAAGCTAGGTCTACCCTCTTTTTCCTTGCTGAATTTTAAACTATAAGCTAATTGCAATGGATGACATTTAACTCTCCTTCGTATGTGTCCGTAATAACTTAACCTGCTTACTCTTACTCGTCAATTGATTGTCTTTCCTTCTAGCAAATTTAAAATAACCTGGTTTTTTACAGTTATTATATATGTTTCTTAGCATGATCTTTTCATAATTAGCTAGAGCAATCCTACTTTTCTTTGTTAGAACTGCTACCTTAGTTCCATACAACATAGCTGGAGCCAATACTGTTATATATATTATCTTCCCTACTTCCCAACTCGGATGAAATCTTGAACAAAAATCTACCACTAATCTGGAAACTTTTAGAACAGTGTGCTCTCAGTTTTTATTTATTGGTCGAAAAAAAAATTCTCCAAATTAATTAATTTTATTGACCCGAAATATTTATTCTTATGCAGCGTCCAAAGTCCAGTCCATTCCGTATCGAGCGCTGAACCGGTTAACACGGTCCCAGCATAGAGGTAACTCTAAGACCAGAATGTCCCGAAGATACGTGCTCAACTTTTTGGCTCAACTCTGGTACTATCTTCGGTCCCAAGCTAATCGATGCACCCCTCTAAACATAGGAAAAACCACGAACCCCTCATTTTATCTGTCAAACTTTCATAGCGAATCAAAACAAACATAGTGTAGTACTAGAATGGGATACGTTAATCGTTTGCTTGGGACCAATAGGCTAGTCAAGTAGTGAGCCAATTTAAAATCGTCAGTTTCTAATTGATTGTTGGTCCTAGTCTCGTCACCAGGGCTCTACATTTTCGAAGCTCTAAAATGAACTCATGTTTTTTTTTCTCTCATATACATACGTGTTCGACGCTTTATTTCTATAACGCCTAGCTAGACTGTCAGCTAGAAACGAAAATAAAAAAGCAGGACGCTTAGAAGGAAAGGCTGGCTGTGGAACTTCTCGTCGTTGCTTTGCTCATCGCTTTCAATGTAACTAACGTCGATTTTCTAGTTAAACGAACCTCATTATGGCTTTCAATCCCCCATCCCCGCTCTTTCAATTTGTTTAAAATGCGTTATGTTCCGTTTTGATCATTTTTTTAGATAAATATATGGATGGAAGATAAATTAAAAATATAACGTGTAATCTTCACGTGTTTTCACGTGAGAAATGCTTTAAATGTGTTATTTCATTTTCCATCATATACGTCATAAAACCTCTGTTGATGTGTTTCATGAAAGAGAAAACTATCAAAGTCGAGCGCTCTTTCGCTCATCCGTTTCACCGAAGCTTGAAAGGAAGACCAATGGAGCGACGGGAGAAAGAGAGACAAGCGATTGAACATTTGTTTGTGCACGCCGACTGAGGTTCTAGAATGCTGCGAAGCTGTTCGACTTTAACAGAAAAAGAAAGCCAGCAGTCTCTTCGTCGCATCGATTTGGTCGATTGAAGCTGACATTCCCCCCTATTCTGCGAGTCACGTGACTCTCTCTCACCGGTGAGGTGACAATAGTCACCTCGTGTGAGGTGACTCTCCATTTGATTTACATGGAGAGTCACCTCACACGAGGTGACAATTGTCACCTCACCGGTGACAGAGAGTCACGTGACTCGCAGAATAAGGGGGATTGTGACGCCCTGCTCGTCACATCACATTCAGTTTTACTTTTTCCACAAGCGTGGTTTTTTTCGCAATACAGTGTCCAGTGTCCAGCTGACTAGGCGCGCGTGTCTGGGAAGCACCGAATTTCGGCGAGCCCGTTTACTTCGAGTGTCCATCTCTAGCCATCCCGGTGAAAGTTCTTTATCTTCATCATCATTATCGACGTCACCATTGTCTTCGCCATGGTATAATAGAATAGTTGTTTCGATTGCCTCGCTCAGCAAAGTCAGCCTGACCGGAAAAAATAACCATACAATTACCATAACATAAAACACAATTACAACAAAATCTATTGTTACTAATCGATCTTATTGTACGTATATTGTACAGTAACTTTTAACGTATTGTTATTACAATAGATGTACAATGCCGTTCTACGATTAACTGTCCCATGTTCTATGCAATCGTGGGACTCTTATGCGTATAACGGCAGTACAGTACGTCCCATATAGCAAGAATTTTAAACAATAGAACAACAATACAATTAATGGTAAATTGCTCAAGTTTGTTCGAGGAAAAGTGATTTTTCGTATGATTATGATACATTACAACTCCTTTCTTTTACTGTAGATTTTCTCATTTACCATAGATTCTAAAGTAGAACCAGTAAGTTCTATTGTTATTTTATCGTTGTGGACAATACGATTTATTGTATATACATTAAATTCTATTGTATGGTTACAGTACATTTCATTGTACCTCTATGGTTCTTTTTTTTTACGGGCCACTGTTCCCTCCCTGACTCATTGGTTCGAGAATTTTGATAGGTTAGCAGGTTATATGAGGTACCTAACGTGCAGAAGGAAAAGCAGCACGATTGGAAGCAACCGTAGCCGTGGGAGCTGCACCATTAATTCGTGTAGCCGTGGCCGTTGGCTGGAAACCTCGATCTGGTCACGACATGCTGATTCAAATGTGCAGCTCCCACGTCTGCGGCTGCTTCCAATCCTGCTGATTGTTCCTTCTGCACGTCTGTCTCCTCCAAAATTCGTTACAAGAATGCCGTCAACGAGTAGTAGTAAATTTACATTTATTTGTTGATTCATTATGTTTTAACACTGGTTTTGCAGTACAATTGATTAGCCTTTGACTCTTCATCTTTGTTCGGTTAAACTGAGTTTGTTGAGTTTGAGTTTTGAAAATTTGATAACCTACCTACTTAACCTAACGTTCCAGATCCCTGATGATCTTCTGATCTGATCGCTTACAGCAATATTTCGATGGTAGCAGGTCTCCGTAATTCCAGCGCCTGAAGACCAGCCAGGTGATGGACCTCAGAGTTTCGAGTGCGTGGAGGACAGTTGAGGATCATCCGGGAAGGATTATTTGCTTATAGACAGCAAGCTTGTTTTTCAGAGACAGAGTGGATCTCCTGTTGATGAGCGGATACAGGGGTCTCATCAGGATGTTGCATTTGGTTTTCGTTTTGTCAACGTGTTCCCTGAAAAGCAGCTTGCTGTCGTGTGTAAGGCCGAGGTAGACTACCTCTTTGGACCATTCCACCACTGTGCCGTTCAAGTTGATCTTATTATTCTCAGACGGAACAAGTGTGGGAGATTTGGAATGAGGAAAGATGATGACCTGGGTCTTTGCCACGTTTATACGGATCTTCCAGCTGTTGAAATAATCAGACAGGACATCCAGTCCTCTCTGAAGTTTGGCGGTCAGAGGTCCGATGACCCTATAAGGACGATGGATTTATCATCTGCGAACAGGGACAACGATCCACCATCAGGAAGAACCTGTATATCGGAGGTAAACAGGTTGAACAAGATCGGTCCAAGGATGCTTCCTTGTGGAACACCCGCACCGACATTGAAGGCATCCGATGTGATGCCATTCAGAGAGACTCGGAATGTCCTGTCCGAAAGATAGTTTTTTATTATCTTCACAAGGAAGATTGGAAGACCGTATCGCTGCAATTTGTAGACCAAGCCATCGTGCCAGACATTTTCGAACACTTTTTCAACGTCCAACAATGCCATGGAAGATGTTTTAGATACAGACTAAAAGGCTGTTCCGGCTGAGAATGTTTGTCACTCGAGTTAGCTGGTGAACAGTCGAGCGACCTTTACGGAAGCCAAACTGCTCCTCGAGCAAGAAGTTGTTTTCATCGGCAGATGTCAGGAGTCGGTGGTATACTGCTCTTTCGAACAGCTTAGATAACCCCGAGAGAAGGCTGATCGGTCGGTAACTTGAAGGAGAGGACGAATCTTTCCCAGGCTTCCGGATGGGGATGACTTTAGCTGACTTCCAGAACGAGGGGAGTAGACAAGTCGATTCAAGCCGTCAACGAGCTTAGGTACCTCACATTTATACCTGCTAACCTAGTAAAATTCTCGAACCAATGAGATTCCGTTTACATACGGTATATCACGCTTCACGCTCAATCGATTCTACTCATTCTTTATTCCACACTAGCCCTATCACTACACTGCCCATAATCGCATATCAGTCCCATATGGATAGGAAATCAAGCAAAGATGGGACCGATATGCGATTATGGGTAGTACAGGTACTACAAACTAAAGAGCCAATCTTCATTACGTCGAAAGTAACAAAGGTAAACAAAGTCGAGCTATCAGTGTAAATCGATGCACCTGCTACTACACTATTTACTGTCCGAATATAGGATCACATCCCATTTTTAAATTTATTGATATACGCACTGCATGGTGAATGACACAGTAGGCTGCGCTTGAAAGCTGACCTGTTTTTCTTTTGCTGTGTATTTTTCGACAGCTAATTAAACATTTTTTTTTGTTTTAAATTTGTTAATTTGTGTGCTGAAATTTAGTTTCAAGTGTTCATAAAGTTATCATTTAGTGATGTATCGTGTTTTGCTTGTGATTGCCTTGAGTGACTCGGTTGACATTGAATCTAACCTCCAGAATCTACGACGCAGTTTCAATTCTATTGTTCGGTGTAGGTTCTGATTCTCTCCGATTCTTCGAGTTCGGATGGCACACTTTCGGCGTGTAGTTCTATTGAGAGATTCGTCACCGTGGGCGATTTTGAACCCGGTCCGGTTGGTGAATTAGCCCGGGAACGTGTTGATAATGTGTCCGTCGCGAGTTTTGGTCGTGATTCAGCCGTGAATCAGCAAGTTTTCCACTTGCAAAAGTTCTCGGCTGCTGGTCTCTCGCTGGTTCCGGAGATTGCGAACAATATGAAAGATGCCTCGCTGGATACGCCCAAGACTGGACGGGTGGTAGCTGGTGGCCGCGAACCACCTCCCAGATGACCATTGCAATGCAAGAAAATTTGTGTTCGTTGAAGGAAGTATTATGATAAAGGTGCATCACGAAATGAGCTGCAAAGCTTAGAGAAAATCAAAACTACGGAACGCATGGATATCCAGGATCAAGTGAACATGGTGAAACCAGTCCAAAAACATGTTACAATTTAAAAAACCATAAACTAAATACGTGCCTGGTTTGAAAAGAATATTTTCGAACCTGGAAGCGTGTATGTCATACCAAGATCCATTTGATAAAGGTGATGCATACATGCGGGGCTTATTGTAAGTGAAAGTAACCTCGGAATGGGCGTGACTCTCCAGACATTCTGAAATTGGTTGCTGGATCTGCAATAGAGCTATCACCTTCTAACTCCCGGACTAAAGCTGTCTACAATGACCATAAATGCGACATTGTAGAGAGAGTTCTTCCATAATAACACTGCCGGCCAGTGGGGGTTAGATTGAATACACACGCACACGCACACACACACACACACACACAGACACACACACACACACACACGCACACACACACACACACACACACACACACAGACACACACACACACACACACACAGACACACACACACACACACACACACACACACACACACACACACACACACACACACACACACACACACACACACACACACACACACACACACACACACACACACACACACACACACACACACACACACACACACACACACACACACACACACACACACACACACACACACACACACACACACACACACACACACACACACACACACACACATCCCATTTTTAAACTTATTTACCAGATAAATTGCTTTTTGACGTAATCACCTTGCGATCAAAATATTTTTCGATGTTACTTAAGTCACCCGATTTCTATGGAGATGCCGTTTGTCTTAAGTAACAGCGCAGAGAAACCCGAAAGGTGAAAAGTGTACGTTCGCCGTTTCACTTTCTCATGATTAAAGTGAATAAATCGAACTGTTTGTTGATAAGATGATTTCGGTGGTTCTAAAATGATGAATGGGGCTCAAAAACCAGTATTTTTTAGCATGAAAGCTAGCGATCTGCTTTGTATGATTAAAACCCTACTTAATATGTCAAACAATGCTATCACTATGAGATTATAGGGTAAACGCTCCTATAGTTGCGGTACGTTAGAAGCGTTAGGTTCCTATAGTTGTGTATGGAGACTCCATACCCCTATGTGTTTAATTGGAAATAGGCATAACTTTTCGGTCATCAAAACAAAATTTGTTTTTTTTTTCGCGGATCGGTGCGAATGTTACTTTAGACATAATGAAATGACTGTCTTCGTAAGAACCATGGGTTGTCTTTTTTCGGCGCAAAAACAAACCTTTGAGAACTCTCGACATTACGAAAGATTTTCTCCGACTTATGATGGGGCAAAAAAAATTGCTGAACACGAGCTGTTTGTGTTGAGCATAACATCTACATCCTTTCTCGAGACGTGGAGATAGAAGGCGTGGTCTCCGACGCAAGTCTGATTGTCGAGGACTTGAAACGTGCCTCGGGTAGTTTTAAGTGACGATACTGGATGTAAGGCAACTGCATTCAGTATATTTGCTAGACGGTAAAAAAAATTTATCGTTTCGGGTGAATTTCGCTGGTTCAGTTCTCGCAAACTTTGTTTTCCGGTGCGCTTGATTGTACCGAGGGTATATAATTGTACTAACTGCAAAAAGCTGGGACACTCGGCCAGCCATTGCGATAACAAAACACGTTGTGGCAAATGTGGTGAAAACCACAAAGGGGATTCTTGCCACAAAGAATCAGTAAAATGCGCGTACTGTGGCGAAAATCATCACCCCTTGCAGGATTTTGTTTTCTTTATTTAGGATATTTTTAGCCGTAGGCTAGTTCATCTCCGTAGAGCCTTGCAGGAGTGCACGAAGTAGGTTCAAGCAGCACTCCTATAAAATGCAACGTTCAATCTCTGGACGCTCCAAGCAGCCATATGCACAAATGGTGAAGGCTGCATCAGCCGTCCAAGATGAAAACCAATTTTCAATTTTGTCAGCTGAAGAAACGGGCTCTGACTCATTCGATGAGGGATCAAAAAAGACATCTCCCTCCTCGAAAGTGCACCGTAAGAAAGCTCCTGCTGATTCAATCCCTGGCTGCAGCAGGAATTTCCTACCATTATCCAACAAAGATAAGAAAAACAAAAAAGCTGCTCCTCAAACTGCTCAAAAGAAATCCAAGTTCGAACGAGGGTTGCTAGCTTTTTCAGATATTGTGGAATTCATATTAAATATGTTCAACGTACCCTCTAAGAAGCTAAGTTTCTGCCTTGCTTCCAACATTAGAAGCATATCTTAAGCAATTGACTGTTTCCTGGCCACTCCTTGCATCAATCATATCTTTCGATGGATAATTCGTCGAACGAGGTTGAAGATACGATCACTGTGCTACAGTGGAACTGCCGTTATCACAATTCTGAAACATGGCTTTCTTCCGATAAAGAACTCAACTTTCACGATTTTAACATTGTACGCCTGGATAGAGACGATTCTTATGGACGAATACTTTTAGGGATCAAAAAACCCTACCCTTTCTACAAAATCTCCCTTCCAACTCTATCAGGCGTCGAAATCATCGCTTGCCAAATAAATGTGAAGAAGAAAAATCTTTGCATAGCTTCAGTATACGTTCCTCCGAGAACCTCCATTAGCCGTAGTCAACTTTGGGATCTAGTTTCGATTCTTCCATCCCCAGTATTAATTCTAGGTGATATGAACTCCCATGGTACTGGGTGGGGCGATCTATACGATGACAATAGAGCGGCTATTTTTAACGATTTATGTGGCGTTTTCAACTTGACTATTTTGAACACTGGTGAAGTGACACGTTGCTATACAACATTCAAATATACACCGTGAAATGGTTCTCGGCTGTGGTTCACGAATATTGGAACTAATTTTCTCCCGTGTAGAATTAAGTGAATTTTGTTACAAACAAAGAACAATGTACTATCGGCTCCGTAAAGCTTACGCGATTGAGCCTTCCAAATAAACGAACTAGATAAAAAAACAACCTATAATTTAAGTTACCACATATTAGGTTTTATTGATTTAAATCTTAATATGTGGTCACTTAAATTATAGGTTACAGTTCTTTTCTGGAACGCCTGTGCCGTTGATATCCTGCACACAGGGATCGGTAGCAGAAGTGGAACAGATCTCAACCACGCAACAGAAACGGAACTCAACTGACAAAATGAGATTGCCTTTCTGGTACGGACAGATGCAACCACTGCCCTAAGCTAATATATTACCAATCCGTTTAAGCGCCAACACGTGATGCGGAAATGCGCGTTGTAAAGTCTACCCAGCTAGCTCTAACGGGTCTAACGATCGCGGGGCCAAACTCAAAATACTCTCAAACCAAACAACTAACGTCACCAAAAGCTTGTAGAGTTAAAAATAGGTAACTAGATGAAATCGACTTCTATTCATTGGCTTTGCCGTATATCTTTCTAGGTTACACATGTGTGGTTTTGAGTTAGAGGATTAGTAGTGTGTACATATAAAGGTTTCTCGTTAATCTAATGCTCTAATCTGACCTTGGTACGCAACCTCAGTTGCTTACTGCTGACGATAGACGGCTACTCGGTGAATAATGGTGTTGTCGGTGGCTGGTGTTGACGGTCGCTGATGGAGTACGGTCATGTGGCCGATCGACGTAGACGCTCACAGCGCTGCCGAAGTTGCTTTCGGCCGGATGACCGATCGGTGAATAGTGGCTAGAACGCCCACTGTGCGACTAGAGTGCAGTCGGGCTATCGATCGATGGCAATGGCCGCAGCCTTGCTGCCGAGGTTACGTTCGGAAGTATGGCCGATAGCTAGCGCGCCCACTACGCGTCTGGAACGCGACCAAATTGTCGACCGCCGGAAATGCCCGCCGTTCTACCGTCAAATTGGCTTTCAGCCGGATGGCCGTTCGATGAACGGTAGCGTCAGTTGCCGATAACGTGTGCCTTCACACTTCACACTGCACGGAGAAATGGTTTGCAGCAGGCTAGCGCGATGGCGCTGGTGAAGCGTCGTAACCGTACTCACGTGTTGTTGGGTGAATTATGGCTCGTAGGACAAGGGACTGGGAAAATACGGGAAAGTTAAACGTTCCATCCGAAAGAATTGTCCTGAGGAGTTGCGCATCAAAAGGCAAACAGTTATACAAGGTGTGAATATTAACATTAAAAGAAGATTCCCTCCTCGCTTCAATTTCTCAATCGGAAGGGGAATTTAATGTATGACGGGATTAAAAACAAATGTTTCTTATGCAAGATGTAATGGGGGAATTTCTGTCACAAGCGAAAGTCACGGAGGCAGCCAGAAAAGCAACAACAGGGCAGATATAGGACCGGTTGCAGCTTGGATAGCAGTACGTACATATAAATGGTAGCTAGAGGTACCGGACCCGAGGTGCTTAATACAAAGGTGATACAGAAAGAATAAGACGAAAATGAACGATGATTATTTCGTATGGCAAGTTTTTGTATAATAAATACTCTCCTCGTGTTTATTCCGGAAAATTATTGATCACTTGCGCAGGAAATCAATTTAGTAAGACATTTGTGACCAGCATATACCTTCCGGTCGTATGAAACAGGTCCAAACCTGTCCATATCCGTCCATTTTTGTGGCGTCTCTTATGGCAAAATAGTGAACTTTTCATGAACACAAACGGCAAAGAACTAACAAATGCCTAACCAAAATGATTTCCTACGCAAGTGATCAATCTTTGACATGAATTTCGCGAAAAAAACACGAGGAGCTACCTATACGAAATACTCATACCTACACTGATAAATTGAACTATTCCCATTTTGCTTGAAATTTAATCAATTTGACATTAAACTCAGTTTAATCATATCGAATGATTAAAAAATAAGCATCTGATATTAATCCCAGTTTAATCATGGTTGATTAGATTGTATATTATCTTTTTTTGAATAAATTTTAATCATTTTAGATTCTATTTTAATAATTTTTGATTGAATTTTAATCTTTTTTGATTATACATCAGTATTCAAAAAGAATAAAATTTAATACTGGAAAGATTATTTCGATTTTAATCATGCATGACTATTGCCGAAGTAATCATGGCTCGGACTCAATAAGGTGAAGCGGGAAACTGCATACTTTTTAAGCTTTTATGATTTAATTTATCTTTGAGTGTAGTTAATTTTCGTCAACAAAGTAACACTTCTTCTTTTTCTGTGCCACCTCCTAATCCGTCCATTTCGTACCGAACAGGATAGAACAGAGAATGAGAAGAAGCAAGCGAAAGCCAGAAACAGCACCCACTTGTATTCCAGTACAGGAGTAACAGCTAAGAAACTACGAAATCAACCAAAAGTACTAGAATTAGAGAAAACAACTACCAGCGAAGATGACAATGGAGGGGGGGAGGGGCACCCAGTTCGAATTGTTTTAGCACAGCAAACACCCATCCGCGCGTGTTACATCACTAAACTTAATAAGACATTTATTCATTCTCTGCTTGCTTGCGGCGAAAGTAAACCTTCTTAATAGTACTTTCTCTCTGATTTTACGCATGTAAATTGCATCCAAAATACGACTACAGCTAGGTTTTGTTTTGTTGTTTGTTTTTAAGTAATAATATAAATACCGTCGTTTGCTTTTCATTGTTTTACGTCTTCTCCCCCCCTTGCCGATTTTTTGTTTGTGTAAAGGTTGATTGTGTTTTTTCACATCTCAGCAAAACGATCATTGCTTTTGGATGGGGGTAAAATAGTAATACTTTAACGCGTCGATCATTACGAAATTCGATTTAGCTACGAATCAACTGCAAATGACGTTCTTATCGGGAGGGGGTGGTGCTGCTGCTGCTCGGTAAGGGTTAAAATACATTCGGAAATCTTGCAACATTCGATAAACTGCTAGAAATTAAATTATTAACATATTATGATTCACAGTTACCAAAATCGGTATAGTTCTAAAAAAACGAAGGCAGATTCGTCCTGTAATGTGTACGTTGTTAGGCATTTACGGTTCTTAGTTTGTGTTTGTTGTTTTTTTCTTCGCTGCTTAAATGCTTTCGATGGTTTTCCATGGGAATTCAAGGAAAACGCTCTCTGCCTTCAGGTTCTAAGTACACCCTGCTTCGTGTGTCAAGTACATATTAATTTTGGAAAACATCACACGAACGCACGTTGTGGACATTTCTAGAATAAATCGAATAAAATACTTACCTGTCTATTAGCGAATGTCTGTCTGTCGCGATAAAAGTGATAATCGTAATATTAATAAACTAGCTCAAACTTAAACACAACGACAACAATCGTCTCGTCGGGCGGTCGTCCTCTGTGTGGTGTGGTCATAGGTAGTAGCAAACCGGTTCCTTGTCGTCGATCGATCATCATCATATCTTACGAACTGCGTTCACACTTTTTTCGTTCGGTCGTTCGTTCGATCTCATTAGAACTGGCTCTCCTTTCGGAGCAGGGAAGAAACCGTCGTGCCACCAACGACGCTCCCTCCGGTGGTAACCGTCTTGGAGTTCTCCGTCGTGCTGGTCGAATTGTGCTCTCCGTTGACGTGACTGCTGCCGTGCTTGATGGTCGTGATGACCGACTTGATGACCATCGAGTTGGCTGCCGTTTCCGTGGAGTCACTGCGGGGGAAAGAGGTTTTTATGTGTGACTTGTAAGATTGAGTCGCAACATACCCAATGTGTTTCAAATCTTTGATGTTGGAAGAGTTGAGAGTGGTGATATCGGTGGTTTTCGCCGAGGAAGCCACATTATTCGAATGCGTGCTCAGTACAGAAAGGCGACCTGTCGGCGGAACGACAATTAGCTGTTATTTATATGTGATATGATTACATCTGCTACATACCGACAATCTCCTCGGTGGTAGTCGAGCAAAGGGTGGTGGTCGTCGAGTTCAAATGATCACGAACCGAATCGATCGTAATGTCCCCGATGGAGCTGGTAATGGTTTCGTTTGCCTTGTTCGGTGAGGCGTCATCTCCACTGCCGACACCGTTGGTGAGGCCCTCCCCACCGGCACCGGTGCCAGTTCCGTTGAAAGAAGTAACGGCAACCGAAAAAGGCGTCGCAGGTGCATCAATCGGTTTCTCGGCAGCGTTTTCGTCAGCTTTCGGTGTCGCAGGCGTTTCTTCAGCTTCAACGGCTTGTTCTGCTTGCTCCTGCTCGGGTTGAGACCAATCTTCCAGCTCGATGTAACCGGTTGGTGAAACAATCTTCGACGTGGACATGGTGATTCGCTGCACCTCGGACGAGGACATCATGTACAGCGCCTCGCCGTGGTTTGTGAAGCAAAGTGACGAAATTCCACTGAAATAGGTTCATAGTTTAATTAAGAACTCTGGAAAAAAAATTCCTGAAAACATACTTGATGTCCTCCCTCCGTACGGCAGCGGCATTCAGCTGGCGTTTCAGTTCCGGAATCGACAGGACCAAGCAGTCACCGAGGTTCGTCAGACAGAGCAGGCTGATCTCGTAGTGTTTCGCTACTTCGGGGGCCGGCGCAGAATCGGTAGTGCTTGCATTCAGCGCTTCGGCTGATGGAGAACCAGATGCTGTCGCAGATTCGGCGGCAGGTGACCTTGGTCCGGACTTTGATGGACTTGCCTGCGGGTGATGTGCCGGCAGGGTGCACATGAAGGTAGCGAAAGCGATACGACGAACTCTGTTGATAGAATTGCACACAGAACGTTACGGACTATTTCGCCTGGCAAAGGCATAAGTGACGCAGTCTTACCTCGCTCCTTCGTGCGCCGTTAGCTTGTACTTGTTGATCGGCTTCAACTGCGGCAGGGAGAACACCTTGAATTGTTCCTCGGATGCGATGAGAACCTTGTGTGGTCCCGGTCCGGGTTTTGGTTGGAATTCGAGCGGAACTCCATGCTGGAAAAAAAATGCACCAGTTAACTCATAGTATTCGAACCTGATAGTCAGCGATTCTCAAGAAAATCCATAAGCTTCTGGACCCCCAGCAATATTGAAGATAGGTGTTATAAGACCGAATACGCCAAAAAAGCATTCAAAATGTATAACGGCCGCCAGGGTAGTCTGAAAAACCATTAAATAGCTTCAACACTATAAAATCAAGCCCAGGGTAGCCAGTTAATGTTTATTTTGAAGTTCCCAGTTTTCCTGGCTCAAATTTCAAAAAAATTCCCGACTTTTAATATTTAGCAAAAAAACAGAAAGTTTTGATTGGATTGCAATATCCCATTATTTTTGGGTAATGGAAGATCAGCTAACCGAACGCTATCGGACTGAATAGGTGGTCATTATATCGAATTTTAGAGTGAAGGATAAAAGCGAAGACGACAAATCAAGTAGACTGGCAACTCTGCCAAAAATCAGGAGACAGTAACGGCAACGCCTCTTCTGAGCAAAAGTGGAACCTGTGTATGATGGTGTGTGTTAATTCACGAGTGCATTCACACACATAGGTAGAAACAAATAGCTGTCAATTATTGGTTTTGTTATGATTGTCGTAAAAAGTGAAACGTTTCTTTCTTTGTTTTATGCTGACAACGAGTAACATTCCAACTGAAATTGAACAGATCCGTAAGAAAAATTGTTTTGAATTGAAAAAAACTATGGCAATGATGGTGGGACCTTCCTCGAGTTGTGACGATCGGCAACTTAGCCCAGTACTCGCTGCCCATTTGAATGTCACTGGCCAATCCAACACTGTTGTTATCATTCTCTGGAAGGGGTCGGTCGATTCCAAGAATTGTTAAAGCATACAGAGGATCACTATCCGGTGGTTTCATGTGCTGGCAACATTGGGATTGTAGTCCTTCAACCTTTCATTTTCATTTTCTCCAACATTAGATCCTGCTACGCCTTCCATTGGATCGTGATGTGGGTACCGGATCTTTCGTCTTTTTGAATCTTTAAATTTTCAGCAGCTTCCGAATGACAGTTGTTCACACAATGGTGATGGAAGCTGCCAATTCTTTATTATTGATTGCTTCCAACAGGCAAAATAAACAATATTTCGGTTCCTCGTTCACAAGTAAAAGTTACTTTCGCTAGGTATCGATCCGAGTTTCAATCCTATACTTGATCCACGATGACAAGTTTTTCGATTTGGAGTTGGAAAACCACCGGCTTGCTGGGATTAGGATACAAATTGCTTTTGTAGAGCAAAACAAAAACAACAACGAGTACCGTGTTATGATTATTCGTTTCGGTGATATTAGGTCACCCACACAGTCACTGTTAATGAGCAGTCTCACTAACACTTGTGCTTCAAAGTTCCACCTTTGATTGACAGAGGCGCTTTTATCAGTGACGTTTGACATTTGTATGGGAGACAGAAGGGAACAGTTGCTAGTCTTCTTGATTTGTAGTCTTCGATAAAAGTTAAATTTACTTTGATGAATTTTTGGAAAAAAAATTAATCAATTTGATTGGAAATTTGATTAATGTTTCCTCAAACTTCTAATAATAAAAATTTCTATCCGATATGGGCAACAAAAATTACAACCAACAGGATCTTATTCAAGTACAATTTTGATCACAGCATGATTTAAAAGTCAGATTATTTTTAAAGATTTTAAAAATTACGCTGGTCTATTAAGCTTGACTAACAACTTCAATATATGAAACCTTTTCGAAATTTGATAAATCCGTATGAAATTGCCACACACAAAATTGATTCGCAAAATTCGAGTTTTCATCCGATTGCCAACAAATTTTCAGGGATTGAGAAATAACTATTAAACTTCATTTTACCATTTTACTCGTATTTTATTTACAGTCCATACGCAAATGCCCGCACCTTGGCCCTAACCCCGGCCATAAGATTCTGCACAACCTGTTAATCAACCGTTTTTTGCATGTAAACCCATACTTTCTTCAGTTCCTCGACTATCTTCACTACCTTAGGTCGTTTAAGAAGGTGCTGCTTCATAATCGCCCAGTACTTCTCGATGGGGCGGAGCTCCGGAGTGTTGGGAGGGTTGAACATTTTCGGCACGAAATTGACCTTATTGTCCGCATACCACTTCAGCACGTCCTTGGAGTAGTGGCATGAGGCCAAATCCGGCCAGAAGATTGTTGGGACGTTGTGGGCCTTCAGGAGAGGAAGCAGCCGCTTCTGGAGGCACTCTTTTATGTACACCTGTCCGTTCATCGTGTCCTGGGTCACGAAAGGTGCACTCCGCTTCCCGCACGTGCAGATGGCTTGCCAAACCAGGAATTTCTTCGCAAATTTGGACATCTTCTGAGTGCGGACATGCTCCGGAACGCTGAACTTATCCTTGGCCGTGAAAAACAGGTTGCCGGGGATCTGTTTGAAGTCGGCCTTCACATATGTTTCGTCGTCCATGATGCAGCATTCAACTTTCGTCAGCATGTTGAGGTACAACTTCCTGGCACGGGTTTTGGCGGACTTGTTCTGCTTCTCGTCGCGATTAGGGGCCTTTTGTACCTTGAACGTTCGAAGCCCAGCCTTAGTTTTGGCCTTCTGGACAAAACTTCGGCTTAGGTGCAGCTTCTTAGCCACATCCCTAACGGAGGCGTTCGGATTTCGGTTGAAGGCCCCAACTACGCGGTTGTGATTTTTGGTGTTGTACGGAATACTTTTTCCTTCACTTCTGGGCTTCCGATCGGTGGTCAACCGTTCCTCGAAACGCTTAATCACTCGCGACACCGTGGAATTTGCGATTCCCAACGTTTTAGCGATGGAACGATGCGAGAGATCCTTGTTCTCGTGATGAATGCGCAAGATTTTATCACGCACGAGCTGTTCTTTCGACTCCATTTCCGCGAGTTTTGATCACAGGACTTTAAAACTTGCAGGATGTAAATAATGCACTATGAACTAATTCCATCCAAATTTTCATTGAATTCTACCCAACGGTTAAAAAGTTAGAGCGATTTCATAGTGTGGCAATTTCATCGTGGACACCCTTTACATGAATTTTCAGCAAAATTTTTTTGACAGTTCCCTAAATTCCAGTTCGGTTAAGCCAATTTTGAAGTTCTAGGATTCATATAAATTGGAGTCACAATGAGGGCATTTACGTTAGCGTTAGCGTTGTTATGATATACTTCGTAGATTGGATACTAGCGACACTCACGTCTCTTCTGAAATTCTCAGTTAGACTACTTTCAGGAATAATGCTGGGGAGTAAACATTGGTTCCAATCTAAACAAGAGTAACAGAAGCATGACTGTCGCTATTCCCGGCCACGCCCATGACCATAACTAGGGATAGGGAAGGAAATGTTGATGTAGTACTTACTTAACGAGAGGCCACCGACTTAGCGACGCCCTCATAAGTGCTATGGAGTTGGAGGGTTGGGTAGGGTATTCGGTTAGGATTCACCTCAAGTTGGCGATGCAACCAAAAGTATGTATTGTTTATTTGTTGTTTATTTAATCTCTCGATAGCCGGCTATCGAAAGAACATATTAATTTTGTTTAGTCAGTCCGCATCGTGCTCTCTTGCCGTGCGGATCTATTTGCTTTTTGCTTAAGGAAGTGTTACTACTACCTAAAGCTACAACAAATTTAAACAGCACTTTTCAGTGCTCAACCTGTAAAAATTTTCTACCTTGTTCAACTCCCCTTATTCCTCTTCGATCCTTGTTTGGACCCTACCCGAGGTAATCCTTCTTGGATATCGATTTGGAAAATTCCTCTTCGATCCTTCAGATTCTTATAGTAATCTGCTTGGAAGTCGATTTGGATAATCGCATAATCGCACTTTTCAGTGCTCAACCTGTAAAAATTTTCTACCTTGTTCAACTCCTCTTATTCCTCTTCGATCCTTGTTTGGACCCTACCCGAGGTAATCCTTCTTGGATATCGATTTGGAACATTTCTCTTCGATCCTTCAGATTCTTATAGTAATCTGCTTGGAAGTCGATTTGGATAAAAATTTACTGCCGCCATGGCGCCTAAACGCAAAAGAAAGGGGCAAACTCTTGACCCCCCTTCTGATGAAATTAATTTGAGTAATCAATTTGATTTGCTCACGGATGATGAGAATGATCCATCATCCAAGAAAAATTCTAGTAAACTTTCCCGGCTTAATGCCAAGAAGGAAAAGATTCCCCCTATTGTGATAACCACTTCCGATTTCCATGCTCTTCGCATGGAACTTTTGAATTTCGTGAAAGTTAAGTTTTCACTACAAATTGGACGTCGGGGTGAATGCCGTGTATTGGCGGAAACCTTGGACGGATTTAAATGTCTTCTCAAGTATCTTACTGAGAAGAAGCACAAATTTTTTACTTACGACACCAAAACTGAACGTGTGTTCAAGGTTGTCATGAAAGGACTGCCCAGTGGTGAATCCCTGGATCAGATCAAAGATGAACTGGCAAAATTACTTGGAGTTGTGCCACTCCAAGTAATCAAAATGAAAATGAAATCCCGTCCTGGCGATTCGCGCAACGGGATTTCTAATGATTTTTATTTAGTTCACTTCAAGTCTAGTGAACTAAACAACCTTAAGGCCTTAGAAAAAGCTAGCCTTATGCTCCATGTCCGAGTGAAGTGGGAACACTTCAGGAAGACTGGAGGAAATTTCCAAAACCTCACCCAGTGCCGTAAGTGCCAGGGATGGGGTCACGGAACTAAAAATTGCTACATGCCAGTTAAATGCATGAATTGTGGTGATTCCTCTCACGCAAAGGACGACTGTCCTGTGAAGGAAGATCCTAAGAAATTTAAATGTTCAAATTGTGGTGAAAACCACAAATCCAATTTTTGGGAATGTAAGACTCGCAAAGCGATCCTACAATCTCGTTCTAACCGACAGGTAGGAAACGCTCCACGTTTCCGACCAGGTACAAATTCCTCTGCTGTTAACAACGGTCAGCGAGGAACAAATTCTACATTCGTACCCGTAGGTACAAATATCACCCCTGCTTCAAATGTTTCATCTGTACCTACTCCCCTCGCTGCTAACAATGTTCAGCGAGTTAATGGAGCTACCTATGCTGCTATTGCAGCGGGTAGAAATCAAAATACTAACCAACGTACTAACGGAAATTTTGAAAATTTTGACTTAGGAAGCATTACTGCTCCTAAAATGGAATTTTTACAGAATTCATTAATTGACATGATTTCTGATATGCTTAAATCTAACTCCATGTTTGATGCTATTCAAACTGGAGTAAAATTTGCTAATAATATTGTCATGACTTTAAAATTCAGTAATGGATTTTAAAGCATTAAACATTTTAAATTGGAATGCTCGATCTCTTAAAGATAATGAAGACGAGCTATTTAATTTTTTGAGAGTTCATAACGTGCATATTGCCGTTATAACTGAAACGTTCCTTAAACCTGCCCATAAGGTTAAGAAGGACTCAAATTATTTAATTTATAGAAATGATCGTCTTGATGGACCCTGTGGTGGCGTTGCCATCATTATTCATAGACGAATCAAACACAAAATACTTTCTTCATTTGAAACCAAAGTTTTTGAAACTTTGGGAGTTTCTGTTGAAACAAAATTTGGACAACTTACGTTTATAGCTGCCTATTTGCCATTCCAATGCGTAGGCCAGCAAAAGAATTTTCTCAAGGGTGACCTCCAGAAACTTACCCGTCATAGGTCTAAATTCTTCATTATTGGTGATTTTAATGCAAAACACCGCTCATGGAATAATGCTCAAAGCAATTCCAATGGTAATATTCTGTTTGATGATTGTTCTGCAGGTTATTACACTATTCAATATCCAAACAGCCCAACATGCTTTTCTTCTGCAAGAAATCCCTCAACTATTGATTTGGCCTTAACTGATTCATGTCATCTTTGTAGCCAATTGGTTACCCATGCTGACTTCGGTTCTGATCACCTTCCAGTAACTTTTGAAATATCCCAAGAAATAATGTCTAATCCCAACAGCTTTACTTTCAATTACCATAGAGCTGATTGGGAGCAATATCGAACATTTATGGAATATAACTTCGATCCAAACATTCCTTTGCAAACCAAAGATGAAATTAATTATGCTCTTGAATCTCTGACTACTTCTATAGTTGAAGCAAGAGCTGCCTCAGTACCAAAATGCGAGGTTAAATTCGATTCAATTATAATAGACGATGATCTTCAGCTCTTGATCCGTCTTAAAAATGTCCGTAGGAGACAATTTCAAAGAACACGCGATCCTGCCATGAAAGTTATCTGGCGGGATTTGCAAAAACAAATTAAAAAGCGATTCTCTGCCCTGAGGAACAAAACTTTTGAAAATAATGTTTCTAAATTAGACCCGAGTTCCAAACCCTTTTGGAAACTCACAAAAATTTTGAAAAAACCTCAAAAGCCTATTCCAGCGCTTAAAGAAGGTGGTAAAATTTTGATCACAAATTTGGAAAAAGCTCAGAAACTTGCTAAGCAATTCGAGAGTTCCCATAATTTCAGTTTGGGTCTTACTAGTCCTATTGAGAATCAGGTTGCTGGGGATTTTCTGAATATTTTCTCTCGGGAAAATATTTTTGATGATTCCTGGGGGACTGATTTGGACGAAGTAAGGTCTATAACTAAAAAATTTCAAAATATGAAAGCTCCAGGTGATGATGGAATTTTCTATATCCTCATCAAAAAACTCCCAGAGAGTACCTTGTCTTTCTTGGTAAAATTATTTAACAGATGTTTCCATTTGGCATACTTTCCTGATAAATGGAAAAATGCAAAAGTTGTTCCAATTTTGAAGCCGGATAAAAATCCAGCTGAAGCTTCTAGCTACCGTCCAATAAGTTTGCTTTCTTCAATAAGTAAACTTTTTGAAAAAATAATTTTGAATAGAATGATGCTTCACATCAATACGAACTCAATTTTTGCAGATGAGCAGTTTGGATTTCGCCATGGGCATTCAACTACTCATCAACTCTTGAGAGTTACCAATTTAATTCGTTCAAACAAATCTGAAGGCCACTCAACTGGAGTTGCTCTTCTAGACATAGAAAAAGCATTCGACAGTGTTTGGCATGAAGGTTTGATTGCTAAATTGAAAAAGTTTAATTTTCCACTTTACATTATGAAATTAGTTCAAAATTATTTAACTGACAGAACTCTGCAGGTAAATTATCAAAATTCCAAATCTAATCGACTACCTGTTAGAGCAGGAGTTCCTCAGGGTAGCATTCTTGGGCCTATATTGTATAACATTTTCACTTCGGACCTCCCTGATTTGCCTCAGGGTTGCCACAAATCTTTGTTCGCTGATGACACAGGCATTTCCGCTAAAGGAAGAAGTCTTCGTGTTATTTGCAGCAGACTTCAGAAAAGTTTAGATATTTTCTCTTCTTATTTACAAAAATGGAAGATTTCTCCCAACGCTTCCAAAACTCAACTTATAATATTTCCACATAAGCCTAGGGCTTCCTTTTTGAAACCTAGTAGTAGTCACATAGTCACTATGAACGGAGTTCCAATTTCCTGGTCAAACCAAGTGAAATATCTTGGATTAGTTCTTGACCAAAAATTAACTTTCAAAGATCACATTGAGGGCATTCAAGCCAAATGTAACAAATATATTAAATGTTTGTATCCTCTTATAAACAGGAAATCCAAACTTTGCCTGACGAATAAACTTCTAATATTTAAACAAGTTTTTAGACCGGCCATGCTTTACGCTGTGCCAATATGGTCTAGTTGTTGCACTACCAGGAAAAAAGCACTTCAAAGGATTCAGAACAAAATTCTGAAGATGATTTTGAAGTTGCCTCCCTGGTACAGTACTACCGAAGTACATAGAATTTCGAATGTTGAGACTTTAGCACAAATGTCCAACAAAATAATTAATAATTTCCGGCAAAAATCGTTACAATCCTCAATTGTAACGATTAATTCCCTTTATACTTAGATAAGATTTAGTTTTAGTTATTTAGTTTTAAGCTATCAATTGTTATACTGACATGCAGGTTTAAAAAAACCTGTTTAAAATACTGAATTGCCAAGACAGGAACAATGTTAAAACAATTAGATATATATCATAACAATTAAGGCTGGTAAGTTACTGTAGTAACTGGAGCACCTAGGTTAAAAATGAAATGTAATTTATTTTGAATTTAGAACAAATAAAGAGTTAAAAAAAAAAAAAAAAAAAAAAAAAAATATTGAATTTTAGAGTGAAGGATAAAAGCGAAGACTACCAATCAAGAAGACTGGCAACTCTGCCAAAAATCAGGAGACAGAAACGGCAACGCCTCTTCTGAGCAAAAGTGGAACCTGTGTATGATGGTGTGTGTTAAGTCAAGAGTGCATTCACACACATAGGTAGAAACGAATAGCTGTCAATTATTGGTTTTGTTATGATTGTCGTAAAAAGTGAAACGTTTCTTTCTTTGTTTTATGCTGACAACGAGTAACATTTCAGCTGAAATTGAATCCGTAAGAAAAATTGTTTTGAAATGAAAAAACTATGGCAATCATGCCCTTCACAATGATGGTGGGACCTTCCTCGATCATTAATTTGCTATCTCAGAATTATGTTCCACTTTTCTTAAGCCCTTAAGTGATGCATTTATGGGCATTCGTATGGTGCCCGTTTATGGGCATAGTAAAATGCATGCCCGTTTCACACGGCTTTGGCACTTGGCCACAGCGGGAGGAGTCAAGTTGTGACGCTCGGCAACTTGGCACAGTACTCGCTGACCAATCCAACACTGTTGTTATCATTCTCTGAAAGGGGTAGGTCGATTCCAAGAATTGTTAAAGCATACAGAGGATCACTATCCGGTGGTTTCATGTTCTGACAACATTGGGATTGTAGTCCTTCAACCTTTCATTTTCATTTTCTTCAACATTAGATCCTGCTACGCCTTCCATTGGATCGTGATGTAGGTACCGGATCTTTCGTCTTTTTGAATCCTTAAATTTTCAGCAGCTTCCGAATGACAGTAGTTCACTCAATGGTGGTGGAAGCTGCCAATTCTTTATGATTGATTGCTTCCAACAGGCAAAATAAACAATATTTCGGTTCCTCGTTCACAAGTAAAAGTTACTTTCGCTAGGTATCGATCCGAGTTTCAATCCTATACTTGATCCACGATGACAAGTTTTTCCGTTTGGAGTTGGAAAACCACCGGCTTGCTGGGATTAGGATACAAATTGCCGTGAAATTTTGTAGAGCAAAACAAAAACAACAACGAGTACCGTGTTATGATTATTCGTTTCGGTGACATTAGGTCACCCACACAGTCACTGTTAATGAGCAGTCTCACTAACACTTGTGCTTCAAAGTTCCACCTTTGATTGACAGAGGCGCTTTTATCAGTGACGTTTGACATTTGTATGGGAGAAGGGAACAGTTGCTAGTCTTTTTGATTTGTAGTCTTCGATGAAAGTTAAATTTACTTTGATGAATTTTTGAAAAAAATTGAATCAATTTGATTGGAAATTTGATTAATGTTTCCGCAAACTTCTAATAATAAAAATTTCTATCCGATATGGGCAACAAAAATTACAACCAACAGGATCTTATTTAAGTACAATTTTGATCACAACATGATTTAAAAGTCAGATTATTTTTAAAGATTTTAATAATTACGCTGGTCTGTTAAGCTTGACTAACAACTTCAATATATGAAACCTTTTCGAAATTTGATAAATCCGTATACATGAATTTTCAGCAAAAAAATTTTGACGGTACCCTAAATTCCAGTTCGGTTAAGCCAATTTTGAAGTTCTAGGATTCATATAAATTGGAGTCACAATGAGGGCATTTACGGACCACTAAGTACTTTAGTAGTATGAGAAGGTAATACGACTTTGGGGCCGGTGAAGGTAAAGCGGTTAAGGTGCATCTACAAAGCAAGACTATGCTGGAGGTGGCTGGGTTAAATTGTGTTTTGACAGAAAGAGCATTTTGCCAATTTTTGACAGTAGTTAACAGTAGATACCCAATTTTCGAACAAAAAAACACTCAGTATGCCTACGGTTATACTGGTGCTCGTTTTGCCCCATAGAACTGACCATCTTACCCACTAAGTACACTCAAAAAATTAATCACATATCCGATGGAAAATATCCATTAGAATTCAACATAACTTTCATGAGGTCTCATAATTGGGAATCGCACCACGAACTCACATGAACCTTATAAGTCCAAAGAAGTTTATGTGATTTATCACATAGAATCCATGTGATCATGTGAATGTTATGTGAACTTCATAATTCAATTTCATGATTTCTTAATTTTGTTATTGGAAAAATATC
The DNA here is from genome assembly GCF_037179485.1 of Ochlerotatus camptorhynchus. Lineage (NCBI taxonomy): Eukaryota > Metazoa > Arthropoda > Insecta > Diptera > Culicidae > Ochlerotatus > Ochlerotatus camptorhynchus. The sequence goes on along the minus strand of NW_027040574.1, from coordinate 1,973,249 downwards.
ATGTGCGTTCCCAACGAAAACTATATGAAAACTTGTTTCAGTGTAGAAAATTTTGCCTAAAAAATTTAAATTTTCTTATGGATTTTTATCGAATTTGTATGATTGGAGCATCAACAAACTTCTGTAGGGTTATAGAAAGAATTATTTTCTGGTCAAAATTGTGGAGTTTCGTTTCATTAGGGTGACCATCTTGCCCCACTTTCCCTACTTATGTTTGCTATATTATTCCTGTCAAATGGGCTATTTATGGGATAAAAAAAAAAAACTAACCCAACCCACCCGAAAAGGTTTTCTGTAATTTTCTGTAACTTGTTAACGTCAACAATTTGAAACTCAAGCCATCTAAACAAAAAATAAAATAAGTTCTTAGTTTCGCAGCCCAATTTTGATTACCGCAACATGATTTTAAATTCACATAAATTTTCCATAACATTTTCAACAGTATGAACCTATGATAAAATTTACCCACCTAAGGCTACATATCCCGTGACCCTCACCAATGGATCGCGACCCACCCCTACTGAGAACCAACATACCTGATCGAACAGCGAAATCGCAATGACCGGAGCTCGATGCTTCAGCTGGATTTCCTTGGCCAACTGTCCGGTGATCGGCTTCGGCGGTGGAACATCTCCTCCATCAACGTTGGCCTCGTTGTTCTGTACCGGCGGTTGTCGGGGTGGAACGTGCAGGATGAACACCGACACGCAGCTGGAATTCGTTCCCGACCACAGAGTCGGACTGGTGTGCTGTTGATTGGTCAGATAGGTTTGGGCGAATGTTAGACACCGGACCATGGAACCCATTCCGTCATCCACCGCACGGGCTTCGATCTGGCGCTCAATGGGACGAGTCTCCGCTGGAGTTGCGGCCTGCGCGCTCGGATTATTCCTGGTGGAGCGACCCTTGCGTAACCGACGGAATGATTCACGGAGGGTTTTCTTGAACGATTTGCGACGGGATAGTGTCTCACCAGCACCGGTTAAATCTAGTGAAGAAATATGCATCACTGATTATGTAATTGAGGACAAACCAACTAAAACTTACCATTCGGATTCAGCGTACACTTGTGCAGCACTGGATTCTGGGTGTGGTAATCGAACAGAACCAATCCGTGAGCCGTGCCGGCAGCAACCAGATCCCACTGGCTTTGAACGGCCGTACATGTGACGGCAGCCGGCGGAAGGATCTGAAGAACGCTGAACACATTTACTCCCTCCTGGATGGGCTGGTTCTCCTCCAGCAGTTGCCGTTTGACCTTCAACTGATCGTGACCCTTCCAGACGAAGCCATCGCGATCGCTGACCAAATTCATGGTGGTCATCTTCAGTGGTCCAGGTTCTTCCGGAGACGGTTCAAAGTTCGCAATGACTACATTTCCAGCGGTTCCGGCAATTACCAATGTTCCGGTGATCGGACACAGCTGAACCTTCTTCACAGCCAAACGGGGATCGTCCGAATAGGGATCGAACTGTCCTGCCTTTCGGAAGGGAGGCTCTCCTTCGTCTAATTGTTCGATGGAGGTAGCAGCCAAATGTTGGTCAAAATCCTCACTGTTACTGAACAGCGGAGCTGTTTTCACATGCAACAATGGGGTCAAACAGACGTCGGTGCAGTTCCAGAACTTAACGGAACCATCTTCATGACCCGTTATTAGAAGGTCGTACTCTTGTCGCTCGTCTTCGATGGTCTCCGGCAGCATTCCACCATCAATTGGCCATGGTTTGGAGCTATAATCTGCCAGTTGGGATTCCCCAGCTCGGAGAATTTTCTCGTACAGATCTGGCCTCACTCCGGAAACCAAATGATTGCAAGTAACGGCAGAGGCATGCAGCGAATGTAGATAAGGGACAATGATCTGCGGTACGGTCTCATCCGTTAAATCGTACGCAACCAACTCCTCCTCCAGCAGAACCACTAGAACTTCAACCTGCTCGGGGCGTTCGTCATTGAATGTAATAAAGAAGTCGATAACCTTGGAGGTAAAGTCGAATGCCACCTTCGTGCCATCCCGACAGTGAACCGACACGCACTGGTGTTCTCCGTAGGCGGATCTTGGCATTCCTCCGGAGAATACCACCAGCTCGCAGAGGCCTCGCTTTCCGCGCATCAATCGATCGATTGCCTTGCACGGATCCGGACCGTAGGGGACATACTTTTGGTTCTCCGGTGGAATCACACTGTCCAAATCCCACGTTGCAAACGAACCATCCCCATGGTACCAGGTGAACTGTGTGCCGCAAGGAGAAATGTACAACCCAACGCTCTGTCCGTGGCCGGGCGAAATAAACGATTGCTTCACATTGCACGCTTCCAAATCCCACAACACGGTCAGGCCTCGGTTGTAAGCAATCAACAGTTGGTTGTGATTGTTGGGCAACTGTTTCACCGATTCGATCGCCCCCGGATTCAGCTTGTACGACTGTGGCAGCTGTTCGAGCACCACGTCGTGGTAGATGACCGGTTCCCGTACGGAGAAACTCTTGATATCGAATTGATACACATTACCACCCTCGGTGCCAATCCATACCGTATCTTTCATGTACGAACAGCATAGGGATGAAATCTTTTTAAGCTTACCATCGAATGGAAGCGTCTTGATCGGTACCAGTACCGTTCCGGTGGGTTCCCACAGGATCAACTGATTCGATGCCGTCAGAGACAGCAGGCGGCCGCTTCCGGGGATCCATTCGAGCAGCTGGACTATGGAATCGGTTGCATTCGTCGTGGCGGGGTGTTGACCGTAGAACTCGACACCGGGTCTGCCGAATACCTTGATGATTCCACTGTTGGTTCCGATGGCCATCATTTTGCTAATCGAATCGTACGCCACCGCCGACGGTTTGTGCGGGAAGCCATGCTGGGCCGTCTGGAAGGAAGAAGGGGAAACAGAAATGGCTTGTTTATTATAAGGGAGATACATTATCATAAAACCGGCCGGCCGGCCGGCGTGGCCATTCTGGGAATGGCATCATCTGCTCTCTATATGGTATGTGCTCAGGTACGCGGCATGTGCGGGCTTTCACCGAAGCGCACCGAATAAGGCAATCTGGGGTAAGCATGAATGGTTTGGGTTGGCAATAAGAGCAGGGACGGGGAAGGCGGAGAAGAGGCGTCCGTAAGCGGTTCGAGATTAAGTTGTAGTTGTCATAAATCTGGAACAGGCAACAAGCAGGTGGGTAGGGCAAAAGCCAAACTCGTGTCCATCACAACAGCGAAATGCGCGGCTAGCGGCAATACTATTGAGGAAGGATGGCAGGAAACTGTATGTTTTGGTTTTCCTAGGTGCGGCGGTGTCGATAATTATAGCACTTGTAATTATTTTGAGTGCTTTTTTTTTGCGGTACGCCGCTGATAAGGAGGAAAAAGGGTGGCCTCATTGGCGAATGTCGTTTCCGGACGATTGATATTCATTGCACTAGGGAATCGATCATGGTAGGGATGTCATGTTACGTCTTTCAAAATTAATAAAGAACATTGAGATTTCAGATATTACCTCGCCATCATGGTTGGGGTGAGTTTTGGGTTGCGAAATATCGGCATTTTTACATATAGCCCCTCCCCACTGAGTAACATCTTGTTCGTTATGACTGTGCAGTGTGATTACCACAAAATTTGCATCCGAATAGAATTCAAATATTTGTGTAAAGTACGCGCTTTATCATGCTTTCTTGGGTATAGCGTCTGGTTGAGTCACCGTTGCGGTCGACTCTCACCATAGTAACGGACAGGTAATCTGGGGCCACCTTATGGAACCAAGTCGAAACGACTTTTTCATGCAAGCGTTTATACGAAAAACGCTTCGCTTCGACTTCCCCAATGCGGCCCCTGGTCAGTTCTGTGCAGTACAGGTGAACGGAACGCTGCGAACTGACGGCTGATGAATCATCTTTTTGTAGATGGTAGAGATTAGTACGTTAGCAGATATATTCATAAGGCAAGAGCGGCGGCAAGCTGCTCTCTAATAGTTGTTGTGCGCGTGTGAACACTTCTGCCGCTCATGTAAATATCATCAGATCACCAACAACGACGGATGTTGGTCGCTTGTATGGAATGCCTATGCGATGTATATTTGTTGATATCTCCCATACGATAATTATTTAGGGTACTTGGGAGCAAGATTTGACAGGTATTTTTTAATAAAAAAAATTGTTTCAGTTTTTTGGTTCTTCAGCAAGGTGTGTAAGCTTCACGACGATATACCGGGAAGTTTGTAGATCTGACAAGGCGATCTTAGAGAAGAAATTGTCGAGAATTTTCCAGGATCACCATTTTTTAATGTATCTTGTCGTGCGTCAATGACAAACGCGACAATTCCCATATCTGGTTGCCTTTTGTATTTTATTCGCTCTCTGCACGACAAGGAGTGTGATTTTTCCAACCGCCCTTTGTGCAGATTGCTTTCTCGAAGATAAGTTGGAAAAAGGGTGCGAAGCAAATTGGAGAACCACACTCTCTTTGCCAAGTGCTGTGCTATGTTAAGTTGTTATGCAAACGTTCTGATTCGCAGTCCAGCCCTTAAACCTATCATCAACATGTTGCATGCTACTTTAAAAACAAATGATTGAAGGATTTCATAAATTTGTTCTCGAAAAATCAGTATTAATTGAACAAGCAAGAGTACGGTCCAATTCGGCTAAAACAAATATAATAAACTGCCAAAACTGATTGACAACATTATCCATGGGCTTCAGGGCTATGCATTTTCGAAACAAAGAAAAGAAAATGAAGTGCTTCAGTTCATTCAAACAAGCAAAGACTTGTTTCAATTGACGCAATGAATGACTCGAAAATTGCTTCCTTCGTTTTTTTCCACTTTCACTTCAATTCGATGCTGCCGAACTACAACAGGACAAGGAGATTCATGAATTTGACTGTATTTCCACTTTTTATTGAGTCGGAAGCCGCCATCTTCGATTTCAAAATAGCGTCGGATATCGATTTTGATCCTCTAGACATCATCCCGATTCCAAAAATACCTTTATTGATAGGTATTTGACAGTATTTCCCACTTTTTATTAAACTGGAAAGCGGCCATCTTGGATTTCAAAATGGTGTCGCATATCAATTTTCGTTCTCTAGACGTCAACCGATTAAAAAAATACCCATATTGATGGATAAACAAACCACCCGACAATGATAAATTTGACATCCACGTGCACAGATCTATGCGCATACGCTTAAATGAACCAAGTGAACAATCAACAGTGAACAGCTTCGCTTCAATGCAAAAGTAAATTCATTTGACACTGAAAGAAGAAATGAACAAAAGTCAAGCCAAAACAAACAGCATGAAAACTGATCGAAAGTGGTTCTGTTGATGTTGACGGGGATCTGCTCGAAGAGAAGACAGAATGGGTTTCAATTGAAAGTGATGGTTTACAGCTTCATCGTCACTTGATGATTTTCGATTGAAAACGACTTGGTGGGATAGTTAACGTTCCCCTCTGTTCACAACTCATCTTGTCAGACTTTACACGCTGATTTTCAAAGAATCTTTCACACATTTGTTACCAAATCCAGCTGAGATTTGATGTACTTTTTTGAATTCAAATTATTTACTCTGAACATTGGTCGTAAAAAGTTACTTTAGTGACCAAATTTTAAGACAAAGTGACCTGCTACCAGCCCTGTCTTAACTTCAAATTCTTTACAGTTTCTAAAGCTTCTTTTACGTTCCCTAGACTTTGAATTTGAAGTTCTATAAAATGTTGTATTTTTTTTTTGTTTATTGATTTATTTGATAAGGCTCAATCGAATTAACTTTACAGAGTCGAGGATTCTTGGTCACTATACAATACATCTTAAAACTATAGTTAAAAGGTACAACACAATAAACACTCGATCTTCCGCTATCCAAAAAGCCTCCTCCATCAGAACGGGAGCCGCTTCTACTGGTTTCATTGTATGGCAGTAACGCCAACGGAGGTCAGAGCGCTTCCATTGCAGCAATGGACGCAAAACGTGGTCAGCACTCACACACTCATCACTAAACGACGCATCGACCGAAAGAACTGCTGATGAAGAACAATGAGGAGGACCACACAATCCCCCTTATTCTGCGAGTCACGTGACTCTCTCTCACCGGTGAGGTGACAATAGTCACCTCGTGTGAGGTGACTCTCCATTTGATTTACATGGAGAGTCACCTCACACGAGGTGACAATTGTCACCTCACCGGTGACAGAGAGTCACGTGACTCGCAGAATAAGGGGGAATGGTTGCTGCCGAGAAAACAGACGATCGCGTGGCATACATCGAGAGTAACCTACTTTTGTCGACAGCCGAGTGAACATTGTATAAAATGTTGTATAGTTTAGTACCTGAACTTCTCTGAGATTTCCCCTGAACTCCTGTGTAGTTTCATAAACTTCTCGATACAGTTTCCGAAGCTTCTCTGAATTTTTGACGTAGGATTACGTCTTTCGGCAACATATTGGGGGTGCAATTTCAAAAAACCAAAATCGACCGCGTTACGAAAAGTTGTCAGGTTTTGACCACCTATAACTCTGTCAATAGCTGATGGATTTTAATTCTACGAATCTACTAACGTTAACACTTCAATTTTCAATTGAAAATTACACAAATGTCGAATTGTTGCAATGGTGATCAACATTATCCCAGATTGTCTGCAAAAAGCGCTTTCCCTAACACAGATTTCAAAATCGGTCAGCAGCAGCAGCAGCAGTGCTTTCGGCGCGTGGCGTTGAACATTGTTCTCCAGTACACAACGAAAGGCTCCCCGCAAGCAGCGAGCTGCAGCCCATATGAGCGTCCATTCACCGAAGAAAGAGGAAGAAGCCGCACCACTACTGATCGGATTCAGTAGCTCCTCGTGAGTTGCATTTTGTTATCTATGCCAAGCGCGTCACCCTCGTTCCAAACAACATACAGCTCGCCAACCTCATCCATGTTGAACACCCTAATAGCTCAGAATTACTCAACCATCATGACAAAACAGTCAGCCTGGCTTATATAATGTAATATAGCCTATCTTGCAATGAGCACTCATACATCTAGTTTTCACTGGAAATCCTATGTATGAGTGCTCATTGCAAGATAGCCTATATTACATGATATCAGCTATAGTCTGTGCGGGGTATTAGACAGAGCTCTCTTGGAATTATCTTGTGCAGTGTTCGGAAAAACTCAAAACTCATGTGTGACCAACGCAGGAATCACGAGGAGCGAGACATTTCGCCGAAAGGGTCATTTGCCGAACAGCAAGCCATTTTCTACGGATTTGAACTTTTCTCAAAGCTCAGTAAATTTTGAAATCAGTCTCGAAAAAAGATTAAGAAGGTTCGATTTTTTCAACCTGCTAACAAACGTAATGTTTCCTTCTTTTTGAACATGAGCAGTTCATTCGAGTTGTACTGATTTCGGAAATTTTTAAATGATCACTGTTTAACATTTGTAGAAATGTTTCCTTCTTTTAAAGATGACCAGTTCTTTCGAGTTGTGACCCATTCGACGGCATGTCTCTTCAGCAAAATGACACAGCACAGAAATCACGAATGAGTTTACAAGTTAAAACATCAATTGCTTTATGTTTTGGCGCTATTCATTGTTTTAACCATCAATTGACGTTTAAGCGGTTTCTCTGAGTTTTAAGCTGGCATGTTTTTTTTTTTGGCGATGCGAGTGTGAGTGCGTGCGGATGCATGAGAATCTCAAGCATGAGTTTTGCTTGCCACATTCGCACGTCAGTTTATTCTCTCAGAGAGACTCAATGAATGAGATTTGAGAATGATTTTCCGAACACTGCTCTTTGGAATTACATTGGAATCCTCCTCAGAATACTGTTGGAAATTGTACTCAGCACTACCTTGAAATTCTCCTTACGTTTAATCTGCAGTTCAACGAAACTAACTTGAAAGGTATCCGCATATTTCACTTCAAGTTTTCCTAACAATTGTCCCTGGAAAATCTCATCTGAATTCCCTTGAAATCATCCTTGAAAATTCACATTCACATATAATATTTATTTACGATGCAGACTCTTGAAAATTTATTCAAGTCTGATTTTATTAAATCCAGGGTTTCAAAAATTTATCAGTCTAAAATCTGTAAAATTATTCTGGATTCAGAACCCTAAAAAAAATAATTGATGTTTCGAAATGTATGTTGCTACTGAAGATAAATCCACTCCAGAATTAATATGTTCAAAGCGTAAAAGTGAATGACGAGGACGATACAGTTGGTCCCTGTCCTTTGGTTCAGTGAGGGTTAGGGCGCGTTCTACTTTAAATCGTGTTCAATTTAAATGTTCGCTTATTTTCGCTCATTTCACATCCGTTGAACCATTCTGAACGACCATCCAGTTGTAGTTATATCACAGCATTGCTAATTATGTATACATCGCTATCTGTTGCGGTATCATGGAGTCAACAAAGTAAAAGTAATAGAAGAGCTGCAAAATGGATGGAGCACATGCGGTACGACAATGGAGTGCTGCTCGTTAAGAAAATACCCGGAGATGGGCACTGTCTATTTTCCGCAGTGGTTTTACGGTTTTATAAGACGCAACTAGGAACTCAAGATCATCCTACAAAGATAATGGACGTGTCGAAATGTGGTAGAACACATCAGAAATAACATGGGAGAATTTCGGGAGACTAGTAGCGACTAGCAGTGATGCAGAGAAGGACAACGAGTTCACAAATAGGCACGAAAATTGGACAGAAGGGTGAAGAAACAGCGAAAGTTGGTGAGATCGTTTCACAGATCTAATTTTTATTATTGCTCATATATATCCAATAACAGTGGGCTCTCTTCGCAGTTTGTCATGATCAAGCTTGTCCTTAACATGTCGGTGTGTGAAGGGCTAAAAACCGGATTGGGTGGATCATACGCATCTACGGGACAGTAAAGAATCTCCTTCCAGCAACATGATCAAAAAGACCAACCCCCAAACAGGAAGATGTCTCAATGAGTGGGGAGATGAGCCCACCCTTTATTCACGAAATGTTATCAACAGGAAGTTGGCATTCCCACTCTCTCTGTCCAAATCGCTTCAATCGGGTTGGTCTCTCCCAATCAGATTTTTCCAGGAAAAATAAAATTCCCTGAGGATTCCAGGTTTTTTAAGATAGTATACACCTTATTTAAAGAGGATTTCTAAATGATTCTGAGGAGAATTTTATGGTGATTGTGAGGAGGATAGCAAGTGAAGTTTAAGCATAATTCTAAGAGAATTTAAAGATAATTATAAACATAGTTTAAAGTGTGTTCTGAGGATATTTTTAAAAACGAATTCACTAAGGGCGGATTCCTATGGGTTTTGATTAACATTTTGAGAAAACTTTCAAAGAAATTGAATTCTCAGGATAATAAAGACTGTACTCGAAGAAAATGCAACAGACAAAAATGATAACAAAAAATTCATTTTAAGTCGGATATTTTGGAAACTTTCCTAGGCTAAATGCCCGCACCTTGGACTTAACGCCCCATCAAATCCTGTGTAACACTTGCGCCACCTTTCTTACACACTTTCATCCACTCTTTCTTCAAATCCTCGTCGTTTTTGAAGATCTTCCCTGTTTTCCGGAGCTCGCCCAGAATTTTTCTATTGGGCGAAATTCTGGCAAGTTCGGCGAATTTGTTTCCTTCGGCACAAAAACAACATCGTTGACTTCGTACCACTCCATCACCGGTTTCGCGTAATGGCACGATCCGGCCAAAACAGAGTGTCACCTTCGTGGGACCGGAGGAAGGACCGGTCGTTATATACGGCTTGCTGAATTTGCCGCACCCACAGATCGCCTGCCACACTTAGTACTTCTTGGCAAATTGGCCGATCTTCTTCTTCGGGAACTTCTCGGGAACATCCAGGCGGGACTTGCCGACGAAAAACTCCAGGCCGGAGATCTGCTTTGCGTTCTCTTTAATGTACGTCTCGCCGTTCATTACGATGCATTTCGGCTGCACCAACCACTCGCGGTACAGAGCTTCCTGGCGCGGGATTTGGCCACCGTATTCTGTTTATCGGTTCGGTTAGGCATCGTCCTTACCTTGAAGACATGAAGTCCGGCTCGGAAGAATTGACCTTCTTGGCCACGTCCCGATTCGAAAGGTTCGTATTGCGCTTGAAGTAATCCCTTACATTCCTTTGCGTTCACGAGGTCGGCCGTCTTCGCTTTTCTTCCCCTGCCAGCTCGCCGCTGGGTCGTCTGGGACTCCTTGAACGATTTAACCACACGGGACACGGTCGAATTGTTGATTCCTAACTGTTTCGCGATCCACCTGTGGGACTTGGCCTGGATTTTCCACGACCGCTTCCACATTTTTTTGTCGAAGCACTTCTTGCTTGGAAGCCATCTCGATAACCACTTGACAGATTGTGACGAGATTTTGCACATGTAAACATTACACTCTAAACAAGTTACTCGAAATTTCATCAAAGGAAAGGGTTTGATTTTTTTTCGAGTACAATCTTTATTAAAGGAATTCTATGGAAGATTCCATGGAAATTCATAGGAGAGTGTCAAGGGAATTCCGAAGAGAATTCTAAGGTACGAGAAGAGTTTCCAGGGGTATTTTTCTTGAGAGTTTAAGCCAAGGTTGCAAAGACTCATTTCAGCTAAAACAATGTTTTTCTAAATTATGAAATAATTAGATGCCATGATCAAATTTTGAATTGGTAGGATACAAGAAGAGGTTGCAAAGAATGTGTTTGACATATTAAACCTGTTTATTTCACTTCATGAGAGTCACAATCAGTGATTTTTCACAAACTCACTCACTCACTCACTCACTCACTCAGCGATCAGCAAATCGATGATTGTGACTCATAGAAAGCAAAATTTACAGGTTTTATGTTTCCAACGCATACTTTGTAACCTCTTCTTGTAAGTTACAATTAAAACATGCCATCATACCATCTTTTGGTTTTATTATTCCGAAAAACATTATTTTAGCTGAAATGAGTCTTTGCAACCTTGGTTTAAGCAGGTAATTATGAGCAAAACTACAAGGTTACTTTAAAGAATTTCTGATCGATTGGAAGTTGTTTCATCCCAACCCGTTGAGAACTGACTACCATGTGCAATTTGAACCTTTTAGGCACGTAGAGGTTAATTTAATTTTCTGAAAGTTCCAGGATAATTGATTGAATGACTGATTCCTGTAATTCTCTGAAAAGTGTGCCGATGAATACACTGCAGATTCTGCAGCCCCGCTTTCCCCTAGATCTCGGATGGTAGCAGTTCGGCTTGAAGTCGAGAGGTGAGAAAAATTCACACGCTGATCCAACTAGTGTGATAACATGGTAGCATACAAAAAATGGTTGTTGACTAGAATGTACCCCGGTGGGCCACGCATGTGTGTTTGTTGGAAATTAAACACCATAATTGGCGAACTGCCGCTTAAAACAATATGTCTCGATTTGAATGTAACCGTGTAACGATTGTAGCGTTTACAAATAATATCTCATATCATGTAAATTATGCATGGTTGTGCAAATCAAAGGTTGAGAAAATCTCGTAGATCTCAAATCAGGCAAACCAGGCGATCAAGATCTCTGGTGCTCGATCAAAGAGAAGATCGAGATGACTGGAGTAGCGCGCAAAGTAAAAACTGGTTTTCCAATCGTCCAGAACATGAGGGCTCTTAGTCGTTGCAGCAGCAGCTTTAATCCCCATTTCCACCGCTCTCTTTTCGATGAAGTGAAACAGAAAGCTTTACGTGAGCAAGTTCCTTGTCTTAATCTTCCTTAAGTCGGACACAGGTGGAGCTCGATTCTTCATCACTCACTTAAATAGAGACGTGAAATCTCCCATGACTGAAAGGAAAAAGCAACCATTGGTAAAATCGAGCAGCTCCCGTAAGGAAATTCGTGCCGAGCGTGGCTGGCTGGAACATTTTGTTAACTCATTAAACCAAGTGGTCGTGCCCACCTCTCTTCGGCCGAAAGTCTGAATCACACGGTTCGCTCGCAAGCACTCGGCGAGGTTTATTATTGGTAACGGTACCTTCGCGGATCACGTCATCGCCCAGGTCACACCGCCACAACCAAGTTTTTCGATCTGATCTTGCGGTTGTCGACCAATGAACCAACGGACGGAGACTAGGATAGACCGGGAATGGTGCAATTATCTCACTGTCCGAAGCATTAATCCTGCTGACAATCTGTCAGAGCTAAAAATAAAACTCCAGCTGAGGGCGAATCGAAGTGGTTCCGTTCCGCACATGCATAAAATACGACGACCGGAATAATTAATCATGACCAGCGGCATCGGTGTACCATATGGGGTACACACTGTAACTGTTAATGGGGGGCTTTCTGGCTATCAGCTAATAAGGTGCGTAAATGCACTGGCTGTGCGTCCGAAGAATTCGATCCGACCGAGGCGATGATGTTGGAGGATTTAATTAGTTGCTCGTCGATAATTAAAGCATCCATTTAACTCCGCACGGGATACACGTTGATACAACACATGGAAAGTGGAGGAATGGACCGGCCGATTAATTGATAGCGAGAGGATCATGCGGGAGGATGGCGCAGGTAGGTGGTAACAGGTGTTGCCAGTCAATCGAGTGATTTTACGGTTTGTTTATTGTATTGTTCAAACAAATGTTGATTGCGCTTGTTGTTTTTCGGTTGTGTCGGCTGGGATATTGACTGATGTACGCCGCCGACGAAAGACGCATGATGAAAGCCAAAAACTGTATCGTTCCATAGAGTTGCAGATATTTGCTTTTGGATATTGCAGTTATAGTTTGAGTGGCTTTTTAAAGGTGCGGCTTCATTGCGTTATCATTTTTATAACTCAAAAAATCTATGTCGAAATAAAGCGGAGTATGACGATGTAAATGTAGCACCACCTAATGGTTCACCGTAATGAAGAAAGTAAGGGATATTTATTGATTTCCCAAACTGTTGGACCTCACGACACCTGGAGGCTCGTACAATTTTAAACTTTTTTTTTAAGGACAGTTCGATGTTAACTCGATTTACCATTCGAAATTCTTTGGCATTGTCTTTTGAATGATGGGACAGGGTCTTATAGGTCACTGGACGTCCTCCAGACATGCTCGGTAAGCCCTCGGAATATACTCCCTAAGGAATGTGGACTTATCCTGGCGATTTTCTGAGTTTATATTGTAGACCTTCAGAACAAGACTTGGTGAGATTTTTAGAATCTTCTACCAACTGACTTTGGTTTGTCCTAGACACCCTCTCGAGGTGTTCGGTAGGTTCTGACCAGGGTTGTTAATCGTTAACGTCTGGATGTTCCCTGGAAGTGTTTTAGAGAGCCTCTGGAGGGTCTTCTAAATTTAATCTGGAGTACCTCACACCAGGGTGGCCACTCGATTTAGAAATTTCGTTCCGGATTTTCCCGGGTGCTCAACATATTTTTCCTGGTTTCATAGCTAAAAATAGTAAAAAATTAATACTGACATGGTTGATTTCAATAATAGTCGTCATTGTAAAATAACAAGTTCCAACATTTTATTTTATTAAAGTCCTAATTTTGAAATGTTGCTGGAAGTCTCAGCATTTTGGATTTTTTCTAAGTTACACGTATTTTTTTTTTTCAGAGGGGCACTATTGGACCGAATGTTACGAGATGTGAGATCTACGAAATAGCATTTCGTATTCTCGGACTAAAAAAATTACGAAGATTACATAAGAAAATTTTCAAGATTTTGAGACTTTTGAGGCCATTGATCTTTTCGAGATTACGGACTTCGAAAAATTTCAAATTTCAAATGAAGATCTCAGATTTAAAAATCCATGGACAACATTTCAGGATTCTGGCACTAGAGCGTTTTGATGAGAATGTCAAATCAGCTTTGAGGAGAATTGGAGAGGAATTTTCAAAAGTTCCAGATAAATTTCAAACAAAACTAAAGGTGAACTCCACGGTAGGTCTGAAGAGACTATGTTGGAGATTATGTGTGGAATTCCAGGGAATTTTAGGCTAGTTACTAGGGAACCCCTAAGAATTTTGTGGGAATTTCATGGAATTCTCGGGTTCTAATCAGGAAAATTTACAGGCAACTTTCAGTATGTTTCCAAAGAAATCCTGAGTAGCGTTCCAGGAGATTCCGAAGAAATTTACAATTAAATTCTAAGGACTGTTTCGATAAAAAATCAAGAGATTCGCTATTTGTATTTGAGTGTTTGAGAAGTATTTCAAGGGAACTCTGAGTGAAATTCGCATGAAAGCCTGAGGTGAAACCCAATAAAATCTTGGGAGAATAGTTTCTAAATTTTAAAGGGCATACCAAGATACATATACCTGATGAAAAATGAAAGAGGATTTTTAAGAAAATTATGAAGAGAAATTTCGAATAAATTTCAAGAGGTGTTTTGAGAAAAACAGTTATCTGAACAGAATTCCAAGTCTGTTATAGAGGATGTTTCTAGGGAATACCGGAGAGAATCAAAGGATCATTGTGGAAAGTCCTCTAAAATCATTTTGGAATGGTCCTAAAGTAATCCTTCGGCAGTTTATTGAAGATATTGAATCAAGATCCCAGAAATTCAAGAATCAGGATTAAGATTTTTCAAGAATCTGATACTTTGACAGAGAATAAATTTCAATATGAGGAACGGGCCCCACGTAGCGGGTTAGCATCCATGCCTCTCAACCTAAAGGTAACGAGTTAAAATCTCATCGCCAGCTAGTCACGAATAACCTAAAATGTATCAAAGTAGAGCAGCTGACGAATCGATTTTATTTTTCCCTCTTCAAATTCCATTAAACTTCGCACAATTGTTTGCTAGGGGTAATGAACCAAGTTTGTGCCGGAATTCTGCCATTTTGAACCACGCAGCACCATTGTGTACATTTCAGAAAAGTTAGCATTTAGCGCCGGCCACGCCCGAGTGCTGGCCAAGAAAGGACGTAATACCCGCTTTAATGAAAGCCGAGAACACCTCTACACTTCCACGAGAAATCACTGGGATGTTGGATAAAAGGGTTGAAATTGCAGTAGGATTCGTTTTGGATATGCTGAATTTATGTCCTAACGATTCAAGAGAAGCTTGGGTTTGAACCCTCGGCCTTATGCTCAGTAGGCAAAATCGGTCACCACTAGGCCTCCGAGCTCCTTATATCACAAAAAACCAATTACGACCAAGTTCTCGTTCAACTTGCTGTTACTAGATTTCGGTCCCGGCGGTGACCTCACCGGGGACGACAACAACTGTTATTGAGAAGGATTGGATATGGATTTCCACGTCTTTCCTAAAACTAATTCCAACCGAATTTCAATACGTTTTATCTCATGTTAAGAATAAATCTGATTTACACTAGAACTCTACTATGTGAAGAAGTGTGAGATTGAACCCATATTTTTTTGCTCAGTAAGCAAAATCGGTCGCAACTAGGCCACCGAGCTCCTTATATCACAAAACAAATACGTTCAAGTCCCTGTTCAACTTGCTGTTACTCGATTTTGGTCCCGGCGGCAACCTCACCGACGACGGCTTCGATTATATTTGTTAAGGCTCAACTACTGTCATAGAGCAAAACTCTACGATGCCGATGGTTTTATATGTTACAAGAAGCTGAAGATGGAAATTCAGCAAGAAAGCAGTCCTAGAACCTAAGCATTGATATTATGAAGTCTGACGTCTTCGGTGAAGTCTTTGGTCTATAAAAAGTCCATTTCGAATGTTGCAAATACTGGCTATCTAAACTTAATTGATATTCTAAAACTAAATCTCTCATTTTGAAAACAAAGACATCATCAAAGTTGTAGCCTATGTAATTTCAAGCAACCTTGTTGATGAAATATTATCTCTATCTCCCAACGTCCCCATTTTAGAGTATCCTTCGTAATTAAATTAGGGTGTACCTAAAAAACAGTTTCTCGGGAAAGAAATCTTGGAGAGACTTTTGAAGCTTCTTAAAACGCATGTTTTGTACAATTTTTTCGGTATATCTTTTTATAAAGAAGATGTACCCAAATATATTGAAAACATTAATATAGTCAAACTAATGTTATATGAGCTTAACAAAAACTTTTTTTTTCGTATAATGCAAGTTGTGCCCCTTCAAATTCTAACTTGTGATAAACATTTGAAAAGGGTGTATTTTATAAAGAAAATTGATAATGTCGTGTAACCTTTAAAGATATGGATTAACATTATGGGTAAAAATGTGCATTTTAACAAGTTTTAAAAGATTCAAAGCTGAAAAACTGAACCTTCAGCTACACCATAATCGAAGACAACAAATTAAGAAGACTGGCAACTCTTTCATTTTCTCATACGAACGCTATGAGACAGGTACATTCGCGTCATCTGCCGCTCAAAGGTAAAGGTATTTGCTCACTTTTCTATGCGTTGCTTCCACCTTCAGTCAAGCGCAGCGCCATTGTATCTGTCGCTTGGATTCTGGCAAATTTGCCAGTCTTCTTGCTTTGTTGTCTTCGCCATAATTCAATTCCGAGAAATTACACAGAACGTTAAGAGAAAGAAAAAATGCTACTTCAACAAAGTTGCTTGATATCAACTCAGCAACAAACCCTGCTCCTCAACTGCTTATTTTCAAAAACAAAAAAGTTAGCTATTGAATGGCATCAATCCAAGGACCACGCAGGGCTGGTAGTGTTGATGCGATATAATAATAGTGACTTTAGTGACTAAAATTGCGGAAATAGGGACCAAATAGTGACTAGTAAATACAAAATAAGTAACCATTTATATGGTAACTTAGAAATTCAAATACGATTTGAAATTGAAATTAACTTTAACTTAAAATCAAATTTAATTAATTCTTCTATTTTAATCCAATCTCACAACGGAATCTCCTATGAAGAGCATTTGAAGTGATTTGAATAATTTACTTTTGCTTACGTTATACATGATGACTAGCAAATAGTAATTCCCATTTTTTATGATCTTGAATTTAATTCTGCTTACGAAATCTTTAAAATTTTGATATATCTAGCTAGATAACTTTGATAATTCGCTAAGAACTTTTCACAGAATTTCTTCAGAATGATCTCAAGATTTTTTTTAGAATAATTCCCTTTCTTATAAACTTAGAGGCAAATAAGGAAATGCTTAACATCAAATATCAGAATTAAAGTGAAAATTTTATACGATAGATGAGGAGATGAAAGTAAAGAGTTGATAGTTCCGTTATGGTACGGCAGTGTGGAATTTGTATATAGAACGTAGAAAGCGAACAAAGGACAATTTTGAGGAAGGTACGAATCGGATAGAGCATCTCCTTTACCAAGCTCATCCGTTAATGATGGATGGTGAGGGGTGTTTCCCCTGCCACAATCTGCAAAAGGGATGATTATCGATTTGCTCATGTACCTATGATGTGCGGAAACAGTTCTATCGATTGTTTTACACTCAAGTCGCCATCTGATGTAAACAACTACCGATTCGTACCTTCCGCAAAATTGTCCTTTGCTCGCTTTCTACTTTGTACATACAATTTTTACAGTGCCGAGTTGATAGTTCCGTTATATATCAACTCTATAATTTAATCTCCTCATCTATCGTATAAAATCTCCACTTTAAGTCTGATATTTGACGTTAAGCGTCTCCGACTAAGTAAATCGTTAAATTCACGCATGAAGTAATAACACATAATTAGTTAAAGTAGATTATTTTCGATATTTTATTCATTCTTCTAGGAACTCCCTGAAGGCTCCTTCCATAAATTTAAATTTATTTGAATTCTACTTAGAATTTCCATTAACCTCAGTAATTCCATAAATTTCTGCTTATAATAATCTTGGGCTTCTCCCCTGCATTCAATTCGTATTCTCCTTAGTCTTCCCATAGTATTTCCTCAGAATTCTTAAAACAAAAACCCATCATAAACTTTGAAACTCTTCTCAGAATTCCTTTGAAATTGAACCCTCAAAATTCGATTCAATTGGAATTATTCTCAGAATTTATTTCGAACTCTTTAGAATTCTTGTGCAAGTATCTTCAGAAATCACCCCATAATTATTTAGAAAATCCACAGAGACCATCTTTGGATCTCACGGGATTTTCATGGAATTTTCATCAGAGCTCCCTTAAGCAAAATTTCAGAACTAGTTTGAATTCTTATTAGAACTGGACCTAGAATCCTCATCCAATCATCATAGAATTCTTCTCAGAGCCCTCGTTATAATGCACTCTCAATTGGAATTATTTCCAAAATTGTTTCGGAGCTGAATTTTGCGTCTCTAATAATTTAAACAATAATCAAAAGCGACGCTCGTAAAGGGTGATACGGTCAAAATTTGGTCAATATCAACTTGACGTATTTCTTTCAATTTTGCATTTAAAAAACCTGAACACTCCTCATTTTGAAGGTGTGTGTGTGTGTGTAGAATGTTGCTCCTATTTTGATTTTGGAATTCACTCTTCAGTTGTCAAAATGCCGTCCAAGCAAGAAGAGCAGCGTATCAAAATTTTGCTCGCGCATCGCGAAAATCCGAGCTACTCGACCGCAAAGTTGGCAAAATCGCTAAAAGTTGCCAAATCAACCGTTACAAATGTAATTAAAGTGTTTGGGGAACGTTTGTCGACAGCCAGGAAGTCTGGATCGGGGGGAAATCGAAAACCGGAAGCCGCTGATACGACAAAGAGAGTTGCCGGTAGTTTCAAGCGAAACCCTAACCTCTCTCTCCGAGATGCCGCAAATAAGCTGGGTGTATCGTCTACAACCGTGCATCGAGCCAAAAAACGAGCCGGACTATCGACTTACAAGAAGGTAGTGACTCCAAATCGCGATGATAAACAAAATACGACGGCCAAAGCGCGATCCCGGAGGCTGTACACGACAATGCTGACGAAGTTTGACTGCGTGGTAATGGACGACGAAACCTACGTCAAAGCCGACTACAAGCAGCTTCCGGGACAGGAGTTTTATACGGCAAAAGGAAGGGAGAGGTAGCAGATGTTTTCAAGCACATGAAACTGTCAAAGTTCGCAAAGAAATATCTGGTTTGGCAAGCCATCTGTACCTGTGGCTTGAAAAGCAGCATTTTCATAGCTTCCGGGACTGTCAACCAAGAAATTTACGTGAAAGAGTGTTTGAATAAACGTCTGCTGCCTTTCCTGAAGAAACACGGTTGTTCCGTACTGTTTTGGCCGGATTTGGCATCTTGCCATTACGGTAAAAAGGCCATGGAGTGGTACGCCGCCAACAACGTGCAGGTGGTTCCCAAGGACAAGAACCCTCCCAACACGCCAGAGCTCCGCCCAATTGAGGCAAACTGGCTTTCTGCGGCGAAGAAGGTGGACAAGGTGGCTGTACAAAATCTGATGGCAGGGGTCAAGCGTAAGGCCCGGCAATTCGGATTTGGAAAAGCGGAAGCCTAACTGAATATTTTTCCTGGATTTTATACTAATTGAACTTGAAAAAGAAATTTAATTTGATTTTTTAAATAAACGATTTCACCGATTTACACGCGTTTTCCCTTGACCAAATTTTGACCGTATCACCCTTTATGTGTTAGCTATATAGGTAAACCTGGCTTAAGATTTAAGCGGAGATGAAGAAATCGGTCGTCAGAGCACTTAAACTTACATGAGACTTTCGTAGTCTGTAGTTTGGTATTTTTCTCTGATATATCTTGGTGTCATCCCTAGAATCCTTTAAAATTATCTTAAAATTTACTTTGGATTTTTAAAATTATTAATCATTCTTGAAAGACTTTTGAAAATCTATCACTGACAGATACCTTTGGAAAGTTTTATTTTCCTGGAAACGAGGTAGTGGAAAAGATGGCTTCGGCAATGCCTTAACCTATTGTCGTCAGGGGGTAAACAAAGTCCTAGAGCACTCAAATTTGGCCAATAGTTTATTCTATTAGCGTCAGGGGGTAAACAACGTCCATGAGAGCTCAATTTTGGCATGTAGATACATTGTGTTTCGGAGCATCTATTGGCCAAATTTGAGCGCTCTAGGACTTTTTTCACCCCCTGACGACAATATGTTAAGATATTGCCGAAACCGACATTTTCCTATTTTTTTAATGAAGAACTCAAACACTAATTATTTCTTTTCTCCGATGTTTCAGTGCTGACAACGCTGTCCAGCGACAAAAACATCGCCTGCATCTGTATGGTTGCAGGCGGTGCTGTTAATGTTCATATCATTCGATTGAAGATGAACCAATACAACCATTCAATCAATTCTGTGAAAACGAATTCTCACATGACCATAATTTGAAGGGCCCCTTTCTCATTCGAAGCTCATCGTCACTGTCAATTGAGTCACTCACTATCATTTGATATACGACAGTGGAGTTTCTCAAATGAGGATGATCCATGCTTTCTTCAAATGACTAAGCAACTGATATCAGCCATGCCATGGAGGTTCCCTTTGATAGCGGATAGCTGCTTTTCTCATGTTCATCAAAAATGTTCAATTGATTTTAAGAAATTACAACACTGGTTGCAGGGCTGCCAATAGCGGACAAATTATAATTTTGGGCTGAAAATTTTCGAAAATAAAGCTGAAATATTGCTTAATAACATACTGAGAACCCAAAGTGATTGCAGTTATTCTAATGTTGAATTCTCGAACTAGGACTTTTTTTTAATGACATAAGATACATTTCAACTTTGCGAGATTTATGACTTCAAATATTAATTTAAAGATTTTTTTTTTGCTCATTAATTTATTTGATAAGGCTTTTACGAATTAACTTTACAGAGCCGAGGATTCTTGTTCACTATACAAAACATCTTAAAAGTATAATCAAAAGGTACAACACAATAAACACTTTATCTTACGCTATCCAAAAAGCCTCCTCCATCAGAACTGGAGCTGCTTCCAGAGGTTTCATTGTATGGACGCAAAACGTGGTCAACACTCACACACTCATCACGAAACGGTTGCTTTCCAAAGTCGACGACGCATCGACCGAAAGAACTGCTGATGAAGAACAATGAGCAGGACCACACAATGGTTGCTGCCGAGAAAACAGACGATCGCGTGGCACACATCGAGAGTGGCCTGCTTTTGTCGACAGCCGAGTGAACACTGATTTAAAGATTTTTAAAGATATCAGATTAAAAAAAAATCATGGCTTCTGGCTTAGGACAACATTTTAGGATTATGGCATTTCAAGGCATTGGCTAGAGAATTAAGATGAGAATACCAAATGAGTGGAGGAGAATTGTAGAGGAAATCTAGGGATATTGTAAAGGATTTCTGACAGATTTTCAATGGAATTGAACACGAAATCTGCATTGAAAACAAAACATAACACATACATTTTTAGAACTTTTTAAGTTGTCAAGATCGTAACAAATTGTCAAATTATGCTCCATAATTTAGATAATTTTCTCTAAATTAATTTTAAATATTCTTAAAAGTCTCAGAATTTTGCAATGCCTCTAAGTTACTTGTCTATTATTGGATGGACACTAGAGGCAGAATTGATAGATTGATCTTGGATTTTTTTTTGAAAACAATGAGATTTACGATCATTTGAAAACTTGGACTGAAATTCTATTGAAAGATTGCATGACAAAATTTTAAGATTATACCAGGCTGGACCAGTTTTTCACATTCTTGAACTTGTGCGAGATTTTTAACTTAAAATAAAGGGTGTCCCTCGTCAAATTGCATCATAGAAAAAAAACGCTGTAGAAAATTACCCATTGGGTATATTCTCTTGAAAATTTGGGTAGAAGTAGTTTAGAGTGTATTGTTAACACTGTATTTTTATCGCTGACAGTTTTTCGAAAGTTGAAAAAAATGACGTCACCCGAAAAGCAACGTCGCGAATTGATTTTGGGCAAGCACCTGGAAAATCCTCAACTCTCTCATCGGGACATCGGAAAACAACTCGCAATCGTGCAGTCAACGGTGAGTCGTGTGATTAAACGTTACTACGAAACTCTGAGAATCGAACGGAAGGAGAAATGCGGTCAGAATGGATGTTCTATTAGTGATCAGAATCACAAGCGTGTCGTGAAAGCGTTTAACCGGAATCCCAATGCTTCGGTCAGGCATGTGGCCAAAAAGTTGAATCTGTCCAAGCCAAGGACCGGGAGGGACTGCATACATCGTGACGAACGGCAAAATACGGTGGGAAAGTCACGGGCCCGGATACTGTACACCCAAATGCTGACGAAGCCTCATTGTCTCATCATGAATGATGAGACTTACGTCAAGGCGGACTTCCGGCAGCTTCCGGGGCTACTGTTCTTCACTGCCCAGCATAAGTTTGATGTTCCGGAGGAAGTAAGGAAGCAGAAACTTTCAAAGTTTGCCAAGAAATACATTATTTGGCCAGCGATCTGCTCATGTGGCAAACGGAGTGCGCCGTTCAAGACTACCGGGGGGATCTACCTCAAGGAGTGTCTACAGAAGCGTCGGCTACCTCTGTTGAAGCAACACGAGGTCCCTACGCTCTTCTGGCCGGATCTAGCTTCGTGCCACTATTCAAATGTTGTCCTGGAGTGGTACGAAGCCAACGGGGTCAATTTCGTACCCAAGGACATGAACCATCCCAACGCACCGGAACCAAGGACCATCGAAAAATACTGAGCTATTATGAAGCAGGCACTACGGAAGCATCCCATCCCAGGTCAAATCTGAGGAAGACATGAAGAAAAAGTGGGTTTCCGTACAGAAGAAGCTGCAGCCAGATAACAGAAGCTAATGAGTGGAGTTAAGCGTAAGGTGCGAGCGAACGGTTATGTTATTGAAGTTGAATGAAATAAATATGCCAAAAGCTGTCTGAGAGTTTGAAAAGGATCGGTCAACTAGGTAATTTTCTACAGTGTTTTTCCGTAATGCAATTTTATGTGGGACACCCTTTATTGCGTATTTAACCCTTTAGAAGGCAGTGGCAACTATATTGCCACCAACAATCTGTATTTTTTTCTCCACACAAACAATCCCGTTGCAGTTTTTTTTTCTCCGTGCATTGGCTACTTCTGATATCTGGCAACACTTCTATTTTTTTTTTTTGAGCCGGAACAAGTGGAAACTGAGTATTTGGGAGTCATTTTTGTGTAAACAAATACGGAAATACGAATATCAGCTAAAACTCATTACAAATCCCACAAGTTGGTAAGTTTTTCAATAGAAATATACTGTTTTGGAACTCCTTTCTTAGACCATGTACTTTTTTCAAACATTGATCTGTAGTTCATGCCAAATGTTACAGTTTTCTACAATGAAAAATGCTCGCAATACTGTTACATGCTATTTTACGTTTCAGCTAAAAGAGTCGGATGACGAGGTTGAAAGAGAGCTGGCGAAAATTTGTGGACTACCTGATAATCCCGATGTGTCCGATGATGAACTGGAAGCTGATCCGGAACTCTCTACCTTGAGCAAGCTAGATACATCTCTGATCGATATTCTCGCAGGAAGTGATGATTCAGATGATGCTGCTAAGGGCAGTGGGACTGAACGGCACACATCCATTGATGAACCACAACCGTGTTCTTCGGGTTATCACAACCGTAAGCATTTAAAAGCGATTCCTCACCCACGCACGATTACCCGCATTGAAAACAGTTGCAAGTGTCTAATCATCTATTCGGGTCATTGTGCTAACCTTATATGATATTGTTGGATCATATCTGATATCGTTTATATATGTTACCGATTTATTAGGAAAGCCAACTACTCAAGCATTATCCGAAACATCAGCTTCAGATGAATCGGATGACGATCAATCAAGCGAAGATTTTTCCCAAGTGGACCAATCAGACGATGATGAAGTTGACTGGAAAAAAAGGCGATTGGTCCCAGGATCCCAATACAGCCAATTTTGATAATGTTCGTTTGCAAGTCTTGAATGCAGTCCCGGGAAATGCAAGACCTGTAGCCTATTTCGCACAGTTTTTCGACGATGACATTTTGAAACTTATAGTTACCCAAACTAACATCTACGCAGACCAACAGCAAAGTCGACACTGGGAACCGGTATCTGAAGCAGTGGCGTCGCGTAACCTCACTTTTTACCTGTTCAACCACTTTGAAAACGTTATTTAGAGCCATATTTAAATTCAAATTGGCCTCAAAATGCATAGGGTCTTCTAGTTTCACTAATTTGTATCGATTCAAAGCAATATATTTTTGTTTGTTTACGCTTTGCGAGTTGTTGAACAGGTAGATTGAGGTTAGGGCGACGCCACTGATCTGAAGCAGAAATCAAAGCTTTTCTAGGGATTACCATTATGATGGGTCTCAAGCCTCTTGCAAGTGTTGATTTGTACTGGTCAAGTGATTCATTTTTCCGTACGGACGAAATTGCGGACGAGAGATTCAAAAAAAATCTTAGAGAATTTGCATCTGAATGATAATCGTATTCGGAATTCAGATCATTTTGACAAACTGTACAAGATTCGTCCACTTCTTGATTTACTGAACACTGCATGCCAGAGAGCAGTACAGTCCACATCATCGCAATCGATTGATGAATCGATGATTCTGTTCAAAGGGCGATCGACATTGAAACAATATATGCCACTAAAACCTATCAAGAGAGGCTATAAGGTGTGGACAAGAGCCGACAGTGAGACTGGTTACGTATTTGAGTTTGATATTTATCAAACGCGATGACAAGTCTCCTACTATAGGCCTAGGGGCCAATGTAGTCAAGAATCTAACGCAGAAACTAATTGATGAAGGATTTCAAGGTCATGTGACCTTTGATAGTTTCTTCGCCTCATACGGTATATTACAATACTTATATGATCACGGAATTTATGCAACGGCTACAGTGAACAGTAATAGATCGGACCTACCTGTACTACTTAAAAAAGTACAAAAGAAAGCCCTAATAAAAATAACCATAAAAGAGAGCTTAACGACGTGTTGGGAGTATCATCCAAACCATTTGTGAGATAGTTTACCCATCCGGAATACAGTTCATTTATGGTATTTGTTTATTAGGGAGTCCCAACCGAAAAGGTGAAAGCGTTTCCTGAGAGGGGAGTACAAGTGGCGTTTGAAGAAAAACGTTGCTTTTGTAGTGTGGCAAGATTCCAAAATGGTAACAATGTTGACTACAGCATTCCATCCTAAAACCGCGACATCTACGTGTGAAAGGAAGCAACATGATGGTACCAGAAAAACCATCGTATGTCCGAAAGCGGTTCAGGAATACACAAAGCGGATGGGCGGAGTTGATCGGTTTGATCAAAAGAGAAGCACGTATGGGGTCGGTAGAAGAAGCCAGAGGTGGTGGCTGCGGATTTTCAATTTCTGCATTGTTTTGGCTATTACGAATGCATACTTGTTGCATGCATCTAACAACCATGTGCGAAATCACGTGACTCAGCTGCAGTTCAGGTTGAAGTTATCACGAGACCTTGTTGGTAACTATATTTCGAAGCAAACCAAGATATTCTACAAAGAAGCCTACAATGTCTTCAAACTATCAAAAAGAAGGAGTACCAGATAATCTACGCTTTTCAGATGTTGGAAGTCATAAACTGGAACAGTTGGCTACCTATCGTCGCTGTCGCCTATGTAGTGCAAAGGCTAAAAATAAGAGATCCAAAATTCAATGTTCCAAGTGTAAGGTACCACTTTGCGCAACACCTTGCTTTGATTTGTTTCACGTAAAACTTAATTGAAATTGATCTATGTCTATCTTACAATTCGTTCCAAAAATAAAGTGCACCTGCAGGGTAGTGGCAAACATATTGCCACCAAGGTTTTTGGACTTCAAAGGCAGTGGCAACTATATTGCCACTAATTTTTTCAAGTTTCCTTGCTTGGTTTCCACGGCCTTATAAAGGGTTAAATCTTAAGATCTCAGATTTAAAAAAAAAAACATTTCTCATGAACTTGATTATGACACTATGAATCCTTGTCTAGAGAATTATGAAACGAAAGCCAAATAGTTTTGAGGATAGTTGTAGGAGAAATCTAGGGATAATTCTAAAGGAACTCTGGGGAGAATTCCAATAGAGTTTTGATTGAAAATTTCAAGGTATTTTTTTAGAAGTATCTTATGAAAATTGTAAGGAGAAGTAAAGATGAGGTTTAAGATGGTTCTTAAGAGACTATTACGGGGATTATGATTGTAATTTCAGGGAACTCTAAAGTAAATCGAGAGGAATTTCTGGGTGCATTCTAAGGGAATTCGGAGTCTCTTTCTTTCAAAGTGAATTAACCTTACGGGAAACTTAACTCATATGGTAACAATCCTGAATATACGTCTACTGGTTGTCTGCGTCAACAAATCCCTTAAGTCCCTTAAATCCCTTCAATAAATTAATCCGAAAAAAATGTTGATGAGAGCGCCAAAGGGTTCTTCACACCTGGGCAGCTGATTTACGACGTAACTGCAAACACTACAAAGTAACTCTAAAGACAACCTACCAGTCACGAAGAGCTCAAAGTACCTAAATCTCGACGGACGTACATGAAACGAACTCGAAAGGAAAACCGGTGGTGGTGATCTAGGAAGGAATCAACCGAGAAAAAAGGGCAATTACCGCTGGCCCGCATTAAGTCATTGAATGTCACGATGATGGTGTTTTGTTTTCGTTTCTTCGGGCTTGCGAACCGATGCGAATCAGCTTTTCGCGCTACATAATTTTTCCTTTTACAGCAGCAGCAATGGCAACGGAGATCTCCGCTGCAGAAGAAGTTAAGGAAATGGAATTGGAAGAGAGCACCGCGCGAGGAGAAAAACAAGCGAATCGTGGAGGATAGATCGGCTGAGCTCGACTGTTCGGTCGGTTTGGGATGGTACCGTTATGTTCTATGACGCTGGTTGTGTAGGTGCATTTTACATCGGAAGAAAAGCAATGCGGGGGAACGTGTTGCTTTCTTCGCTTGGCTGATGGAAATTTGTATACCTGCATAGGCCCACAGCAATAAAAGCTCAGGGCAGAAATCAAGAGAAGCTGCATACATTAGAATGTGAACGATATTTTTTTCTTTTCTTTTAGTAGGGCGATGTGCATTGGACTGTGTCGTCTGTCTTCCAGCCAGAGACACGAGGAGGACTCACGGAAAAAGAAACACCACACCTTGTTACGACGAGAAATGATAAACCGAAAGGCCGCCGTCGCTGAGTTTGTACTTCGGCCACACCTTTACAGATATCGGGCGCTGGGTTCGTTTGGTTTCTTTTTATAGTTCCCTCGTGGAACGTGAAGGTGTAGGAAACACGTAGGAAATTGATACTATTATTATGATTATTTTCCTCCTACACCTTCACCTTCACCTCCAAACAAAAGCGAAGGCAAATGGGGTCATCACTGAACAGTGTGTGTCGATAAAGTTAGTCCGTGGGGCTCTGTTCACAATAAAATTAGTTTGTCAGAGAGGTTCACGTGGAAGTACATACTCCATTATACAGTTAATCGTGAGCAAACCGGTTCTTCAAATTGTATTTGACGTTAAATGAATGTGGAAAGAATTGTGCCTTTAGACGAGCGCTTCATGGCATAGGAATTGAAATCTTTGTCCGGGTTGTACCTAGCCTCTATCAGTGCTCAGCCCAAGTGCTCTTGAGGTCTAGATAAGATGCAAGGTGTACTGTTATCGAAATAGGTGGCCTTTTTTTTCCCTCGGAGCTAGATTATGACTTACGATAACAAACACCACTTCGCGGTACCTAGCCTTAGGCAAACATGGAAACTCTAATGATATCGATAAAAAGCTTTAGATAAGCGATATCTCAATCGATGTGTCACTTTCAGTTTCGACCATTTAGTCAGCGATGCATTCGATTTGAACGACGGGGAAGCTTGTCATGAATGTACCGTCTACTTTATTTCGGTTGGCGATTGATGACTCATTGCCATTGCTCATTGCATAGATCACGTAGCTACTACCCAAACAAAGTGAGCAGTAATGATTAATTGTTTATTTTTAGTAGACAGCGAACCGAACTAGACGATAGTAAACTTTCAGATTGTTGAACGAATTGCATTTTATGCTATTTTCCACAGAACTATATTTCACTATTTGAAACAAGAAGAGTGGGATTTGATAACTCCCTGTTGTACTCGAAAGTTGTAGCAGCTGAATTTCCACTTAATTATAATTATCTAATTATTGTACGACATACATTTAAATTACGGATCCAACCGAATGCGAATAAGCGATCACTAGGTCAAATGGGTCATTACTAAGACAGCATTGACGCATTGTTCCAAGAAAAATCAAGAACATGAGATTGTTATCGATGGGGCCAATCCTAGAGCCATTTCCTAAGATTCTCTTAGAAGTTTTATTGATTCTGCCAAGATTTCATTGCTCATGCACTTCTCATACTCTCAGCGCTAGCTGGCGTTGCTAGGTCGCTGCTCTTCTCTCCATTTACGCTGCAGCTCCGACATAATCTTCGTGACTGCTCTGATGACGGCATTCCAAGTGCCCTCCTCTCGACATATTTCATCGACGACATTCTCCACATTAAGGGCGGGCATCTCCCTTCGCACTGCCTCGAACCTTGGACAGTCGAAGACCACATGCTCCGGCGTTTCATCGTCGTTGTGCTACGTTAGGTGGAAGTTGGCTTCTCCGTGTTTTCTGTTCACCCAGGTCGAAAGAATCGGTATCAGTCTGTGTATCCATCTACCGTTCTCCGTCGTGTTCCACTCCCCGACCAGAACGTTATAACAAAATTATATCATGATTATATCAACTTCTGTTATACATAATAACCGCTGATATAATCTTGTTTTAAGAGCTCTGTGGTTAAATGAGGAATAAAAAATCATCATGGTATTTGACATAAAATTGTTACATAATTTGTTCGAATAAAAATTAAAACAACCTTTTAACTAAGTTTGTTAGCATTAGTAGCACGAAAAATTAAACGGTTTGTTTTATTTTAATTTTTGTTTTGTTTTAGCCTTAAGCCGGTTGTAGAATTTAAATTTATTTAAGGGCTACGGAAAAGTTTTTCACATGGAATTGGGTTAATAGGGTTAATGTCCCTATTGTCAGCCTAAGTGTCCCTAATATTGGGCCCATGAATAAATTTCGATGGTAAGCATTTTTTGATAATGATAAACTAAAAATCAAACATATTCATTTGTATTGTCCAGATGATGCATTTTTCTACGAAAAATTTTAGAACGGGAGATTTATATTAAATCCATAGACCAAAGTTAGTGCTTTTTCTCCTATTTTTACAGCATTCTCTTCTCAGATCAGTAGTCTTCTGATTGGGATGCTAAGAATTAAATAAATTATTACATTCAACTCTCTTTTACTCGATCTCTCCTTAACTTGATTCTCCCTAACTCGATGGAAATCCAGGGGCCTCATTTCGCAAGTCGAATCAAACTACCTAGCCCAAAGCGACTAGGCTACTATATATTGATTCCGTAATACCTGAAAATATTACGGTGGTGATTAAGAATGCACAACTAGCATAATAAAATTGGTATTGTCACTGCAAGACGCTTCTGATCAAAAGGCTGCGCAATAATAGTGTGAATCAATGATATATTCGCTCATACACGGAATCCAAAAACATAAATTAACAGTTCAGTTGCGTTCTATGAATTTTGGCGTGCACCTTTTGAAATAAATATTTTGCAATTTGTGAAAAACAATATGTTTTTGATGATATACAAATAACAATGATCAATGGAAAATTGCAACACTAACCGTCGAACATTAGCAATCAAAACAAACCTCAAATATATCTTTAATTTGCAATGGTGTGGGAGACAGACCTCAACGCATAACCAAACAAAATGTGCAACTAACACTGTATTAGAATTCAAATAGTGCATATGCAATGAATGAATCGCTTTCATCTTATTTAAGTTTTGTTACATATACTTAAATTAATTACTTTCATAGAGCTAAGTTTAATGCTTATGCTACTTTATAATCAGAAAAAATAAAATTTATTTTTAGGGAGTGCAATGTAAACGGCAATATTTGAGAATTATAACAAACTTTGTTACAAATATATTTAGCCGTTTACGTCAGTGCAGAAAGAGTGCAGAAAGTGAGAGGTGTTGGGAACACACGATTTATTTTTAACTCAGTTGCCGGCGCCAGCGAACTAAGAAGGCTCTGCCTGGCATACACAAAAGGTTAGCTTGCATCTATTCCTTCGATAACAGTAGATATAGACTAGATGGTAAAGGCACCAGATTTTCCTCTAGCCAAGATTGTTAAACGTCTGGGTTCGAATCCCTGTGGCAGCTATATAGACGCTTTTTGTGTTTGTGATGCAGGCTAAAAGGAAAGAGAGTGAGGGGTGCTGTGTTGGGGTGGGGTGGGTTGGGTTGATTTTTTAAATATTTTAGCAACAATCTAAAAATAGAAAACACTCAAAAAATATGTTACCCAAAACCGTGTTATAAAGTCCAGTTCATACCTTTTTAATTTTTACCCTAATGGGTTATTTTGCAACAAGGTGTGTTAAAAATATGATATAATCCTAACAATAGTTTTTATATTCTTGATAGTATGTGGAAGATTTCTTGTTATATTTTTTGTTATTTTAACTACAAACGGTACATGTTTTATAACAGACCACGTTACGAATAATTTTATATCTCAGTAACACTGTGTGTATTATGTCTGATACTTCCTTCTGGTCGGGTCCTGTTGCCACTTAGCCAACGACTCCGCTCTCATAACTTTCCATTTTTGTCCGGCTTCTTTCCGCCTGTAGCACTCGCTGTTCTCCGCCAGCGTGATGCCGATAACGCATACTGCTTCCGACGAGATGGTTCTGTACGCACTCACGGCTCGCATGGCCATGAACCGAACCGTACTGCTCAGTTTCCTTTGGTTCAACTTCGTTTCCAGCGCTGTAACTCAGGCTGGACCTCCATACCTCAGTATCGACGACGACACACTGGTCAGAAGACGCCTCTTGCTACGGCTGGGACCAGCGTTGTTCGGCATGATTCATGCTATCGCGTTGATGGCCTTCGAAGCCTTCTCACAGGCGGTGTTCGACGTGGCTGTTGAAGTTTAGCCGGCCATCGATGATCACTCACAGGTATTTCAACACACGCTTCGAGGCTATGGCGTGCTCCCCGACGGTGATTTCTATCCGCTGTACCGCTTTACAGTTACTGATCAATAGCACTTCCGTTTTGTGGTGGGCTATCTGCAACTTCGCTCCTTGCATCCAGTTACCAATCATGTCGATCGCCTCGGTTGACAACACTTCCACCTCTTCCAGCGTCTCTCCTGTTACCGTCAAGACGACATCGTCCGCAAAGCCAACGATCTCAACTCCTCTGGGCAGCTTCAGCATTAGCACGCCGTTCCAAAGCGTTGGACCAAGGATGGAGCCTTGTTGAACTCTCGCTGTTATCCTAATCGATCTCTATTCCATGTTTGTCTCGTAGATCACAACCCGGTTCTGGAAATAACTACTCAGGATCCTGTACAGGTAGTCAGGGACCCTCATTCTATGCAGCGCTTCGGCGATGGCCTCCCAGCTGGGGCTGTTGAACGCATTCTTGACGTCGATCGTTATCACGGCACAATATCGATCTCCCTACATGCCCCTATCCACACGGAGTGCTTCAACGAAAAGATCCTTGTCGAAGGCCTTCATCTTCCAGTTCCGGTCGCAAGTTCTCGTTCTCCGTACCAGTCTTGTAAGCGGTCACGGTAGTCGACACATTTTCTGTGATAATCGACTGCCTTTGCCTCCGACACTTGCAAAACAAGCTATCATAGTACAGTACCAAACTCAAATGTCATTTGACAGGCTTTGTCATACGACACTGTCGCCGAAGACCGTCACGAATGTATGTATTTTAGTTTCTCTCATTATAAGAGCTGCTGATGTTGTGCTTGTGTGAATTCTGAAAAAATCAAGCTATGATGTCCTAGGAATAACATTTCTGGTCAGAAATGGTTTAATTTACACCAAACTGAGGAATTAGAACAAAATCACTCATATCATATGATAGTTATTTGAACATTTTCTTTTTGCTCGAATGTTATTCTACCGGTTGTGTTGTGTGAGAGAGACGACGGTAGAGCATGAGAGTACGAATAAAAACAGACTGTCGCGCATGACAACGAAGCGAGTGTCGTAAAAAACGTCAACAGTTTCAACCTCTGCTCCGTACTGCCACAGTATTCCTTTGGCCGATGTCATGTCGGATCGCCTGATGATTACTTCGCACACTCTTCAATTCATGTTTGCCACCAGTGACGGACTGCAGAAAGTTACACGGCGAATGAGAACGACCCAAATTTGAGTTTAGTTCACTCATGATCGCCAAAAGTGCAGGAACTCAGCGATGAGTACAATTTGTCTCATGGTTTCCTGTGGAAAACCTAAAAAATCTGCCGGAAAATGTGGAAATTGACGAAAATTTTATTCAGTATCGGAGTAGTACCAATAGACTGAGTGAATCCAATCTTTACTTTTCTCAAATTCGGGAATTTTTCCCTGGAAAATCCTGGAAAAACTTGGGAAAACATGAGGCAAATTTATTCATCGCTGAGTTCCTGCACTTTTGGCGATTATGAGTGAACTAAACTCAAATTTGGGTCGCTCTCATTCTCCGTGTTCGTCGATAATGGATTGATGTCTTCACTGGATAGCATAACTTCAAGCTTTGTCAGAGCTTCCAGCAGACTGTGTCCTCTTGCATTGGAACATTTGCTTTGCCACTCCACTGCCCAAGCATTGAAGTTTCCTCCGACGACTACCAGTCTTCGTTCGATCAGCACTTCAGTAAGTCCATCCAGCATCTCATGGAACTGCTCCATCGTCCATCTCGGGGGTGCGTAACAACTACATATGAAGATTCCGATCACGATACCTTCGTATGAGCTCGCAACCACTTCTTGAATGGGGTATCTGCCCTTAACTTGTATAGCAACCATCCCAGCTCTATTCGCCACCCAGTTGTGTGTGTGTGTGTGTGTGTGTTTTATTCATTATTATAGTAAGGTTTAGGAAAGCTTCTAAAGCCTGTAAATAAACTTTTAAAAACACTCAAACATAATTCTAATACTCCGTGTTACTCATGAATGCCTGCAAATAGCAACATGCTGTCTTCTCCAAAATGTAGGCTGTTACGAGTTTTAAAAGTCATATACTAGGAAGAACTAGGCATAAGGTGTCTTGCTAGAACTAAGAAGGACTCTCAAACTCGTTAAGTATTGTAATCCATCGGCCTTTGTAGTCCCCTGAACACATCTCCAACGTCTTCAGGACCCTCGAATAGTTCTGGACCTGAAATCAACAGTCCCAAAATGTTTTAGCGTAATACGAACTGTACAGCCATGAGCGTCCATAAAACAAAATTTATTTGCTTACTAGTAATTGTAGGCATTTTCTAGCAAAGAACAATGTAAGCATCAGCTCCTACGAACTCAGAGTAATATAGCCATATGCTCCCTCCAAACCTAGGTCAACTTCCAAACCTAGCGAGCAGCAATTTTCTGCGAACAGCACTGCATCAACAACTAGACTTGAGGTTGACAGCAAAACAAAAGCACAGCACCCGACCGTCACCACTTTCATTAATTCCCAA
This sequence comes from Ochlerotatus camptorhynchus, assembly GCF_037179485.1. Lineage (NCBI taxonomy): Eukaryota > Metazoa > Arthropoda > Insecta > Diptera > Culicidae > Ochlerotatus > Ochlerotatus camptorhynchus. The sequence goes on along the minus strand of NW_027040574.1, from coordinate 1,939,849 downwards.
GAAATTACGACGACCCAAAATATACGCCGCTGCCGTTCTTAAGTTGAGGTGAGACCGGGTAAGACCTTCGCGGGCAAGCACAAACGACGCCCTCTCGTGCCGTGTGTGAGTAGTTTAGCTTTGCCTTTCTCGCACGTATAATTATTTCACATAACATTTTTTTTTTGTTTATCGCTACCAAGATGGACGTGGTTGGTGTGCTACACAGCAGCAGGAAGGACGCCCTCATTCCTCACTCCCATTCGAGAAAAAAATCTTCTAATGCCATTTAAAAGCAATTTGCTGTATGAACTACTTCGGCCCATTTCTTCTCCCGCCGCGAGACGACGCAACGAAACGGATGAATAAAACATTTTTCGAAAGAATTCACTCACTAGCCCCATTTAAGAAACACGCGAGATAACCATCTCGATCCGAGGAAAACAATGTCCGAAAGTTGATTAGATGTGTTGTAGTAGTTGGTAGCCACTTACCCTCCGGAATGCAAATAGTTCCTTCTGCAGCTTCTGCCGCTCGGCCGAAGGTTGTTGGCCTTTTCCTCGTATAAATTTCAACATTGTTGCTGCTGTGGATGCTTCTGGTCCAGTGTTCTTCTACTCTAAGTTCTCTACTCTTCTCTTCTTCTCACTCTCGCCACGTGCACATACAAACAGAAAATTCCACTACTCTCCTTCTTTTTTTTCCACAAAAACTCTTCTTCTAAATTGCGCGATCTTCTCTGCGGTCGGTCAGAAGGCAACCGGTAGATTGATGCTGCGTGATGAACCAAGATTTATCTGTTTCTGTACTTTTCCTCTTGGAGGTTTCTACACTGGTTTCACTGCGCCGATAGAAGCCGCGGAGATCACTGTTGGACCATTGCTATCTCGCCTATTACGCCGGACTACTCCGGAAGGGTGTTAGCCTTCGATCTTCAATTACCTATACGCTCCACTCAGTAAGAAAACCCGTCCAACGTTCTTCACCGGATTGGTTGTGGTCGATTCGACTGATTTCGGCACTGTGGCGGTGGTAGTGCTGATGGTTCCAGTAGTGGGGCAGTTGATGATGCTTCGGGATGGATTTCGTTGTCATGGAATCGAACAACGAACGACAGCGGCGGAAGATGGCAGGGGAACGGTCCAGTTCATAGATTTCGTTCGATCCAGGGTTCGTTCCTGAAAAAATAGCAGCAAATGAACACGGAATCAGTATGGGGTGAATGATTACTACTTACACACCAGTGTACAGCTACTGTACAATCTAGTAAACTGATCGATCAATGCCCCTCTTGGACGGAGAAAAATGCGGTGAGGAATGGAACGAGAAGTTTACACCCAAAACAAATTTGTTAGGTTTCATTGCATTTTTCGATGCGCAGCAAATAAATTTACGGTGGACAAAGCATTTAAAGTAGACATATGAAAATTACATGATGATAAATTAATCCTGGTGAAGCTTAATTTTAGTATGTGCGGTTGTCTTACCAGCAGTCATTACGTGTATCGAACACTAAAAAACCTCCCGGAGTTATTTTCTAATGAAAATGACTCATAACAAAAACTCCGATACCGAACCCTCGTACACACTGTGACACCACAGGAAAACATAATAAAGCAACACAGAGATAATAGGCTCTGTAGAGAGAGAAAAAAAGACAACACAAATTCGAGCCGAACCCATCGTCGCTGCCTTAGAACAACATCAACAAGCCCCGCAGGACAGTATCCGGTGAAATTATATATGCACCAAGTGGCACCGAAAAGAAACAGTACGCCACAACGATCGACTGGCAGGGAAACTCACCGAGCATAAATCCAACTTGTTTCTATCTATATAAATGCAAACATGTTCCGCTCTCTCTGTCACTATGCAGTATCATCTTCCTTTCCTTTGGTTAAAACCTAAGACAAGACAGGACATCTGGATGCTTTCCATTCTTCTACGCAGGTTCTGCAATATTATCCGTGGTACATAAATACAAACAATCCCTAATCAAAATTGTATGGTTAATTTGCTTAACGACGTGTTCTGGGTATCATCCAAACCATTTGTGGAATGGTTCGATGATTTGGGTTATCGTTCGTTTATGGTTATTTTTTATTAGGGATTCTGACTTAAACTTAAACTTGAAGATGGACCAATCAACCAGCAACTTCAAACCTATCAAGTAGACATTGCAGAATTACACTGAAAACGAATCTTACTCAGAGAGTGAGTCACTTTTACTCATTCGTATGGAGACATTATTTCTAAAATCGTACGTCACTCATTGTGGTAAGCTCCAACCGGTATTATCTTCGGATTAAATCCCGATCAAGAATGTCCGGCTGCTTTGATGTCGACATCAGATTTAATCAACACGACTCTACACACTTAATCTAGCTCTGTAAAATCTTCAACAGCCGATTACCTCGGCATTTACTTTTGCTGATATCTGTTTTTTAGCTGATATCTCAGCAAACTGTTATTTGTTAGCTGAGTCTTGGCAATTGCTTTACTGAATCTCAGCAAACTAAATTGCAGAACTGCTCGGCTGTTGTAATTTTAGTGTGTAAGCAAACATTTTGCAGATCATCCGAACAGGGAAGGGATTAAGTGTTAATCCGAGTTGGAGCTTAACGCCATCAGTGCTGAGTTTCAGTATAGGTATTCCGTACTACTTCTGACAGCACTTACAACAGGAGGGCGAGCTGCCTTCGATCGTATGAGCTAGTGGAAAATCGACTTACTAATGTATGAAGAATTCCGCTTTTAATTAAAGATTTCGATAATGATGCACATTGTTCGATATATTATGTCTTATGTAAAAAAATTATCATCGAAAATAGTATTACAGTAAGGACACGATTTTGTCAGCCCCATGCGTTTTTTTCATTGGTCATATTGCACCAAACTATACCTTAAACATCCATCTTCAAGATGAATAAGAAAGATGTCGAACTACGGTTATGTGAAATTATTGAAAGATAGAACTATGATGCGCGCGGAGGGACTTACAAAATCGGGTCATTATTGTATTTGAAGAGAAATCGTCGATTTTCTGAAAATCTCAACACAGCAAAGTTGGTATATGCACCATTGGCGGGTGCGACATCTGTCGGATTCGATGATGGAAAGTAATACTCAATTGACGACGACTGAGCACCGGAAATGGCAAACGACCATCACCGTATCTACCGGGATCGGAAAGGGGAAGCCCAACAACAATTCACTTTTGTTATCGCAAAAAAAAAAACAATCAAGATGTCAGTTGCACACACTCAAGCTCACACTGTGAAATCGTCTGTAGATGTGAATCACTCAACTCATCCCGTGCAGTTGCACCTCCTCCTACGTGAACGACTTTTACACTCCTACGATGGATGGCGACAACCGAAATGCAGAAGAAGCCACACTCTGCGCAACCCGTTCCACCTACGTGAAGCGAGTGTGTAGGGTTCAAGTTTGTGGGCTTCGGAAACGGGTTCACAAACCTGCGATGGATTGGTCCTCTTCGAGACGCACTGTCAGGCAGAGCTTTCAAAAGGGGATTCCATTTCTCATTGGGTGCAGTTTTTATGTAGGCGACGACTACTATCTGATAATTGAATCTTTTGATCAATTTGGATCAGAATATTATTTACCAGCTGTGCAGTTAGCGGTAATAGCCTAGCCTCCCATTATACGTACAGCCGGGAGTACTCGGAACATTTTCGGTTGTGGCCAATGCACAATGGTCTCAAAGCCGTATTTAGGCAGACAAAAATGTTTGCGCCCAAACCGTCAGTTTCAGATATATGGTGTCTTTGGGAAAGTTTCTTCAAATTTTTGGCCGATCTTTTTATGTTAGTGAAATTAGGGTGGTCCTTAAAATGGGTCAATTGAAAATGCAAACTTTTTAATTATTTGAGATAGACCAATGCAGTGTTTTAGAAAGTTGTAAACAATCAATTTGAAACAACTTTGCCGAAAACACCAAATTTCTATCTCTTATGGTTCACGAGTTATGTTTTTTAAACAAGGTTAGGGTGGCCCCAAAAAATCTTGGAATATCTTTTCATACGTTCATTTCTCGTAAAAACATCGTTCTGGACACATTTAGAACTTTTGATAACGTATGTTTTTGCTAAGGCAACCAGGTTGCTAAAATTTTTATTAGAAAGTTAATGGCAACTTTCTTCGAAAAAATGCTCTTTTCAATTGTCAATATATCAGATGGAGTACATATACGGATTTTCAAACTTTTAATTCCATTTGAAAGATCGTTTTTTTTCTTATAAGCGTCTATGCCTAGGGGCACGAACGGAAGCTTAACGTAGGATTATTTAAGCTCTTTCCGTATTTGAATTGTAGGCGTACCAAATTTGTAGTAATTTTTTGCAAAGAAAAAGTTGATGAAGAGAATCGATCAAAATCACTTGCACCACTGCTACCAAGTTTGGTTACAAGGTTACAACTCTGGAGAGCATTTTATGTGGTCGTTGGGGGCGTGTGGTTCTGACTATGGACAAACAGGTACAGATAAATTCTATTCCAACTATTTACTGTAAGAAGCGTGTTGGCCCTGAAAAGGGACATTTCGTTGCCAAAGTTGGTGATGATTTAACCTAAGAAACCGTACAGTGTGTCTGTCGCTTTAAAGCGTAGACGACATCCATGGTCGTTTATGCTTGGCGTGTTCAGTGTAAGTGACACTATCACGGATGTCAGCACACCTCGTAGATCAAACCGAAGATACGTTGGACACCGCCACGGCGAACCAGACGACGGATGGCGGTTATCACGAAGAGCCTTGCGATGACGCTTGGCGCCTTCTTTGCCACGACCAGTCATTGTTGCTTGATAGGTAGAAGAGTAGACTATCTAACCTACCACCTGCCATTAAGTGGTACTCGATTATGACGACCGGGTTTGGGAAGACCGTTTATTTCATGAAAACAGTGATAAAATTAACACTTTTTATTTGCATATTGGACAATGCTTAACATTACCACTTTTTCAATAGTTTCTTGTTGAAAATCATCAGTTGCTTTTGATGCGTAGAAATATTTCTGATTGATTGGTGATAAAATTATTGAAATTGGTCTAGGGGCAGCTGAGTTATTAATGTTCAAAATCTTTCATAATTTTGTTACATGTTCCATTTTCGGTTTTCATAAAGTGTACCACCATATAAAAATCACAGATGTAGTCCTACGTCAAAAAGGTCACGTTTTCAGCAAAGACTAGCCATAACTTTTCAAATTAAAGAGAAAACAACTTAGTTGCTTCAGCAAAAATCTGCGCCATAAAATGTTCTAAAATCTGCCAGAACAAACTTTTTTTTATGATAAATGAACGTATAAAAATATATTAAAAGAAAGTCAATTTTCCCAGGGCCACCCTATCTGCTTGTTTAAAAAAATCATAACTCATGAACCATAAGAGATAGAAATTTGATGTTGAATTCGGAGAAATTCCCAGAGCTTCAGAGAAGTTCTTATAAATTCAGAGAGCTTTGTTAAAATTTGGGAAAACTTCATAGACGTGGGAACTTCGTGGAAGTTTAGGGAATCTCTGTTTTATTTCAGGGAACTGCGTAAAAGTGCTCCAAGACCTTCTCTTAGGTACAAGGGCATTTGTTAATTGGTTTTGTGAATTTATGGAATTCCGTAGAAGTTTAGGAAACGTTGCAGAAAATCATCGAAAATCCTAAAAGTTTAAGAAACTTTATAATAATGCAGTGAACTTAGTATAAGTTTATTACAGGGAATTTTGTTAAAGATCAGTAGAAGATTTATAGACGTTCGGCAAAATGTGTAGATGTTCAGGAAATTTCATAGAAGTTAATAATAAGTTCAGAGAACTTTGTAGAAGCTCAGAAATTTCAGAAGATAATGGAGACATTGTAGATGATTACGGAACATTGTATGAATTATTTGAAATTCGTACAAGTTCAGCAAGCTGGGCAAAAATTCAGTTGTAGTTATCGAAAAATTGAAAGTTGTAAGCTATGGAAAAACCTTTGAAGTACTGGGAACTTCATAGAAGTTGACGGAAAATCCCAGGAGTTCGTCGAACATTCCACATATTCAGGGAACTTAATAGAGGCTTGAGTTCATGGAACTGAGTGTAAGTTCAAGGAACTTCTTGAAAGTATACAAATGCAATCGAAGTGTGCCGTAGCGGCTATTAGACTTTTATTTTCGTTCGTTGGAGTTGCCGGTTCTGATTTCGGCGTTAGTCGCAAGCTGATTCGACAGGTGAAAAGCTTTCGCTGCGTCGTACAGATTGTGTACTGGAGAACTGAAGCCGTTGTGTCGCGAGTGATTGGTTATGGAAAGTGGACGTTGTTTTTTTTCTCTGCTGAGATCCCTCTAGTTTGAGCAGCCAGAGTGTATTTCGTGTTTGATGAGGAACGGAAGGCGAGAGAGTGCTGTTTTTAACACAAGTTGAAAACGTAGCGACAGGGACCTCTTCGAAATCATCGTGATGTCATGAATTCTTTTGCAATATATCGGGTGAGATCGTTCCTTTATTTTTCTCTTAACGTTCATTCCATTATTATATGAAGCATTATATAGATGCAGGGTACGGGAGTGTCCCGATCGAAACGAAATATATGGAGAGAGTGGAAATTCCAACTTTCTGTCTTTAACATTTTGTGAAAGGAGGGCGAGCTCTTCTCCCCACTCATTTTGGGACATCTTACCGTTGGATGGCCTGTTTTTTATCGGTTTTATAATCCTGTTGTTGGAAGGAGATTCTCATTTATCCCGAAACCGTTTTATGCCCTTCATACAATGACAATTTGAGTACAATTAAAGGTTATTAAACTTGATCAAGTTAAACAGCGAGCATAGTCCACAGTCTACCGACAGTTGTCTTACTACCAAGCTTGCAAATGATGATTACAGCTGAAATGCTATTTTTCGGATTTATGAAGCTATGAAATGTTTTAATGATAATTCTTATTTATAAGATGCAAGTAGAGCAGGTAAAGTGTGTGTATGACACATAAAACCTGTCAATTTAGCTTTCAGAGGGTCACAATAGTGATTAGCTGTAACGATGAGCAACGTGATGATCGAGCAATCAGCGATCCTACCATTGCTAGCTGTGACCTTCTGAAAGCAAAATTGACATTTTTTTATGTCATACACAAACTTTGCCACATATTCTTGCTTCTTACAAATAAAAATTACCATTATAGTATCTCATAGTTTCATAATTACGAAAAATAGCATTTTAGCTGTAATGAGCAATTGCAAGCCTGCTTACTACAGTGAGCGGTAGTCTATATCATCAAGAAACTTCTTGAAAGTACATAAATCTTCTTATACATTCAGAAAGCGTCGTGAAATATTAGATATTACCAATGTCACTTCACGGTGAACTGACAACTTATCACTCACGGTGAAGTGATTCTCATTTGATTTACACGGCAATCATTTCACCGTGAGTTACAACTGGTAACTTCACTTCGTTTTCCCCGTGATGTGACACCCGTAATAAGGCCCAACTTTTTCGATATTCACGAATTTTCTATGAACTATCAGACATCCTTCCCAGACGGTTTGATTAGAAAGTATTTAAAGGATATACAGCTGGTAGGAGATTTAAAGCCCTCTGGATATTTTTCAAGACTTCAGGTTGATAAATTATTATTATTAAGATATTCAAGTGTTTATATAATTAAAATTACGTCTCAAGATTGCTGGTTGATCTGATATTCATGAATTCAGGCTAATCAGGAAATCTGAAGATCTTAAACTGGTTAAACATTAAATTGGCTTTATCAAGATGGCATATCGGTCAGAAAGTACTTGAAAGATCTCCTGCAGATCGAAGATTTCAAGCCCTGTGAATATTCAAGCGGATCAAGTTTTTTTTTATGAATTATCCAACTTTGTTTATATTGTTCATATTCGGTATATTCACGAAGGAGCTTAAGAAGCTCAAAAACTTCATTCATTTATCAAAAATCTTCATATGTCAGCTTAAAATTAAAAGAATCCATCGGAAGTCTTCTTCAGCTTCAGCATGTCTTCAAAATGTCTGCATGAAAAAAAAAATACCTTCAGAGAATTTGTAATATCTTCAAAATTAAAATATGTTTTCAAATCTGGTGTCCCTAGCTTGAGCTTGAGCTTGATTGACCGCCCACGGTTGCTACTCTGTTACTGCCAGATCAGCTGTAATTACACAGAGAACCAATAGACGATGCTTGGGACTAGCAATCATCCTCAATGTGTAAAAACTGGTGATCTTAAATTAGGCAATACCAGCGCCGGCCGCGCCCGAACACAGGTCAAGAAAGGAATGGGAAGGATTATGTTGACATGACACTCGCTGCACTTCTACGAGGAATCACTGGGATGTTGGATAAGAGGGTTGGGTTTGCAGCAGGGTTCGTTTTGGTAAACGATAAGCTGAATTGATGTCCTAACGATCATATAACGCGAAGGAGCTTGGGATTAAACCCATGGTCTTCTGCTCAGTAAGCAAAAACGTTTGCCACTAGGCAGACGAGCACCTTTTTAATCACCGAGTTGCTGTTATTACCATGTAGTCATATAAACAAATAAAACGATTGACGAATCTTGAATGTGGATGGGCCTGAGATTAGACTCATGATGTTCTGCTCAGTAAGCAAAAACGGTTGCTCTAAGGCCACCGAGCCCCTCATATCACATAATACCGTTGCTCAAATTTGTGTATCCATTCAAACCCGGAACCAACGACAACAACGAGTTTCGCAAAAAACACGATACACAAGCGATTTTACCATAAATCTCTTTGATATGTAAGGACATAGGACCGCGTTTTTCTACTCAGTAAGGAGGCCACTGTAACCGACGATCTTTCAAATCCGAAAACTAAAAACTACGAAAAAGTACTTAGCCCTTCATTAAGTTCCACTTTCACGCGACGTTCAATGACAGGGTCCTATCCAGGATTACATCTGAAAAATCCAAATCTGGCCAACGCCCACCTAAACCTGTTCTAATCCACCTGAAATGACTAACGAATGGAAGACTTTGACTACCCAGCCATGCAATAGTCTCATTCCGTGCCTTATGGCAACTTGGTGATTCTATTGCGCTCATCTTTTGGCACCACCCAGGGGAGACTTGGTCCTGTACCCAATGCTTAACTTATCTCCATTCCACTCAGCTACTCGCAATTTCTTGTGATATAGTGGGCGGAATATTATTATATAAGACAATTCATTGCAGACGTCTTTCCAAATTTGGTAGATCGACAGGTAATCGGTGAGTTACCACGATAGTTGCTATTCAACAACTCGACAAGGTCCCATCGTCAACGCCTGCTATGAGAATTCCCCATTGCAGACGCCAACGAAATGACGTCATCGAGCTATCGATCAACTACCCTGGTTATCGCCTGGTACCTTATAGCACGATGCTAGGAGGTGATCCGGAAGAATCGATGAGCTATCTCTCCCCCTGTTTTCAAATCTGGTGTCCCTAGCATTGAATAAATCTCCTTCTTTTTAATCATTCTTCGAATGTGAAAAAAATCAAACATACATTTCAGAACATCGTTAAAAAAAACCTGTTTCTAATAACGATTATTACAACAATTTACTATACTTTGACTATATGTTTTAGTATTACTTCTACGTGAAGTCAATGATTTACATAGTTGAAGATGCTAATTTCAAATAACAGACTGTAGTGGTAATTTTTATACGATACATGGAGTAGATGAAAGCATAGAGTTGATAGTTCCGTTAGAGTACGGCAGTGTGAAGATTGTATATAGATATTAGACAAGCGAGCTAGGACAACTTTTAAGGAAGGTACAAATCGGTTTTTTCATCTCTCTTTACCAAACTCCCCCTTTGGAGAGGGATGGTGAGTGGTGTCCCCCCGCCCCCCCCCCCCCGCCACCACTGGCAAAAAGAGATGAAAACCGACCCGGTCAAGTACCAACGGTGTGTTTGAAACAGTTCTACCGATTTTTACCGCACTTCAGTTGTTATTTGAAGGAAAGCATCCAGTAGTAGGTTTGGAAATTGCAACTATTGTTTACCCCTACCACGATATGTGCTCCTGTCATTGTCGACTTGACGATCTCGAGGGGACACGGGTGGGGTAGGTGCTGCTACTGTACCTTTCGACCATTGACAGTAATTGATGGTATGCTCCCATCCAGAGTTATGTACTTTGACTATATGTTTTTAGTATTACTTCTACTTGAAGTCAACGATTTACATAGTTGAAGATGCTAATTTCAAATAACAGACTGTAGTGGTAATTTTTCAAACACACAGTTGGTACTTGAGCGGGTCGGTTTTCATCTCTTTTTGCCAGTGGTGGCGGGGGGAGACACCCCTCACCATCCCTCTCCAAAGGGGGAGTTTAGTAAAGAAAGATGAAAAAACCGATTTGTACCTTCCTTAAAAGTTGTCCTAGCTCGCTATTCTAATATCTATATGCAATCTTCATACTGCCGTACTCTAACGGAACTATCAACTCTATGCTTTCATCTACTCCATGTATCGTATAAAAACTACCACTACAGTCTGTTATTTGAAATTAGCATCTTCAACTACAATTTACTATCCTTATTCACTTCGCGGGATTTTGGAATTTCCCGGGATATCAAATAAATATTTTGAATTCCGAATGGTGGAAACCGCCGGAAAATGGAAGCTCTATTTCCGTCAATTGGTGTTTATGTTTTAAAATACTCCAAAAGTATGCATTTTTCTTGAGCTTTATTTTAAAAGAAATCGTAGAACGTCGAGCTAAAGTTTTCATTGTTTTTATCCTACTTAGCCTGGAACTGATCACATACAATCGGGGAACCAGACTGTCTACTTTCATTTTCATTTTGCAGCGTTTGGTGGGGCAATGGCAGCGCAAGTCAATCCAAAGCCGAGGATAAAGGACGGGTAATGGATGAATAGTCTATGCGGACCACTTGAACGCCATGGAAAAAGGAAGGGATTGAAGAGGCCGGTTATTGGGGGGTTTTGAGGAAATGACACATAGTGATGCTAAATGTAAAGAAACCGAAAATCTATCTCCCACTGATTCATTTTTTCATATATACCAAATTGATATTTTAAAAGTAATAATCAAAATAAACAGACAATACATGAAAAGGCTAGTTGCCAGTTGCTTTAAAGACTAGTTGCCTCTCTAAGCGGACCCTCCGCATCCTAACTCTTCTGGTAATCCACTTAATGCTACTAGGCTGTCTAAATTTTCTTATTTAAGTACGTTTGATGATTATGATATCTCTAGTCTAATTTAATAAATAATTGAAATCTCTAATCTACCTACCATGCTTTATTAAGTACCTGCCCTTGTGAATGTAATCTAAAATTTAACGTGTTTCAAGTTGTTTCTGACTTTGATCTATATTTAATATATATTAGTTCGTCCCAGGTGACACCTTCAAGTGACTAAAATGCTTCACTTTGAAGTTAGTTTGTTAGCTGATTTTAAATTATATAGGGTATATGCTCCAACTACGCTCACACGTTTCCACTAGAAGTAGAAGGAGCACCGTTGGGCACTTTCTGAAATATTTCAATAGTATAATTCCCTTGCAAACCCAAATAAATCTATCTGCGTAAAAGTAAATAAAATAAGATTGATTTGCGGCAAAACCCGCCAGTATCACACCCAACGTCAGTGCCTATACGTAAGCGTACTACGACGCGGCTCTCAATTAAAGGAGTAACAAGTATGATACTATCACTGCTGGACTAGATCTTTGGTTCTCTCATGCAGCGGTTTATCAGAGAAGGGAAGCTTAGTAATCCCCATTGCCTACCCATGGCGCCAATCTATCGCGGCATGAGCTAACAACGCCGGCCATAAACCTACCGTCTCCAACACTCCACTAAAAAGCATGAAATTAAGCCCGCTCACCAACAGCAAGGTGCAAAAACTAGCCAAGGGGAGGGTCTTAAAATATCCTGCAGTTTTTCGGAAGCTAATAGGACCGCTTTGAGGTTCTTAAAGCTTTCCAGTAAGTTCCCGATATTTTCGGGATATTAACTTCCCTTATGGTCCCGTAGATCGTTTATGATGCTTCACTCCTCAGCATTTCCTATAACACCATTTTAGGCACTAAACAATAGGGTAAAATACCTTATTTTTGCCTCAAACTATCCAAAAATTATTCGTGCTGTGTACAACCACCTAGGCATTCGATGTCTAGTCAAAAAGCTAACTTTTGATGTATAAATATCCCATCATATCCAGCGGCGTTTTTATATACATATTGAATTAAATGCCTTTTTTGAAAAAAAAAATCCCAGTGTGTAGGCAATAAATACATCCATAAAGGTTATTATCGAGATGCGTACAAGTGACCCTGAAATCCAAGAGCATGCAGTCAGTCGGAATAATTCAGTTGTGAAGATGATACAAAACGATAGGAGGCAATTAATTAATCCACGAGAAGCAAGATCTCCGAGTCCCATCCCACCGATCTCGTTGTTGCTCTACCCGATGAGAGCGTGAAAAACAGTTACATTCATATAGGATTACAGCACCGCAGGAAACTACGGACGGCGGATTTAACCTATTTTTATAGGGAGGCTTTGAGCTAATAAATCGAATCGAAGCACCAACCTGTTTGCGAAAAACTTGTCCAATCGCAGAGCTCGAACTTGACGGTCTTCTCGGACTGCGTCCGGAATGCAACGATTTGCATTTTTAAAGTCATTCCAATCCAGGTAGGGAAAGACAAATCTGGCGGATTTGCTGCTGCTGCAGTGCACTTTTGATGCTTGGAGAGGAGCAAGCAGAGAAAGAAATACCACGCAAATCCTTACAAGTGTCCCCCGACTCACACGCAATGCAAGTGTGGACAGCAGGTAGATCGTCTGGCCGAGATATTTTCGTGTGTGGGCACAAATGCTTCGGCAGCAGGTAAGTAGTTGTTTTTAGCCGTTCCAAGGATTTGTTTGGCCTGACTCGACGCACACCATTTTCGTATTTTCAGTCTGTTTTCCGCTATTTGGTTCCATTTTTGTTGACTTGGGGAAGAATGGGATTTAAAAGTGCTGAATGGCAGCAAGCGTACCAGGTTCTTAGACCTTGTCGGTTCATACTCGGAAAGGGGAACACTGCTAGTCGAACAAAAGTTAAATAATTTTTATTGCAATTAGAGTTCCCCAGTTCCTGGTTCTGTCGATGGTTTGGACAGTTTGTTCACTCTCTTGAACCTAACGCTCTCTAGGATAGATGTCTCAACAAGAAGAAGATCAGAATCTAGAGATAGCGTGCAAGGCAATGCAATGGAAGATCAATTGGGTGGAACAATTTCCGGCTTCTCGAATGTCATCACACACAGAATATCGAAAGGAACGAGAACGGGAACTCGTCATGAGCGCAAAAAGTCGTTATGAATGTGTTAAATAGATTACGAGAACCTGCTCGTGCCTCTCACTCGCAGCGAAAAACACTTCATACATATAAATACATGCCAATCAAATGCGAAATGATGTCATACCTTTCTTTACTGCCATCACCATCATCATCATGCTATGCACAAACGTCGAGCGGCGTTAGGCGATGAAGAATGAAATTTCAAGTTCAACACGGAATCTGTTTTTAGATGACTTGCTCTTTTTTTCTCGGTTCGGTGGCCCTCTACCGTTGTTCGTTGTAAAATTTAATTAAAACAAGCCAAAAATTGTAACTTTCCAGTGGCCCCAAGCAGGACGGCAAACAACTTCGGGAAAACAAACACCCGTAGATGGATGGATGAAGGAAAGAGCAAAATCACATTATTCCGCATTGTCTCAGGTGTCTTTCGGGCGCTGGAGACGAACGACCTTCGGAAACTGCATGGATCACGCACCGGCAGCGGCCACGATTCTTCGGAGTGGGTCTCACCGAACCGCGCCATATTTATGGCTGACTGGTGGTTGACGTGGAATGCAATTCGATACACCCCGAAGTAGATATCATGCGAAGCGGTATGCTCGGTCGATCATGGGAACTACGGAAAACAGATAGCGTAGACTGTTTCCGTGGACGCGGTGGGGACCTGCTGCTGCCCATTGTTGTTGTTGTTGTTTTGGTTCATATATTGCCTCATATCGAAGGTTTATATTCAAATTACCAGCGTCTATAGCGTAGCGGTGTAACCATATGTAATTACTGCACTCACCACCACCACCACCACCATCAATAGGGCGGCGGTCTACGGTCCGAAGCATGCATAACAAGATTTTTCCACGACGATTGCGTACCATCGGCCGGAAAACAAACAGTATGGGATACATAAGATATCTCAGCTTCTATTTATCTATTGTTCAGTCGTGGCATTGATGGGTGACATTACGTGGCTCTTGATCACTTTCAGGTTTCATTCGAACCATTTCAGGGTGTCTACTCAATCCAAGGAATCAAATTCCGTGAGTTTTCCAGGTTTTTCCAGGTCGGATGAAAAAAATTCCAGGTGCATACAAATTATAGACATTATTATTTTATCGAACGGGGGGTTCTCGTGGTGGTGCTGGTGTTCACACTGCTTGCACATGTCGAAAGAACTGTCAATTTAGATTTCAAAACAAAACTGTATCAGGAATCAAAAGTAAATACTTCCATCATGAATTACCGGAAAATTGCTCTAGTTTCGGCAGACGTATTTGCTTTTATTATTTTAAATAAAATGAGAAAGAGAAGGTGAACTTTGTGGAGTAGGAAATGGTTGCTCAGGAGGAACACCGGCAGGGATTTGGCTCATCTTGTCCATCAAGAGTTGCGATATGAAGATGAAAATGGATTTCAAAACTTCGCCAGGATGTCGATACCAACTTTAGACAAGCTAGTGGGAAAAGTTCTCACTAGATATACATGATTCCTTGAGTTCTGAAAATTTCTGTTAACAACTCAATTCTGCAAGGTCTTCAAACCTTCTGACGTCCCTGAAGTTTTGTTTCTGTTCTCCGGTAAAATTTCTTTGAAGATAAACAATCTTTCCTGACAATCTGCAAATGTCTCGGTAGTTCTACAGATTTCTTTGAAGTTCTGTGTGTTCTTGAGAAGTTCAGCAAATTTTCCTAAAAACCTACAAAGTTCCTGAATCCCTGAAGATTTAAGATCCTTGAAGATCAACAATAATCTCTGATGTTCACAAAATTTCAAAGAATCTACAAACTTCTCGAAAGTTCTGTAATTTTCGCTGCAGATTTTCATGATTCAATGAATATCTGCAAATATCTCTGAACATCTATACAATTTTTTAAAGAATTAAAAGATTATCTAGAAATTTTTGAGCTTTCCGGAAGTTTTAGGAAGTATTCTGAAGATTTTCTAATTTTTCTGAAGCTTTGCAAATATCTCTTAAGATCAGCGAACTTACCTGAAGTTCTGTAAATATCTTTCAAAATCCAAGAACCGCAGTAACATTCTGAAAATTTATTTAAACATCTGCTAATTTTTGAGTAGATTTACGACCTACCCTCTGAACTTTTCTGAAGTTCCGAAAATTCATTTCAAATTCTGTAAAGTTTTCTGAAGCATTTCTGCTCTAAAGATCTACGAACTGCCCTGAAGTTCAATAAATTTCACAGTAGATCTCCAAACTTTCTAAAGTTCTTTAAATTTCTTTGTGGATTCTTGATCTAAAGATCGGCGAACTTTCCCGAAGATCTGTGAGTTTTGCTGAAGTTTTGCAATTTTTTCTAAAAACGTACGAACTTTCTGACGTTCTACAGACTTCTCTTAAGGTCTACGGACTTCTCTGAAGTTCTTCAGATCTATCTATTTCCGACTTCCATGGAGTTCTGCAAAATATTGTATTTTTGTACTTCGCTGCGATTTGTTATTGGAATTGAGAATTTTCTGACATTTAACGAATTTTTCTGAAGATCTCACATTTGTGTGAAACTTTCTGTAAAATTCCTGCAATTATCTTTAAAGTTCTGTAAAGTTTTCTTAAGCTCCGTAGCTCTATTCCCAAGATCTACAAAAAAAAACTTGAGGCTCAATAAATTTCTCAGTAGATCTGCATACTTCTTTGATGTTTTGTAAATTCCTCTCAGGTTACCCTGAAGATTTGAAAATTTCCTTGAAGATTACCTAAAGTTGTCAAAATTTATCTGAAAATATTTCAGCTTCTTTGAAGTTTTAAATGTCTCCCTCAAGATCTACAAATTTTCCTGAAATCGAGTAAATATTTGAAATTCTGCAATTATTACTGAAGATCCATTAACATTTCTGAGATTCTTGTGATTTTTTCAGAAGTCCTGTGATTTTTTTCAAAGTTCTGTAGCTTTGTTCTGAAGATCTACGAACTTTTCTGATGTTGAATAATGTTTCGAGGATCTGCAAACTTCTGTGAAATACTTTATATTTCACTGTAGATTCTTGGACTTGTCTGAAGTTATGCGAATTTCCCTGAAGATTTGCAAAATTTCGCTTATAGTTTTACAAATTGATTTGAAATTATTTTTGCTTGCTTGAAGATTTGAAAATTTCTTTGAACATTTATCTGAAGATGAATTTCTGTTAATAACTTTTAATTTGTTTGTAGTTCTGTTCTCAAGATCTACGAACTACCCTAAAGCTCAACAAATTTCTCAGTGGATCTCCGACCCTCTCTGAAGCTCAAAAAAAATTCTATGTTGGGTCTCAGACCTGCTGTTTGGCATGCTTATTCTTATACAATACATGCTTCGTATGCTTCGTTTTGACGGTTGCCAGCAGGGCTCTACATTTTCGAAGCTCTAAAATGAACTCGAGTTTTGTTTCTCTCATACAAACGTGTTCAACGCTTCATTTCTATAACGCCTAGTTAGACTATCAGCAAGAAATGATAATGAAAAAGAAGCACGCTTAGAAGGAAACGCTGGCTGTGGATCTTCTCTTTGTTGCTTTTCTCAACACTTTCAATGTAAGGAATGTCGATTTTCTAGTTAAATGAAACCTCATTATGACTTTCAATCCCCTTTCACGAACACGTTATGTCCCGTTTTCGATAATTTTTTTAGATAAATTAAACATATTACGTGTAATCATCAAGTGTTTTCACGTGAGAAATTCTTTAAATGTGTAATTTCATTTTCCGTCATATACGTCATGAAACCTCTGTTGATGCGTTTCATGAAAGAGAAAACTATCAAAGTCGAGCGCTCTTTCGCTCATCCGTTTCACCGAAGCTTGAAAGGAAGACCAATGGTTCTAGAATGCTGCGAAGCTGTTCGACTTTAACAGAAAAAGAAAGCCAGCAGTCTCTTCGTCGCATCGATTTCGTCGATTGAAGCTGATATTGTGACGCCCTGGTTGCCAGTCTCTCTTTTTCGGCTGTTTCCTTTTTACGACGATTTTGATCCTCCACATACAAATCAGCGAAGAGCGAGCGTGACAAGACTCTCTGAATGAACTTGTCTCGTTCGCACACGTTGTCTTAGCTTTCAGATGCTTGTCAAGTTCAGTGTCCTTAAGAAACGTTTCGGGAAACTGAACGAAAAACTTCTTTTGAATTACGAATGAAGTGATAGTTGGAAAATTCCCTGAGTGGAACCAAAATTCCCTGAATATTCCAGGTTTTTCCAGAAAAAATAAAATTCCCTGTAAATTCCCGGTTTTCCAGGTTTTTTCACCCTGCATTTGAATTGGCAAGCGATAAATGTTTTCTCGGTTTCATATAATCAGCATATAATATCTATATAGGGGAAATGGATGTAATGTCGGCCTAAATGCCCCTAATTCGGGCCCAATCAAAAATTCAGCAATCGACTAAATTTTCAATAGCGACCTAAAATATCCATTACTACCGTCCCAATGACGCGTTCAACTAGATAAAATTGATAAATAGCAGTTTTTTAACGATGGACCCAATCTTAGATCCATAGGCCAACATTAGAGCCATTTCCCCTATATTTTAAAATGAATTTCTGTCTAACTTTCTGACCCTTATAGACTCGGAAACTACTGAACAGATCGGCGTGAAAATTTGTATGCAGGGTTTTTTGGGGCAGGGAAAGGTTCTTCTCCTCTGTAAGGGGGGGGGGGGCTCCCATACATATGAAACAGACATTTCTGCATAACTCGAGAACTAATCAAGCAAATGGAACCAAATTTGGCATGTGGAGGTCATAGGGGGTAGCCCCTTAGATAAGAGGGAGAGGGGGTACGTACAATATAGCATGCTTTAAAGCGCATAAACTCAACCACCCCCCCCCCCCCCATCCTTTCTGCTGTATGTCGAGCTTGAGACGTTTCTCGAAAGAATTCTGCACGCGACACGCACCTGGTCCATCGGCATCTCGTCCCAGATCTTGGAAATGAAGCTCTTAAATATGACCCATAGTACTTGATGTTCGCTCTGCTTGGCCAGCATGTACGACCATACATAAAAGTCCAAGGGATTAAGGTCCGGGAAGCTGGGGGGCCACAAAGTTTTATCGAGAAAATCAGTCAAATTCTCCCGACACCGCGCTTGGACGATATTCGCCGTGTGGGTCGGTGCGCCATCCTGTTGAAAGCAAGGTTGCAAAGACTCATTTCAGCTAAAACAATGTTTTTCTAAATTATGAAATAATTAGATGCCATGATCAAATTTTGAATTGGTAGGATACAAGAAGAGGTTGCAAAGAATGTGTTTGACATATTAAACCTGTTTATTTCACTTCATGAGAGTCACAATCAGCGATTTTTCACAAACTCACTCACTTACTCACTCACTCACTCAGCGATCAGCAAATCGCTGATTGTGACTCATAGAAAGCAAAATTTACAGGTTTTATGTTTCCAACGCATACTTTGTAACCTCTTCTTGTAAGTTACAAATAAAACATGCCATCATACCATCTTTTGGTTTTATTATTCCGAAAAACATTATTTTAGCTGAAATGAGTCTTTGCAACCTTGGTTGAAAGACGTCCTCTGTCTTATAGTATGCGGCGATAAACACCAGTGGGAGCTTCCCACGCCTGGATACACCCTCCGAAAAAATCATCGACGCGGCGATCTAGAATCTAAATTCTAGAATGTGTATTTGCGACGGGGTGTTGCTGGCCAACGTCGGCCCCCACAGCCGATCATTTTGGACATTGTGCGACTGTTGCAAGACAAAGAGTTTCTCATCAGAAAACACGAACTCCTGACCTGCGTGCCGCGAAAGTATCAGTTTGGCTCTGTCCAGCCTCTTCTGCTTTGTATCCTTCGTTACCCCGTGAACCTTGCGTTTCTTGTACGGCTTGTATGCCAGGTCCTTCGTCATGATGGTGTGGGCAGTCCCGATCGACACATCCAGGTCAGCAGCGGTCTTCCCGATCGAGCGGTTCATTTTTCGATGTACCCGCTCCCTCACCACCTTGATGGCTGCTGGCGTCCTCACCGAGCGCGGCCGCCCGGATCTCACACGGTCCTTGGCCGAGCCCGACGCCTGGTACCGACGGATGGTAGTATAGATGAAATTCCGCTTCATCCCGTGAGATTTCAACCGCCGGAATATGTCGCCGGGTCGCTCACCTCTCGCAAACAATTTTACTATGACGTCGCGGTACGAGACGGCTAATACATAGGTGCCACAGTCGGAAGAAGTGTTAGTTTGTTTACTTAAATGAACCATGCCCATTTTGTTATGGCATGTTTGCTATAAGAAATGCGTCTCGTGTTTATTAGCGAATTTCACATCAAAGATTGATTAATTGAGTAGGAAATCAGTTTGGCACGGCATTTGTGACCAGCATACACCTTCCGGTAGTATGAAACAGGTCAAAAACTGTTCAAATCCGCAGATAAAAATTTTTGTTTTGAATTTCTGTATAGCAAAATAGTGAACTTTTCGTGAACATTAACGGCAAAGAACTCACCAACACTGGGAGACTGTGAGTTCCTGCCCACCTGTCATAAAACCGTCTTGGTCGCGGTACTCCTTCATAATGCGCGGTAGACCTAAGAGGAAGAGAACACAACTGGCTTCTTACTCTTTTATCTCTTCTCTATCTCTATCTTACGCACTTACAAATGGGCCACGAACTGGTTCGCATTGTATTGTCTCCTCTTACTCTTAGCGGTAAACAAACAACAAATGACGTGCGCGTCGGTTCAAGACGGTTTTATGACAGGTGGGCAGGAACTCACGGTCTCCCAGTGTTGGTGAGTTCTTTGCCGTTAATGTTCACGAAAAGTTTACTATTTTGCTATACAGAAATTCAAAACAAAAATTTTTATCTGCGGATTTGGACAGTTTTTGACCTGTTTCATACGACCGGAAGGTGTATGCTGGTTACAAATGCCGTGCCAAACTGATTTCCTACGCAATTAATCAATCTTTGATGTGAATTTCGCTAATAAACACGAGGAGCATTTCTTATAGCAAAACTTGCCATAACAAAATGGGCGATTCATTTTAGTAAACAAACTAACACTTCTTCCGACTGTGGCACCTCTCTTACTCGCCTGGGCGTCGGTTAGCCTATATATGAGACTAAAACTAACACCAATACCAATACACAGACTGCACATGGTACGCACCTACACAACGATGAAAAGTTGTATTCGAACTTATTGAACACCCTGTACATATAGTCGCTATATTCATAGTCTGGCGGATATAATTTCGATCTATCAAAAAGCAATATATTTTAGACCAACAATTGAAAAGGTACTATCAACTTTTATAAACAAAACGTTGATTATTCTCGACAATCGAACGCAAATTACCGGCATCATCGGATAGGGGAAACTTTCACCAACCCAAAGATGGTGTTAGTTTGCGTAGACGAGCCTTGAGTCACAAGAAAAGGGTTTCCGAAGTTTTGTTCGTAATAGCTGATAAGAGATGAACTAGCCTAAGGCTAAAAATCTCTTAAGTAAAGCTTAAAAAAAACATAATAGCTGATGTGCCCTTTCCTGTTGTTGGTCGTGATTTGCTCGATTGGTTCCGCTATTTGACAGCTCAATTGGTTTGCGAAATTCTATCTGCCAGTGTTGCGACAGATTTTCCCGATGTTCTTTCAGCAATAAACCACTCAGCAATAAGTGTGTATCAGAAGCGGAGAGTATGGTTAACTCGCGACCGCTTACCTACATCCCCTTGGAAACGGCTGAACACGAATCCTTGACCCCGAATCATTTTTTGATGTTAGGCTTCAACGGAGTTCGTGAAGATCGCCGTTACCCTTTTCCTCATTCGGATGAACGATGTCTTCACGCGGTTACCAGTTGGAATCTTCATCTTCGGCTACGCGGAGGACATCGTCCTAATAGCTGTCAAGAAAACGGTGAAGGCACTGCGAAGAAAGCTTATTCAGGCCGTCACCTACGTATCGGCATGGACCTCGTCGGCCGGCTTCCAGCTATCCGCTACTAAGAGCGGATTCACCCACATCTGTCCGATAAAACACCATGTTCTCAGCACCAAAGTCTGCATCAAAGAAGACCTAATTCCGTTTCGGAAAACGATCCGAATCCTCGGGGTCTGCTTTGACCGACATCTCACCTTCGACACACACACTTCAACGATGTCAAAAACTGACGCAAACAGCGTATGAACCCGAAGATCCGGACTGAACGTGGCGAAAGCCATCATCAACTCACGCCAAACCTATGGAATCGAAGCTACGTTCCTTGCCAAGCCCCGATTGATCGAAAAGTTAGCGCCGGTCTATCAACAATCCGAATCAGTTCGGGTCTTTTGCCAGGTACCCCCGGAATAGCTGCTTGCATCGAAAGAGGACTGCTCCCCTTTGATCGCTTCATCTCCAAAACTATCTGCCAACGAGCCATCGGACTTTACCAGCAGACATCAGGGGACGACAAGGAAGATTCCCTCCATACGGAGGCGAACAATTCACTCAGGGAAGCATCCAACCCGACTCTCCCCCCAATATCCAAGGTTTACTGGGTCGGAGCGAGGGGTTGGAACAAGCCGAAGATTCTGACCGACCACACAATCAAACACCAATTCAGAGCTGGTGCCAATCCTTCAGCGGTGGCACAAGCGGTACTCGAACTCCAGAACCGGAAATACGGAGGATACACCATTCGGTATTCGGATGGCTCGGTAGCCCAGGGAAAGGTCAGTCCAAACCTCGCGGAATGCCATAGACTCCCGGATCAGTGCTCCATTTTCTCTGCGGAAGCCATTGCCGCCTTCATTGCAGCCACCATTCCCGACGACCGACCAATAGCCATCTTCACCGACTCCGCTAGTGTGGTAGCCGCACTGGAATCCGATACGAGCAAACACCCTTGGATCCAGGCTATACAGGAACACGCGCCAAACAACACAGTCTTTGTGTGGATACCTGGGGGGTCTATGGTAACGTAAAAGCGGACCAACTAGCCAACTCAGATCGTTGTATGGCCAAGTACACGCGAATTGTACCTGTTCCGGTCCTCAAAAAATGGGTATCAAAAATCACCAACGAAGGTTGGGCTCGCGAACCCCTGCCATCAGAAAAAATTAAAAGAGACATCTCCACCGATACATCGAGAGCAGGTCATAGTATCCCGACTTCGAACACATCATACAAACATCTCCCACAACTACAAGGGAGACGGACCTTTCCATAGGATCTGTGATCTATGCCGAATTCCACAAACGGTGGATCACATTATCTGCCACTGTCCGAAATACGAAGCACCAAGAACCCGCTACGACATCCTGGGAAGCATCAGCGATGCCCTCGGTAACGATCCTACCAGAATTACAGCCCTTTTAGCTTTCCTGCGGGAAGCTGAGCTGTTCGATCTAATTTGATCACCTAACTCACCATCATCATCATCACCACCATACCAGATCACACTCGGAACCAGAATCTCACAACTAACCACCCACATCAGCAACTATACAGACCAACGCAACGAAAACGGAATTCTCCAACAAAATGACAGTATTAAGACAGCCACTAAGCAACTAAGGAACCCCTTTCGGAGCCCCACCCTCGGAGGTTCCCTTCCAGGGCCACTAAATCAAAAACTCCCTCTGGAATCCCCCCCCCCCCCCCCCTCAAATAGGGGATTCCCCATATGGGATTCCCAGAGACAAACCAGCCCAAGTCTGAAAGCCTCTTTAATAAAAAAAAAAGAGTTCTTGAACCCGAGAAAACCCCGACGGACGATGGAATGGCCTTGCGGAATAGCTGGAATCTGGTGCAACATACGCTGGATAACTTTTGGCGTCGCTGGATAGTGGAGTACCTGCCAACCATCACTCGGTGAACAAAGTTGTTTCGGGATGTAAGACCAATCAAGGAAGGCAAACTAGTATTCGTGGCAGACGAGAACGTAAGGAACCGTTGGATGAGAGGACGAGTAGTTCGGGTGATGCCAGGCAAGGATGGAGTGGTTCGCCGGGCAGAAGTACTGACATCAAGAGGGATTCTGAAGAGACCTGCAGCGAAACTGGCTGTGCTGTACGTGGAGAATTCTGGTGACGCCAAACCGGAAGCTATGGCGACACGCGGGGGAGGATGTTCGCCACAACAGCCCCTTGTACCGGTTACCAGTAATGGTAGCTAACACGCCACATCACATCACACGGTCGATGCGGGAAGCAGAAGCCGTCAAATGCGATGAGATGAGGGATATAGAGAGAGGGACAATGAGAATCATTGATATGCGATACGAGATTAAGGAGAACAAAAACAAAACTGATTGGATAACTAATCATAGTGTTGTTTGAAAAACTTTGGATTTATATCGTAAAATTACAGTGAAATAATTTGAATTAGCAATTTCAGAATTAATTTTAATAAGCAACTTTTTAAAGAGTGAGTCAAAGCTGGGTCCACTTTATTATAAAAGTAAGCTTGAACGATCTTGAATAGTGTTAGTCTGCAGGTCTGATATCGACATCCTGGCACGGAACTTTGAGACGATGGCGGAAACGTACATCAGACTGAAGGCTGAAGCCAGGCACGAATTGGACTTGCCATCAACGCATCGAAGACGACATATGTATATGAGAGGAAGAGGTTCTAGGGAAGACAATGTTAGCCTCCCACCCCGAGTTCAGATTGACGGTGACAAAATCGAGGGGTCGACGAGTTCGTGTATTTGGGTCACCGGTGACCGCCGATAGGGGGAGAGGTAGCTCATCGATTCTTCCGGTTCGCCTCCTAGCATCGTGCTATAAGGTACCAGGCGATAACCAGGGTAGTTGATCGATAGCTCGATGACGTCATTTCGTTGGCGTCTGCAATGGGATATTCTCATAGCAGGCGTTGACGATGGGACGTTGTCGAGTTGTTGAATAGCAACTATCGTGGTAACTCACCGATTACCTGTCGATCTGCCAAATTTGGAAAGACGTCTGCATTGAATTGTCTCATATAATAATATTCCGCCCACTATATCACAAGAAATTGCGAGTAGCTGAGTGGAATGGAGATAAGTTAAGCATTGGGTACAGGACCAAGTCTCCCCTGGGTGGTGCCAAAAGATGAGCGCAATAGAATCACCAAGCTGCCATAAGGCACGGAATGAGACTATTGCATGGCTGGGTAGTCAAAGTCTTCCATTCGTTAGTCATTTCAGGTGGATTAGAACAGGTTTAGGTGGGCGTTGGCCAGATTTGGATTTTTCAGATGTAATCCTGGATATTACCCTGTCATTGAACGTCGCGTGAAAGTGGAACTTAATGAAGGCCTAAGTACTTTTTCGTAGTTTTTAGTTTTCGGATTTGAAAGATCGTCGGTTACAGTGGCCTGCTTACTGAGCAGAAAAACGCGGTCCCAGGTCCTTACATATCAAAGAGATTTATGGTAAAATCGCTTGTGTATCGTGTATTTTGCGAAACTCGTTGTTGTCGTTGGTTCCGGGTTTGAATGGATACACAAATTTGAGCAACGGTATTATGTGATATGAGGGGCTCGGTGGCCTTAGAGCAACCGTTTTTGCTTACTGAGCAGAACATCATGAGTCTAATCTCAGGCCCATCCACATTCAAGATTCGTCAATCGTTTTATTTGTTAATATGACTACATGGTAATAACAGCAACTCGGTGATTAAAAAGGTTCTCGTCTGCCTAGTGGCAAACGTTTTTGCTTACTGAGTAGAAGACCGTGGGTTTAGTCCCAAGCTCCTTCGCGTTATATGATCGTTAGGACATCAATTCAGATTATCGAAACGAACCCTGCTGCAAACCCATCCCTATTACCCAATATCCCAGTGATTCCTCGTGGAAGTGCAGAGGTGTTCTCGGCTTCCATCAAAGCGTGTGTCATGTCAACACAATCCTTCCCATTCCTTTCTTGACCTGTGTTCGGGCGCGGCCGGCGCTGGTATTGCCTAATTTAAGATCACCAGTTTTTACACATTGAGGATGATTGCTAGTCCCAAGCAACGTCTATTGGTTCTCTGTGTAATTACAGCTGATCTGACAGTAACAGAGTAGCAACCGTGGGCGGTCAATCAAGTTCAAGCTCAAGCTCAAGCTTGGGTCACCGGTGACCGCCGATAATCATAACAGCAGAGAAATTCAAATACGCTTTATGGCAGAGAATCGTGCCTACTTTGGACTCTGGAGCACGCTTGGGTCGAATAAAATTCGCCGCCGCACGAAGTTGACTTGACATTCTCCGTTAAATGCCCAAACAATTCATCTCTGAAAATTCTTGTAACTTTGCTAAGAATATTCGTGGATAAAGAAAGAGAGAAAGATTAGTAATTTTCATTTAAATCCACTACCTTAATTGTTTATCTTTGACAAGGATAAGCAATTAAGGTAGTGTAATTAAATGGAAATTACTAATCCTTTTCTCTTTCTTTATACTGATACTCCACTATTGTCTTGGCGTTTTCCTCTGAATTCTGCTGAACATTCACATGAAATTCTCTAGAACTTCTTCACCGAATGCCCTTGGTATTATCCTCGGAAATCCCTTGATTTTTTTTTTTCAGAATTCCTTAAGAATTAATTGGACCCTCATAATTTGTTTATCTGGGTATTCTTCTAGGGATTCTCTTTACAATCCACTTGGAAATTCCACTAAAAATTCAATAGCCTCCAAGTTCTGCTCGGAATTTCCATTGAACCATCAATTAGAACTCTCTTGAAAATCATGTCCAAATTTATTTGAACCATTCATTAGAATTGGAGCTGGAATTTTGCTCACAACCATCTTAACATTCTACTCAGAGTTGAACTTTAAGCGAAATTTAAGGATAGTTATCCTTAAATTTCGCTTAAAGTTCTAGTTAAAACTCCCTTGTCAACTTCCAATCCTGAAATCAGTGGCGTCGCCCTAGTTTCAATCTACCTGTTCAACAGCTCTCAAAACGTGAACAGGTTCTAATTAATACAAATCTGTCAAACTGGAAGACCCTGAGCCTTTTGAAATTGATTTGGATTTAAACATGACCCTAAATCACGTTTTCAAAGTTGTTTAAAAAGTGAGGTTACGCGACGCCACTGCCTGAAGTACCTTGGTGTTATCCCTAGAATTTCTTTCAAATGCTCTTAATTCTTCAACAGAATTCGGGGGTTTCCGAGTGATGCGAAATTCTTGGATCTCCTCCTAGGTGGGCTTTTGAACCCGAAATGACTCCCCTCGCCGACCTCAGGGTCAGATCCTTGATCACCAACTGGGATATGGTCAAATCGGTGTAACTCTGTAAGCAATAGTTCGAAGGACTTCGCTGTAAGTGAGCTTTCAAAGATCGCTGGAGTTTTTCTCCACAATCAGCAAGAGCACATTTTGGAGGGCTCATGTTTTTAAAATATAATGCAGCCCAATCCCCTTGGGACCCTCAGACAAATTCGCCCTGGAATGACATTTTTCTAGAAAATGGCACGAGGAACGTTCAGATAACCTTTCATTGAATCTACTGATTTGTTTATTAGAAACAGTTTACCCCTCTAAAACTATCAACAACACAGTATGTTTTTGGATGGTACCACATAAAAAATAGGGGCGTAAAAACCTGTAGCAATTAGTGTCACTTGTCGTATATTTTCGGTTATATCTTTATCTCTATTTCAGAACTGTTATCGTTACCTTCAATAAAAGTTACCAAGTGATAAGCTCTCTTTATTAGACGGTGACAAATTTCTGGGTATGAGTCGTTCGACTCCGTTTGTTTTCCATGGGTTTCGCAACAACCTACCCAAAAGTTCTGGAAGCAACATACGTGTAATGCGAACACGATATGATAACAACAGAGCATATGACACCAGGCGAAGATAATGTTGTGTGTAATTACAAACGCAGTCTCAACGATTCATATCTTATCAATACTAGACCTTCAGCCCATAACCCGTTCGGTTTCGGTGTTTGCCTTCCGCAGATCCGGCAAGGTGATAACTGTGCGTGTAAACGTTGTAGATTATGGCGAAACAGAAGGGATGAAAACTATTTTAGATTGTATGCATTTTCTGTTCTCACAAAAGAAACAACAAGGAAGATTGGGCGAGATGGATCACACTAAAGAGACTGAATTCAGCCTGGTCCCAGCTGCCAGTTTGACTCCAACAAACAACGAGGAAGATTATTGGTTGAGATGATAAAGGAAAACATAAAGAGTACATTATTTTCAAACACCTATCCCACGTAAACGTGATTGTTTTTAGATACAGCCGCCGCGAGCGCAACAGGTTGTTTGTCTGAGATAATGTTTTGGGTATTGCATTACCACGGTAACCGTTAGGAGAGTACATAGTGATCTACATGCGGACAATGTAAATAGCAACATTTAAACTCACCTGTTTCGAGGACTGATCTATTACTCAACGGGAATTCCACAATGCAGCTTCTCTGGCACACTCTTGTCTCTGGTTTAGAAGTTAATCAGTTCAAATTGTTTATTCTTCTTCGATGATTGTTTACATTAGGCACTTGATTTGGGAAAACTGAAAACAATGTTCATACAAATTTACCCTAAATTCATGGGAAATCGATCAAACCAAGTTCGACCGCTTCCCGTAAATCTAAAGCAAATTGCATGGATTATGACGTGGTCAATTATTATTCCACCATCCACCGAGTAGCACTCTTCCTATGACTGATCACTTATAGATCCACACGATCGAACCGCACCCAAAAAAAAAGAAAACCGGCCAAAGCCGATCCAGAAAAATATAGCGGATCCTCCACTGCTCTTTACTTCCTTCTTCCCGGCACACAACGTAAGAAGGAACGCGTTATTGGCTTCAGTTTGCTCATTCACTTGTCTGGTTGTTCTTGAAAAGCTAACGACGTGGATGCGCGGTGAGTGAGTGGGTAAAAAGAAAAACTTCTATAGCAATAAGCGCGTCGATTGTTTTCTGCACACCTTTTCGCTTCTTCTTGCCATCAACGTCCCGCGCAGAATAACATTATTCTTCACTCTGCCACTCTTCTGTTGCTTCGCATGCAACAGCCGCAACTCTCATTGCCCAGCTCCGACCCTGTTCAGAATAATGTACACAACACACTGCTGCTTGCTTGTGCACTCACACACACACTCGCATGACCCGACGCACACACATACACACACAGGCGGAAAGCCAACAAGCGTTTTCTTTTGCTTTTTCCTTCCCGGCTAACTCCACGGTCCCACCCGGATTCCGACTGGCAAAATGCACCGTTCCTTCTCGGTTACTGTTCACCGGACCCGGAGGAGAAAATAACCTCCAAAACTGACACTTGCTTGGCACGAACAAAATCGGTTACAATCAAAATAAATTATTAAAAAAAAAAAAACAAAAAAAAATGCTTACACCGTTCAAAACGCCGGCAAGGCTTGACGGGGAAAATAAATCGGAAAAACCCGGAAAACTACTCACTCTTTAGTATTCCGAAACGGAAAAAGAGCTTTATAAAACTGATTCAGGGGAAAGAAAACTAACACCGAGCACAGCGAAAATTAACACGTCCGAAACCCGCTACCGCTTACGAAGGACTGTGCTTCGTCTTTGCTTCGGGGTTCAGATTTTCGTTTGGCGAACGGGTGGAGGATGCCGCTGTAAATGTATTGTTTTGTAAATTACGCACGGTAAACTGAAATCCATAAAATATAGAGGGAAACTAATGCCACGGATACACTTGGAAGATGAACTATGAGCATCCCGCATAAGCGCGAACCATAAATTGACCTTACCGATAATGGTTATAAATTGTTTATAATCCCTGCTAAACTTCAACTGAAATGGTTATGGAACTTTACATGAACGATAAAGTTTTAACCTTAAGTATTATAGTTTTTTGGAAGTGGACCTTACAAATAATGGGTTGTTAAGAACCATTACCATTCCAAATTCTTGTTTTCTCCATACATTTTCGGAAAGAAAACTATACTAAAACCTTTTAACTTATGGTTTAAGAACATTAATGGTAATGGTTATGGTAACCAGTAAGGTCCATGAATGGTTTTGTAACATCGATCAACTTTATGTGGAATATATCGCGAATTGGTTGCCTGTAAATTACTGATTACCAATTCACGATATATTTCACGTAAAGTTGAGTGATAATACAAAACCATTAATGGACCTTACTGACTACCATAACCATAACCATTAATGTTCTCAAACCATAAGTAAAAACGTTCTAATATAGTTCTCTTTCCGAAAATGTATGGAGAAAACAAGAATTTGGAATGGTAATGGTTCTTAACAACCCATTATTTGTAAGGTCCGCTTCCATAAAACCATAATACATAAGGTTAAAACTTTATCACACAAACGTTCATGTAAAGTTCCATAACCATTTCAGTTGAAGTTTAGCAGGGATTATAAACAATTTATAACCATTATCGGTAAGGTCATGTGATGGTTCGCGTTTATGCGGGATGAGCATTATTTGTATAAAGCAGCATACAACAACTATACAAATATGACCATGGATGTGCTCATAATTTATTATAGCATTAATGGTCATGTTCATAGTTTGTCATACAAATGTTACAAGGACGTAGCCAGGTTTTAGCTAGGGGAGGGTGAAAAACAATACTATGGAAAATTTGGCCGAATGCCATTTTACCAGGGGGTTAGTCACTCTGCCACCTTGTGCTAAACACATCAAAAACACCTTCGACACACTCAAACACCCTTTTATCACCATGAGAACAATTTTTCAATCTTTTTTGGCAGCACTGCCTAGAGCCAAGAATCACAGACAAACAGACGTAACGCTTCATTGTGTATCTTCGTTCATGCATTTAACGGTTGATTTGAATATTATCAGTTCCGCGAACTACTCGCCGCAGCGCTGGCATCGGATCACTTTGACGTTTCTATACATTCTATAGAACTTTTATGCAATATTGTTTGCGAGCTAGCGAGCAAGCTTGTTTTCCGCGAGAAGCCCGAGAGATGTCGTTACTGAGGTCATATGTTTTGAGATACTATGTTTTTAAGAAAAACTTTTTCAAAGAGTTACGTCTGTTTGTCTGTGCAAGAATGTTAACATTCGTGTGATGCTCTTTTTTTGTTTTTGTTGCATTTTTCTTAAGTAGAGATCACCCTCCAGCAATCGGTAGGATTCCACAAAAATCTGATCGGGACACGGACTCCTGATTTCGTCGAACATCTGTCGGTATCAGGATTGGTATGCGGAATTTCAAGCGGTGGACCGAGTTACAACGATCTGGAATGTGAGGATTATGACGGTTCCGTGCACACAAAAAATATTCATTGCTAAAATTAAAAAATCCGTTGGTAGAATTAAAAGTTTGCGTTGGTTCTTTTTGGTAGAAAGCGGTAAGCTTTCAATACGAAAATCAGTCAACCGTCAAATCAAAAGTTGCCTGCTCACTGCTTTTAAAAGTTGAAACTATCAAAATTAATTGTACTACTGTCAAATGAAAAGTTTGGCAGTGTTGGAAATAAAAACGGATTCATGTTATTTCAAAACAAACTTTTGGATTGAAATGAGATATTATTAAAACAATAAGTGTTATTTTGAATAGAAGGACTCAATATTTTGAAATTGATAACGAAGATTTTTAACAAAATTACTTAATTTTTCATTTTATATTCTAAACAATCGTTTGGATTTCAAAGCAAAAATGCTCAAAAATTATTTATTTATTTTTATTCTGGTTTACAATTTTAATTTAACGTTATGCAACGAAAGATATAAAAATTACTCTTGCTGCTAGATGGCCAACTTTTACATTGAAGGCAGAGGTTGCGTAGCGCTTCCGTAGGGCTTAATCCTTCAACAGGTCATCCTGGCAAATAGCGTAGTCTGATATAAAAAAGAATCTAAAAATCTGAAACTATAGTATTGAAAATTTCGAACTTACCATTTGGAATGTCAATGGCACTTGGATCACTTCCTAGATCCAGCAAATAATGCCGGAATATCCATCGAATAAAAGATGCTGAATGGGAAGGATCACTCGAGTTGCTACTTCTGAGCTGGATGTCATATTCACAGCAGCCAGACTAACAGAAAAGGCGGCAAATGAGATTTCAGTGCAGCCAGTAAAAACATCGATGAAGGGGTATTTTTGACAGTTGTACAACTTTTGTTTTAAAAGTATGCACTTTTAAAATCACGGGTCAAAAGCGAAAGAAAAACTTTCAATTTGAAAAACTGACTTTTATTTCGAATATTTGCATTGTTGAAACAAGGACTTTAGGGACACTTTCAATTTAAAAATGCATTATGTTTATTGATACAATTTTTTTTTGTTTGTGTGTGTTCGAGGTTGGATGTGTTTACATGTCGGGACGTGAATGTGGTGGAGAAGCGACTGTTGATGAAGTTTCTGCAGAGTTGCGCAAGTTGGGAAGGGGAAGGAGAAGGGAGCGAGCATCAGGCAGCGAAAGTCGAGGGAAAGACGTTCCTGGAGTATTTGAAGAAACAAAAGTTGACCCTGAATTTGATCCATTACTTGTTGTACACAATCGCCATGGGGAATGACCACACTAGCTGCCGGGTTGGAAGGGGTGAATACTAGGGTGAAGAAGTTTCTGCTTAGTTTCGTTAGTTCCGTTTCTGTTTCCGATGTACGACTGCGGGGAGATTCCGCAGTGTTTCTGCCAGCTGTGCGCCGTTTTCGGAGGGATTTATTGTCTGGGTAAGCCAATCGCGGGTATTAATTTAAAGCGTGATGAAAGGGGCTATCAATCGTCAAAGTTCGGCAAACAGACGATAGAGGCCAAAGGGTTGGTCATAGGGCAGGGGTACGTTGAGAAGGAGATTTTCGAAGAAAAGGAAGGCTCGAGGGAAGAGAAGCGAATGACAGATGGCACGTGCTATATTTTTGACGAATGTTCCGTTGGGTGGTGCATCGCAGAATTCCGGTGGAGGTGGCGTGTCGCTGATGAAACTGTCCCCCATGGAAGGGCACGAAGATGGGGCTACCATTATCCAGTTGGCACACTTTAGTGGCACTTTCCCGAAGGACATTTGTAAGTAATCAGGTCTGCCCAGGCGTGTAGACACAAGACAAGGAAGCACCGGAGAATAACGTATCAACAATCCTCTACGAATTGTACTTCAACATTCCATCTGGCCTGCGGTCCGCTTTACGAGTTGGACTACGATGAAAACATAGCGCGAGCGCGTTCGATTTTAAGGATATCTACGAGGAGTTCCTGCCGCGAGCTCCTGATCCGGAGGAGATCATTATCGGCGACGAAGACGCCGGTGCTGCCGACCAAGCACAGTGCCGAAGAAAGTCACAAGGTGGAAAGCGCTCGGGAGTGTCAGGAAAGTGATGCGAGCTCAGAACCAGCTGCCGCCACAGCACCGGGCATTTCCGATGCCTAGGAAGCGAAAGAGGACTCGATCGACAATGCCGAAGAATGCCTGGAGCAGAAATAATCAAACATTTGCACGCTTTTGCTTGCTTAATTTATTCCAACTGTGTTGATATTTTTATTTAATGTGTGTAAGTGTGTAAAATCGCAACGCTGACGTTTTATCGTAGTATTTAGAGGCAATAAATTACTACTTCTTCTACTTAAACTGATGCAATAGTTATTTTTTAAAGCACTCGGTAGCCTAAACATAAAAATGCTTTAAAGTGAAATGTTCCGTTTTTCCGATATGGACACTCGAAATGCCTTACATCATCTTTAGGGTCTCTATTGCTGCAATGATGACTCCCGCAATTGGGGATGATGTTTCAACGTCAAGCTCAACATTATAAAAGCAGACCATTTCAGCCTCTAATGAGCTAGATTATCCGTAACTATATGAAGAAATGAGCGGATAATAATCATCCAGTCAATGATTGACCGATGGCTGAAGAAAGATATTCCTTCCTAATTTGGTAGTCATTCCATATACCCACTACCAAATCAGAGCGATCTGGCCTACAGCCAGCGGTTAATTTTTGCAGGACGAGTCTAGGGGGCACGATAATGAAAGTTGATCGAATGGTTGCTGAGAAGATGTGGGCTATTTCATCGGATTATTCAGAATATGCTTTGTTCTTCCCGTTATGCCACTCAACAAGTTCATATATGGCTATGAAGACAGTTACGAAGAGAAAAAGCTGGTTATGTATATTTTGTGTGTATGCCAGAACTAGCGCTACTTGGAAACAAATCCATTCCCATATTCGTGAACTACTATGAAATATGCACCGGTTCCCGTTCACTAAGTATATTAAGACATCAAACGACCAAATGCGTGCTTCGTGGGTGGCATAATTGAAATCCTCCCGATCATATTTGCATCGATCCTTGCTCCATGTATTCTCACGAGGAGGTCACCACTCGTTCCGACCCATTCCGCCGGTAATGGGTTGTCGGCTGCAATATCCGATGTATTCTTTGACGGCCCGGTCATATCAAAGCAGGATCTAACGTCTCCAGGTAGTTAGTAGTCATGAAGACAATTCTCGCCTCCGTCGATGCCACTCCGTTCGTTTAACAAACCACTAAACGATTCAAACCCTCGAATGCTGCCTTTTGCACGCGATAATAAAGCGGCGTCTGTGTGTTCTAGCAGTATGATCAATTGCTAAGGTGTCAAGCCTATCACTTGATTCTGGCTGCAAACAAAGAAAATCTCAGTGACATTCACTACCCTTCTCGAGACGCTCCTACACGGTTAGAAAAAAGTACCCAAAAGTAAGTTCTTTTCACTCATCTCGGCACTATAGTGCAGGAACCCAAAAGTAGGTATAGCGGGTCAAAGTTATTTTCATTTACTTGTGTGCAGTTCGTATGGAATTTTCCACTGGCTTTTTAACCAAAAGTAAGTTAGTTGTACCCAACAGTAGGTAAATATGATTATACTCAACGTTGGGTTCCCACACTTTACTACCCCTGTTGGGTGGTTTTGCTCCTCCGTTTTTGACAACATTAGAAGGAGAAAAGGAGACAAACTAGTCAAAAGTAGGTAAAAGTGAACTTTCCGTTGGGTACTTTTTTCTTACCGTGTACCTTCTTCCAATATTTTGAAGTATAAGTTTTTGTCCCGTCCAAATACAGTCAGCTTCATTCCGTCTCGCACGCTGAGCCGGTCAAGTCGCATCGGTCTCGTTGTACGACACTAGTTTTTGAGTTTTTGAGTTTTTCCCCACGCGAGGGTTTTTTCTCGCCAAAGTTAGTTGGCATAGTGTTAAGACAACTAGTGCGCGAGTGAGGAAGCCGTTAATCATACGCCGAGCGCTTTGATTACGGTCCAGCTTTAACATCAACATCTGTAAAATCATCACCACTATCGGCCCATTGATAGCAACAACGAAAGCACGTTAAATTGCCTACCGAGGCGAAAGAGGCATACCAGCTGCAAGGCTATCGACCCAACAGCCGTTGGGGAATACAATAGCATCGCACCAGTCATCTGCCGCCTCAGTGCAATAGGTATACCGTGTCGCTTTGTTTTCACCAGTATCGCATCTTCCCGCATGGTCCAGTATTAGATTAGGCTGGGTCATAATTAGGGTGATCCAAAATCTTGTAAATAGTATATATCTATAATTTTTTTTTTTTCTTGATTTTTTTTTCTCGTACTATTTTTAAGTAGAGTATAGTTAGGGTGATCCAAAAAATTTTTTTTTCAGTATATATATATTTTTTTTTCTATTTTTTTTTCTTGGTTTTTTTTTTTTTGTTTCTTTCATATTACTCTTTAGTAGAGTAAAACTATATCAATTTTTTTTTGTTTATTTTTGCATTTTTGTTTTTCTATTTTTGATATTATTTGAAATTACTGTAATTATTTGTAAAATATTTACCAAAAACACCATTGCGGCGATATTTAACCGCAATGGATGAAAATGATAAAGGCGGGGGATGGTCGCTTTCCATCTCAGACGACGAAACTCTTAATTCCTCCTCACACGAAAGTCTCGAGGAAGTTGTGGAAATGGAAACCCTTGACGTTCCTGTTGACTCGCTCTCCAGCAAAAATGCTGGAGCATATCCCAAGAAAAGGTATCGCCCACAACCCTCTCCCCCACCATCTCCTCCTCGTCCACCTGCACCCCCCACACCATTGCCCCCGAAAACCTCTGTGCTCCCCCGCCTAAAGGCTTACCCAGAAGCCTCGAAAGGCCCATGGGTTGTTTTTTTCCGGCCCAAACAAAAACCTTTGAACATTCCGAGGATCTCTAAGGATCTAACAACACATTTTTCGGCCGTTACCGATATTTTCAAGGTAACACCAATAAAACTGCGCGTTACCGTTGATGACCGGAAGCAGGCTAACCAAATTGTTGCGTGCGAGCTTTTTTCATTGGAATACCGAGTCTACATACCCAGTAGTGAGGTAGAAATTGAAGGAGTGGTCACCGAAGCGAGTTTGACTAGTGATGATTTCTTGGGTCCCGATTCTTTCGGAATCTTTAAAAACCGTGCTCTGCCGAAGGTGAAGATATTGGACTGCCTTCAAATGCAGTCAGTATCCGTAGTAGGCTCCAAAAAAACGTATTCCTTTATAATGAGAGAGAGAAGGATTAGTATTTTCCATTTAATTCCACTACTTTATTTGCTTATCCTTGACAGATACGCGTATTTCGTCTACAATGTGCAGACTTCTTCAGTGTCTTGTACTAATACTCGAGTATTAGTACAAGACACTGAAGAAGTCTGCACATTGTAGACGAAATACGCGTATCTGTCAAGGATAAGCAAATAAAGTAGTGGAATTAAATGGAAAATACTAATCCTTCTCTCTCTCATTATACAGGTATTCCACTAAGACGCCCACATTCATCAGGAAACGTATTCCTTGTCAAACTCGTTTCGTGTGACCTTTTCGGGTTCAGCGTTACCTCACTACGTCGCTATTGGCAAGGTTCGTCTGCCTGTACGTCTGTTTGTACCTCGGGTAATGAACTGTTCGAAATGTAAACAACTTGGTCATACATCGGACTACTGCTCGAACAAACCACGCTGCGATCAGTGTGGCGAGCAACATCAAGAGGGCCCTTGCGGTGCTCCTCCAAAATGCGTGTACTGCAAGGAAAGCCTACATACCCTGACTGACTGCCCGAGGTATAAACAGCAGGGAGAAAAACTTAAGCGGTCTCTGCAAGCTCGCTCCAAGAGAACTCTAGCAGAACTCTTGAAGAATACCGCTTCATCTTCTCAGACCACACCAAAAAGCAGTAACACCAACCGGTGAACACTCGTGTTTATTTCAGTTACCGTGTGGACGTAATTTGTGATGAGCCCCGGTCCCTTTCAAATTGTATCATTATTTATGTACGGTCCATATATTTGAAATGACGTTTCACACTCATCTAGTGATGGCCGATTTTCATTCGAATTATCGATTAATCGATTAACGAACCGAAAAGTAAAATATGTGTAATCGGTTATATCATGCCGATATAAGCATTAACTTCTCCAGAGGATCATCACCGATCGTTTCAAACATGTGCTGCACTCTCATTGGTGGAAAAATGGCAGCACAACGAACAAAAAAAAAATCGATTAGTTGTTAATCGAGTAATTAAAAAATGGGACACCTCTGATTTTGGTGTGTTTGTTTTGATAAAAATGAGCGCAAAATTTCATCTCCACCGAGGGGACAGCAAAACCACAAAATTACCTTGAATCCGGGGGGTATTCATTGGATGAAAGGGACCGTGAAAGAGGACACTAAAATAGAAAGTTTTTCTTCCGACAGTTTCATCTTAGTATTCATCTTTGGTAACACGTTCTCCATTTTGCCAGTTGATGATCTAGACTCTGACTCAGAGGTCGGTGAGGATAGTCCGTTTGTCTTTAAAGGCAATACGAGAAAACGAGCAAAAAAACACACCACCGAAAAGCCTCGTAAGGCCACTCGTACGGACCACCCTTCCACCTTGGAAAAATCAAGAGGTAACGGAAATTCACCGAAACCCATTCCACCGGGTTATAAACCTTGTAATTATGACAAGAACTTTCCGTCACTTCCAGGATCATCTAAAACCCCAGATGTTCCAGTTTTTCGGCCAGAAAATCAGCTGAATAATCAGCAAGAACATGCTCCCATGTTCACGTTTTCTGGTATTGTGGATAGCTTCTTCAGTATATTCAATGTCTCTGACTCAACGAGGAGCATTATTAATTTAGTGCTGCCAATGGTGAAAACTCTTTTGAAGCAACTAGCTTCTAGGTGGTCCTTCCTTGCATCGATCATATCCTTTGATGGATAATTCTCCGAATGAGGTCGGGGATATGATCTCTGTTCTTCAGTGGAACTGTAGAAGTCTTATGCCAAAACTTGACACATTTAAATTTTTAGTTAACAATTCACTTTCTGATGCATTTGCCCTTTGTGAAACATGGCTCTCTTCAGACAATGATCT
The DNA here is from genome assembly GCF_037179485.1 of Ochlerotatus camptorhynchus. Taxonomy (NCBI): domain Eukaryota; kingdom Metazoa; phylum Arthropoda; class Insecta; order Diptera; family Culicidae; genus Ochlerotatus; species Ochlerotatus camptorhynchus. The sequence continues at coordinate 1,902,262 of NW_027040574.1, read as the reverse complement.
TGCTTTCCACGATTTCAACATTATTCGCCTTGACCGCGCAGATTCGTATGGAGGGGTGCTTCTGGGGATCAACAAGCTCCATTCCTTCTATAGAATCGATCTGCCTTCAGTGACAGGCATTGAAGTAGTTGCATGTCAGGTTAATATTCGAGGTAAATGCCTCAGTATTGCCTCAGTATATCTTCCACCGAAAACCGCGATCTCTCGTCAAAGTTTCGCGGATATCTGCACGGCTATGCCGGAGCCACGGTTGATCTTGGGAGATTTTAACTCTCACGGTACAGGCTGGGGGGAACTGTACGACGACAACCGCTCAACCTTGATATACGACATGTGCGACTTCTTCAAAATGACAATTCTGAACACCGGGGAAGCAACACGAGTAGCCAAACCTCCAGCAAAAATAAGCAGATTAGACCTCTCACTTTGTTCGAGTTCACTATCGTTGGATTGCTCGTGGAAAGTAATTCAAGATCCCTACGGTAGTGACCATTTGCCAATCAAAATTTCTATTACCAATGGTTCATCTTCTACTCACTCGGTCGACATCGCGTACGATCTTACGAAAAACATTGACTGGCGAAAATTCGCGTCTGCGGTTCTTGATGCCAGTCAATCGGTTGACGTACTTCCTCCGCTGGACGAGTACTCCTTTCTCGCGCGTGTCATCATCGATTGTGCGCTGCGAGCACAGACGAAACGTGTTCCGGGTGTTTCCGTCCGCAAGCGACCTCCCACCCCGTGGTGGGATAAGGATTGCACCGACGCGAACAGCGAGAAGTCCGCCGCGTTTAAACGCTTCCGCAAACACGGTAAGGTCGGGGATTTCGAGCGGTACACCGACCTCGAGAAAACCTTTAAGGACTTAATTAAAGCAAAAAAACGCGGATACTGGCGTCGGTTCGTCGATGGTTTGTCGCGAGAGACTTCCATGAGAACACTCTGGAATGTCGGCAGGAGAATGCGAAACGCGTCATCACCGATTAATGAAGACAAGGAGTACTCGGACAGATGGATTTTCAGCTTCGCGCGGAAAGTTTGCCCGGATTCGGTACCGGTTCAAACCAACGTTCGTGATCGTCCGTCGGGTAATAACGAAATAGATTCCCCGTTTTCGATGGTGGAATTCTCACTTGCTCTCCTTTCATGTAACAACTCAGCTCCAGGAATGGATAGAATCAAGTTCAACTTGCTCAAAAATCTCCCAGACGTCACGAAGAGACGCTTGTTGAACTTATTCAATCAATTTCTGGAGCGCAACATTGTTCCGGATGATTGGAGGGAAGTAAGAGTTATCGCCATTCGAAAACCCGGTAAACCCGCGTCGGATTATAACTCGTACCGTCCCATCGCGATGCTGTCCTGTATACGGAAATTGTTGGAGAAAATGATTCTTTTTCGTCTAGACAAATGGGTCGAGTCGAATGGTTTACTTTCAGATACGCAATTTGGATTTCGGAGAGGCAAAGGAACGAGCGACTGTCTTGCGTTGCTTTCAACTGAAATTCAACTGGCCTATGCGCAAAAACAGCAAATGGGTTCAGTTTTCTTGGACATTAAGGGGGCTTTTGATTCTGTTTGTATCGATGTCCTTTCGGATAAACTCCACGATAGTGGGCTTTCACCAATTATGAACAACTATTTGAGCAACTTGTTGTCTGAGAAATATATGAGCTTCTCTCATGGAAACTCGACAACTTCACGAATTAGTTACATGGGTCTCCCCCAGGGCTCATGTTTAAGCCCCCTTCTTTATAATTTTTATGTAAAAGACATTGATGGTTGTCTTGATGAAAATTGCTCGCTTAGGCAGCTTGCAGATGACGGGGTTGTGTCCGTTATAGGGCCAAGTGCACCGGACCTGCAAGGACCATTGCAAGATACCTTAGACAATTTGTCTACTTGGGCAATGAAGCTGGGTATCGAATTCTCTCCGGAGAAAACTGAGTTGGTTGTTTTTTCTAGGAAGCATCATCCTGCACAGTTACAGCTTCAACTAAAGGGTAGAACAATCACTCAAAGTATATCTTTCAAGTATTTAGGTGTCTGGTTCGATTCCAAAAGCACATGGGGAAAGCATATTGCGTATGTGAAACAAAAATGCCAACAAAGAATCAATTTTCTTCGTACAATTACCGGAACTTGGTGGGGAGCACACCCGGAAGATCTGATCAGGTTGTATCGAACAACCATCTTGTCGGTTCTAGAGTACGGTAGCTTCTGCTTTCAATCCGCGGCGAAAACACATATCTTGAAGCTGCAACGAGTTCAATACCGTTGCCTCCGAATCGCGCTTGGCTGTATGCACTCTACGCATACGATGAGCCTCGAAGTACTCGCGGGTGTTCTTCCACTGACAGATCGTTTCGCGGAGCTGTCCTTTCGGTTTCTTATCCGTTGTGAAGTAATGAACCCATTGGTAATAGAAAACTTTGAGAAGCTGCTCGACAGAAATCCTCAAACAAGATTCATGAGTCTCTATTACGATTACATTACGCTGGAGATTGGCCCTTCTTCATTCAATTCCTCTCGTGTTTGCCTCCAAGACTTTTATAGTTCCTCTGTAAATTTTGATCTGACCATGTTGCAAGAAATCCGTGGAATACCAGATCACCATCGGTCGATGGTTGTTCCCTTAATTTTTGCAAACAAGTACCACCATATTAGTAACAATAAGAGTTTTTTCACAGATGGGTCAACTATAAACGCTTCCACTGGATTTGGAGTATTCAACGAATTTCATAGCGCCTCATATCAACTGCAAAAACCCTGTTCCGTATACGTTGCGGAACTAGCAGCCATATTTTACGCAGTAGAGCAAATTGCCTCACTACCATCTGATCACTATTTTATTTTTACTGATAGCCTTAGCTCGTTGGAGGCTATTCGATCAATGAGGCCGATGAAGCACTCCTCGTATTTCCTGACCGAAATCCGAGCTAAATTGAGTACTTTATCTAACTGCTCCTATACTATCACCTTAGTTTGGGTCCCATCTCATTGCTCAATTCCGGGTAATGAGAAAGCGGACTCGCTAGCTAAGGTGGGCGCTATGGAAGGCGATATTTTTGATCGACAAATCGCCTTTGCGGAATTTTTTTCAATTACCCGTCAGCACGTCCTCACCAACTGGCAACAAAAATGGAATGAGAGTGATCTGGGAAGATGGTTACATTCTATTCTCCCACAGGTGTCAAACAAACCATGGTTCAAAGGGTTGGACATAAGCCGCGACTTTATACGCGTTATATCAAGGCTCATGTCCAATCACTACTCGTTAGACTCGCATTTCTTCCGAATCGGGCTCGCAGGAAGCAATTTGTGCGCTTGTGGTAGTGGCTATCACGATATCGACCACGTGCTTTGGTCATGCACCCTACATTGTGTTGCTAGATCCGAGTTATCCGCATCCCTCAGGGCCCGAGGAAAACAACCTATGCGGCCCGTTAGAGACATCTTGGCGAGCCGAGATCTCGATTATTTCAATTTAATTTATGTGTTTTTAAAACGGATCGATCTGAGGATTTAGTAGTTAGTGTCATCTTGTGTTCTCTCAAGTTGCTAGGTCTCCATCGGTGTACCCCCATGTTTGTCTTTTTCTCCAGTATGTCGCTTAGTTCTAGATCAAGAGCACATTGCTCTAAAAAACCTTGTGTTCTCAATCCCTACCCTGCCACCCGTTTGTTACAATTTGTTACCCCTAACCTCGAGAAAGCCGCGAGTAATCGGCCCCCGCTTTACTAACGTTAGTTTTAAGTAATTTTGTACCCAAACGATGAATATCGGCTCCGCAAAGCTACGGCAAATGAGCCTGGAAAAATAAACGCATTAATAAAAAAAAAAAAAAAATACAGTCAGCTGTTCCGTTTTTTCCGCGTGCAAATCCAGTGTGTGTTGTTCTCTGACTTGGTCCACCATGATCCACGTTCATCCGTATCGCAGCACGTTCGGCAGGAGTAAATTTATTGTTTATTGTTATCCTTTCTCCAATCAACAGCAAACACATCGCATTGGAATCAGCTGTGATAGATATAGTGGTTTCCAGAAAACTTTATTTTTCACTCAACGTTTTGACAACTATGTTGACACGCTGAAACACCTTCCGACACCCAAAAACACCGAAGAAACACAATAAGCACGGACACAAGGTGGCAGAGTGACTTACCCCCTGCTCGAAAGCGGAATTACTGAGACGGTAAGTTATTGAAATACATTGACAACATGTAGTCTAATTAAATTCATCTGCTAGTAGAGTTGAATTATACAGAGAAAAGGAGCTAAATCGGACGGTAATAGAAGACGATGATACAGTTCCTCCGGTTGATGACACAGAGTTTATAGAACTCCCGTCGTACCATCCGCCAGATGACAGTGAAATTCAGATGGAAATTCCGATACCTTTAACATATAAACAAAAAAAACTACGGTTGCAGATCTAAAACAAGAAGCGGCCTCACTTGGTGCCTCCGTGAGGCTCGAAAGCGGAACTACAGAAACGGTAAGTTCTTGAAATACAGTGACAACACGTAGTCTAAGCCCCGATGTACACGTACAGCAAATCACCTAGCGGTGCCGCCGCGACAACGCAAACGCTTTTTAGAAATACCCATATTTAAACCGCGTTTGCGTTGTCGCGGCGGTACCGTGCGTGTTTTGCCGCAGGTGTACATCGGGCCTAATTGAATTGATATGCTTGTAGAGTTGAACTATATAGAGAAAATGAGCTTAATCGGACGCTGATAGAAGAACCCCATGTAGTTCCTCCGATGGACGACACGGAGTTTTTAGAACTCCCACCATATCGTCCGCTAGATGACAGTATTCGGGAATCATGTAAATGGTTCGACATGTTGTTACCGTACCAATACTTCGAACGGCGACAAGCTTTGAACGGATTCAATAAAGGAAGAGTGTTACTACAGGACCGCTTTTTACGAAATATTTGCTCGAAATGGTGTGCCTGAATTTCCTCTATAGCACCGTAGTCTTCTAACGAATAGTAAAAAATAGTATTTTCGCATGGCTGTGTCACATGTGGCTTGTATGAGGCGTGCGGTTCTTCAGTGCTACGGATTGAGTCATCGTAAGACCAACTCATATCGCTTGATGACTCGCTAAATGCTAGGGGATCCTGCTCGTCATCTTTGGTTGGTTCACTGGTATTTTCTACATCCGATGCAGTAGATTCTACACGTACTGTAGATGCTTCCTGCAAAACACAAACAAAGAAATCGTTTACATATTTAAGATGTAGTTACAAAAATTACTCTGTGGTAGCCATGCGAGAGGAAGACAACTTGTTTTATATATTTTCAACGGATCAACAGTTCATCAAGCAATAAGTAAAAACTTACCTCTGGTTTTATTATACTGGGCCCCACGCTTGGCTCTGCATTGGTTTTACCCGGGAGGAATATGTCTGGCACCGCTCTTGCCTTGAGTTTTCCCATTCCTAAAATTATTCAATTATTGTGTAATAGTAATAGTAGATTCTATCGACACATTGCTTAATGGCAATCTATAATACTCACCACGATCCAGGTATTGCTTGGCAGAAAAGTGTATGGAGCAAACTCTCGATGCCGGAAAATCGAATCCTCTCTTTGCTATTTTTAATTGCCTCAGCCATCTCCTCACTCGATGTTGGCTGGAGGGAAAACGGTGGAAATACACTGCGGAACCTTTAAAGTATTTGCTGGTGCAATTGAACGCGCAGCATCTCATCGGCATGGTAAAAACTCCGGAAAAATGATAAGAAGCGTAATTATAAACAGTTTTTGAAGCTTTTTTTTTAAGTAGAAATGCCCTAAACTATGTTTAAAACGTGATTTGATGCCGTAGGTGTTACGTAAGTTACATAAATAACATTAAAAAACAAAAACTCTTCAAATCACTACCCAGTGGTATTGAGTTACCATACGGTAGTTCTAAACGTTGATAGTGCTGACATCTATGTAGTATCGTTAGTAATATCATGCTTCACATATTTTCCGCTAGATGTCGTAATTATGGAATGAAGCGCACTCTATCGTAAATTCTAAGCAGAAACGACACGAAACACCTAATTGGGAAGATGGTTACATTCTATTCTCCCACAGGTGTCGAACAAACCATGGTTCAAAGGGTTGGACATGCGCCGCGACTTTATACGAGTTATATCAAGGCTTATGTCCAATCACTGCTCGTTAGACTCGCACTTCTATCGAATTGGGCTCTCAGGCAGCAATTTATGTGCGTGTGGCAGTGGTTATCACGATATCGATCATGTTGTTTGGTCGTGTACTTTACACCGTGTTGCCAGATCTGAGTTATCCACATCCCTCAGGGCCCGAGGAAAACAACCCGCGATACCCGTTAGAGATGTCTTGGCGAGCCGAGATCTCGACTATTTGAATTTAATTTATGTGTTTTTAAAACGGATAGATCTGAGGATTTAGTAGTTAGTGTCATCTTGTGTTCTCCCAAGTTGTTAGCTGCCCATCGGTGTACCCCCATGTTTGTCTTTTTCATCAGTTGTCACCCCTAACCTCGAGATAGCCGCGAGTAATCGGCCCCCGCTTTACTAACGTTAGTTTTAAGTAATTTTGTAATCTAATCAATGAATATTGGCTCCGCAAAGCTATAGCAAATGAGCCTGGAAAAATAAACGCATTATATAAAAAAAAATCAACTTTGTTCAAATCAAAACAAAAAAACTAACCCATCTGGTGGATGATGGCACAAGCTTCCAAGAAAATTCTATTACAGTGAACCACATTATTTTAATGGATTTCTTCGTCAGTTAGTCGTCTGTCACTTCGTTTGTGGTAACGCGCTTCTCACCGAGAAGCCGACTGCTATTTTAGTTACTCGTCTGGCAATCCCCGATACGGTAGCTGCGCTATGATGAGGGCTGCTAAAATGAGTTTAGCAGCGTACCGTTACGGTTGCTCTAGAAGGAGGAAAGGAGACAAACTAGTCAAAAGTAGGTAAAAGTGAACTGACCACCGCTGGGGACTTTTTTATTCTTACCGTGTAGCAGATTTTTCAAAACCTGCAACAAAATCTTGGTCGGTGCCGCTGCAAACAATCAGGAAAGTCGAGCAGTCGTGAGAATGGCATGGGGAAACGTCAAAAATTGCATCATTCGTATTCGTTTTTCGATTGGCGCAAGTAGTGATTCGTCACCATCACGGAGCGTATCAGCAGAAAACAAAAGAATTTTGTTTAGTCACGATTAAGGAAATTAGAAGTATCTAGCATATTTTGGAAGCATCTGTCCACAGTCTCCTGTATGTATTTATATTGAGGAAGCACCACAGACTGACGTCATTCAGTGCGTGAAAGTGAGTTGAATCTCCTCAGTTGCCAGGAACGAGTGGTGATTGTTGTGTAGTGCGGAAGTAAATTTGATTAGAGCTTCAAAATGGAATTCCCTCATCTGGGTAAACATTGTTCGGAAGAGTTCTGCCGCAAGCTTGGTAAGATGGTTCATTTCAGCAATAGATTTGAATAGAATTATGCTAATGTTAAGACGGTATTGGTTTTCCTCTTCAGATTTCCTCCCGATGAAATGCGATGCTTGTGGTGAAATTTTCTGGTGAGTATTCAATGATAACAATGCTACAAGTGATCTTGAGGTATAGAATAACCTAATGTTCGATATGGCGTCCTTACAGCTCGGAGCACTTTAGCTACAGAACACATTCCTGCCCTTCGGCCTACCAGAGAGACGTCCAGGTACCGATCTGTCCGCTGTGCAGTGAACCGGTCCCAACGCCCCGGGACGTTTCACCGGATGTGACCGTCGGAGCCCATATTGATCAATTTTGCAAGTTGGAGAAGCCGAAGATCTTCACCAATCGCTGTACGTTTAAAAACTGCAAAAAGAAGGAACTGATTCCGTTCTCGTGTGGAGTTTGCAAACAGAACTACTGCCTAAAGCATCGACACATGGCGGATCACGAATGTAAGCGATCAGCTACTGCAGGTGGTGATTCTGGTACTGCGCAGCGGACTAAGGCTGTTTCTGCATCGCTTCAGTGGCAGCAACAGGAGCAGCAGGAGCAGAGCTCCAGAACCGTTCCGCAACAACAGAGATCTAATACTAGTCAGCTGGTGGCTGCCGTTCAGGGCAGCATGTCCGAAGATGAGGCCTTGGCACGGGCATTGGCCCTCTCGATGCAGGAAGAAGAAGACGAACGGGCACGTGCCACCCGAGAAGGAGAACCAACCAATGGGCGTAATCCTGCCCGCAGTAGAATTCCGGTCGGTGGCAATAGTTCCAAGGACAAATGCAATCTGTCATGATTGGGCTGCTGCTGCTGGTAAGGAGGACCTAAGAAGAATTGACAATCGGTGGATGCTTTCAAAAATAAATTTTCTTTACGTAGTGTTATGCATATTTTTCCGCTTTCTTGAATTCTGAGTGGAAATGTATCCGTGTTTAAAATAAAGTATTAAAAGTATAGAGTTGTGGTTTTCTAATGCGCCGAAAGTTCTCCTCAAGAGGAAAGATGACAAACTCCAGCTGATAACGATTTTAAAGCAAGAGGATGCTCAGAACAGCAAGGCCTTTCTCTTACTCTCTCCCGAATCACACACTACAGACAACGTCGGTTGATAACAACTACTCTGCTTGACTCACGCTGCCCAGCCTCAGTCTGAGTGATCATCCCGAAGAAGATAGACGTTAAGACACCGTCAGCAATTCAAATTAGTGATGCTCGGAGCACGCTTGCTAATCGCACTATTGTTGTTCAATTGCCTTCTTATCAGCTCGGTTCGATGTGACGAGGGTAGGCACTTCGGGGTCAAAATGGCGATCGCGTGTGAATGGACCGAATATTTGAAACATTGAAATTTTTGTCCCGTAGATAAATCATCCTCCGCGGAGGAATCGCCGCCCGAAGATGTGGACCAGCACAACCACCAGGTTGGGGAAAATCTTATGTCGGCCCAGTTGTTCGCCGTCATCGATCTGTACAAACAGGAAGATCCGGTTGGGCTGCCAGGGGCTACCGTTCCGGATCCGATGCCTATTCCGGAGATCAAGCAGTCGTTCTCGATCGCCAAGATGCACATGAAGAATGTGATGGCCTACGGTTTGTCCAAGTTTCGCATCAAGATGTTCAAAACGGAGTTGAACACGATGAAAGTTCAAACGGGAGTTCAGATCGACGAAATGCTCGTCAAGGGCAACTACACGATGAGTACCTTTTTCAACCGAGCCGAAGGTCCATTTACGGTGGTGCTGAAGAACGTCATGACCAAAGGTAGGTCGCGCTTCTAAACTCAGGTGAACGATCGCTCTGAAGAATCCAATTTTAGGAAACGTATCGCTGGAGGTCGATCGCGAAGGCAAGGTTCGCACGCAGGACATCAGCTTAGACATCGCCTTCGATGATATGTCCATGGATTTCCAAAATCTTGGCTTCATGGGTAGCATCTTCCAGAGTGTAGTCAATTCGGCCTCAAATTTAGTGTTCGATACTATCAAACCCTTCATGCTGAGCGAAGCATACTCGAAAATCCGCGCCGAAATCGACACCCGCGTGGAGAACATGACCACGGAGTACAACATCGTGTTTCCGAACTCGATCTCACCGCTGGACATGGCCATCGGAGAAGCTCGCACGCTAGTTCGCAATAAGAAGTTCGACCCCTTCCTGATCCCGGACTACAACACTACGGCCGGAATCTTCGGAATGCATACGTCGCACACCTGGATCCGGGGAGTGTCCAGCTTCTACCGATACGGCGACATTGGAATACTTATGCAGAACAATACGGTAGCGCTGACGATGCAGGTCGGAACGCAGAGGATCATGGGCTCGACGCAGTGGGAGGTTTCCGTTGGCCGAGGTATGGTGTCCCGAGCGGGGCAGGCTCAATTCACCGTGGAACATATCAAGGTGTCGTTCGAGGTGCAACAGCCGCTGGATTTGCGCAAAAAGCCCAAGCTCAACGACATCCAACTGGAGCTGGGTAACATTCAGGTTCGTTGCGACGGTGCCGGCACGTTGGATTACGTCGTCGAAGCGGTCGTCAACATTCTTCCCAATCTGCTGCGCTATCAGATCATGGACGCGATCGAGAATCCACTGAAGACGCGCGTTCAGGAGAAGATGGACTGCATCAACGTGGAACAGATGATCAAGCAGCACATGGTAGAGTACGAGAAGCGCGGTTTCGATATGGAGATCGATTTCAAGCTGTGCTGAGGCTTACGTTGGAAGAGCGACATATCAATGGTATATTTACGTTAGAAATTGTGCAAATCAGGAATTTCATGACTTATTTTTAGAATGAAATAAACAAGCTTCATAAGATTTCAACGGATTTCTAAATTAGCTAAAATACCTAGTTAAGTGAAATTATTCAAAAGATCATTGGCCGACATCCACCTCACTCGATCGATCGAGAAGATCTCAGAGAGAGGCGGAGAAAATTCAGAGAACTTCGTAGAAATACAACGATCTTCATATATTAGTTCAGTTAACTTTGTAGACGTTTAGCGAATTACAGAGCAATTTGAGGAACTTCATTGAAGAGCGGGAAATTTTATACAAGGTCAGGGAACTTAGTAGAGGTTTGGCAAACTTTGTTGAAGCTGTTAGATACGGCTTACCTGCCAACCTATAGCTGACCATGGGCAAGGGTACTTCCCCAAAAGTCGTTCTGATTAGGGTCAACTAGAAGGAATCAATTTTAGACGTCTATCCTCATCCACGCTGTTGCTGCTACTGTTCGGTGGGGCCCTTCGACGACGGTTGGCAGCGGTTCTGCGGCTTGACTTTTAGCTGAGGGTGAGTCTGGCTCCTTTGTTGGAACCCGGCAATACCGGTAGCTACCGCAGTGAGCTACCCAGGCGAACGCTCCTTCGGGCACTGCCTGCTTCGTCCTATTTGACGATTATCTGCGGTGGCAAGACTGACTCTATTGGCAGAGCCACCGCAGTCAGGACGGCGGGTGTTAACCGCATCCTTTGTGATTAGCTGGGGAAGCGAATAGCTCCTTGGTGTTTAGCTTACCACAATGGCGATCCGGCAGCATTATAGAATTGTCGAGTAGTTTAAAACAATTAACCACTTCTTTCGAGCAGTTAAAATAACGTTTACTACCACTTGAACTTTGAAATAAAACATTATTTTGAGATTTTTTTCTTTTAGAACCACGAGAAAAGTATCCAACATTTGTGCGTTTCATAAAAAATAGAAATTAGTTGGTCCTGTTTTGTGAAATCGCTGGTAGAAAGTCACGCCAAAACTGCTTGACAAAGTGGTCAATTTTGAAACTCAGCAATATCAGCATTGCGAACGGCCTAAAGGACTTTATTGTCGTTCGCCCAAATTTTGAGAGACTTTTTTCGCACTGGCCCCACTGTGCAACTGCTCGAAGTTTGTTCTCGCACCATCAGAGTGTTCATTTCACTACCGGGTACGGAAGTTTGACAGTTATCGAATGTTTACGTTTTACTCGCAAAATTTGTAAACTGTTCCCGTTTTATTTGCAGAAATTACACGAATTAAGTGAAAAATTGTTATCGTCGTTATCGGTGTGAAATAGCGTTCAGCCATGGTAAATCGTCCCATCGTGACGGGGCTCTCGCCGAAGGAGGGCCCCCCGGGTACGCGAGTCACCATCCGGGGCGAGTTCCTGGGCTCCAAGGTGAGCGATCTGGTTGGGCTGACCATTTGCGGCTGCGATTGTCTTCTGTCGGCCGAGTGGAAGTCCGACAAGAAAATCATCGCCCGAACCGGTGCGGCCAAGGGCAAAGGGGACATTATTGTGACGACGCGGGTGGGAGGCGTCGGGACGAGTACGGTGCAGTTCCGGGCGTATTACGAGACCATAGGGCCGATGAAGGAGTCCGCCGTTTGGGTCGAAGAATCGCCGATGCAGTCGCTGGCGTGGGGAAGAAGGTCGCTAGCACCGACGGGGTACATTCAGGAGGACCCGCTCGGTCTGTCAATCGAGGGTAATGACAAAAAGTTTCCGGAAGATTTGCGGGATATATTTCCGGAGGGCTCGGGGGATTTGTCGCAGGAAACCTTTCTTCCCGGGTGGTTCCTGTTGGAGAATCACCACGCGACGTCGTTCGAAGATTTGAAGGCGGGCTTGTCCTACCTGCGGCGCAGGGTGGAAAGTCAGAAGGAAGGGCAGTTGTCGTTTCTGAAATCGAACGCCGGTTCAGTGATGGATCAGCTGGATACCTTGATGGTCATGCGGGATCGCGTCACGCAGGATGCCAAGATGCACGGGAAGGACCAGGTCAATGATCTGGAAAAGGCGATCAAGAATTCTATCGACGCTTCACAAGAGCTGTTCAAAGATGTGCTGGCCAGGAAGGAGAAAGCGGATGCGACCAGGGCAGCCCTGTCCGCATTGTCCCGGCATAAGTTCCTGTTCTGTTTGCCGAACTCGGTGGAGAAGAGTGCGGCCAAGAATGAGTTTGATATCGTGGTGAACGACTACGCCAGGGTGAAGAATCTTTTTGGGAAGACGGAGGTTCCGGTAAGTGCTAGGGGATTATGTTTTTGTGGAGGTTTCGAACTTATTAGGGGTTTTTCTTTCGATAGATATTTATGAAAGTCCTGGAGGAAGTCGATCACAAAATTCTTGCTATCAGACAGCAGCTGCACAGCAAGATTAAGGAAATGCCCCAGGGAGTGGAGCAACAGAAGAAGCTGGTTAAAGCTCTGATCAGCTTGGAAGCTCAGCAAGCGGGAACCAGCGTGGCCAGTAAACTTGTAATCGAAGACCCGGCTTGGGATGCAATCGATGCTCGGGCAAAGTATCTGGAAGATACGTTCCTCAAAACGTACGAGCAGTACACCGGAAAGGAGGCTAATCCGACGGAACCGAAGTCCCGTGCCGACCCGAATGCCACTCCCAATAGGGTGCAATTTTGCGAGGAAATGACCGAGATAGCGGCCAGCCAGTTTCCGGATCTCTGGCGACTGGGGCAGGCTTACTTCACCGGTGAACTAAGGGGAGCAGGTCAACCGAAGCCGGGCAACTTCAAGCGAATCATTCTAACCGTAATTGAGCAGTTCTGCTTGTATTTGAAGGCGGCCCTGCTTCCGACGAGCAACCAACGTTCGCTGCTGGCGAGTAGCATGAAAGGACTTCCCACCTGGCCGGCGACCAATCTTTCGTTGAACTATCTAATCACGTGGCTGCCGCACTGCTTGCGCTACGTGAGGGTTTCCTACGCTACCCTCATCCGGTTGGATTTACCCAGCGAAGCGCTGGACATTGTGCTGAAGTTCATCGACGAGCTACGGCTGAACTGTTTGTCTACGATTTTGAAAAAGGCAAACGAGAAGGTCAAGAAGCTGCACGAGAAGGAGACGTGGGACTTTACAGTGGCTGATTTCGCCGGGGCGACGTCCTTGGTAAGTTTGTGTGGGGTTGGTGTTCGGTAGTATCCGGGATTAATGTTTCAAGATGTTCTGAAGATCTGTTGGACTTCTCTGATGTTTACCTGGACATATCTCCTAGAGAACCTCATTCTGATGTTTCTCAAAATTTCTTTAAATTTTCCCAATCTTCACTGAAATACCCTTTAATCTGAACTTCCTTGAAGCACCCAGAACTTTTCTGGTGCTTCATTAAACCTTTTGAAGAACACAGAACTTTTATGAGGATCCCTGAATTCTTCTAATATGGTGTCCAAAGTTTTTCTCTTTGTCTAAAGATTTGAATTTCGTTCACAGAACTCCTCTAAAGGCTTGTGAGATTCCCTAGACTACTTCGGTTCTTTGAAGTTCGTGGGTTTCTTTCAACTACTGTAGTAGCTGTAAGAGGCCTCCTCCGAAATCACAGATTTCCATTGAAGTTATGAAATTCTTCGAAACGTCTTTGAGTTTCCCAAAGTCACTGTAAGTATCCTATGATTTTTTTAGACGTTCCCTGAGTCTCTCTAAGGCTCCCTGAGAGACTCAGGGAACGTCTGTTCAGAAGTTCCATGAGCCTCTTTGAAATTAACTAATCTCCTCTCTGAAGATTGCTGAATTTATCAGAATTTCGCAGAAATTATTTAAAGGGGCTTTTGAGATTCGGAGAGCTTTGCTTGAACTTAAAGTTAAAGTTCTTCTAAACATCTTTGAGGTTTCCCTGAAGTTTTATGGTTCTCCAAGTCTCTCTGATTTTTTCCTAGATTACTCAGCTTCTTCACTTCTCAAAAGATCATGAACTTGTCTGAAGACCTTAAGGTTCCCAAGTCACTTTTAGACTCATTAACTTCTCTGGAGTTTGGTGAGTCTCTCTGAGGTTACATATAAAGCACTTAAGTTTTGTTTGTAATTCGCTAAACATCTTGAAACCAAACTAACTGAATTTATCTAAAATTCTCCTAGACTTTTTCTAGATGACTATGGAGCTTTCTAAAATTCTTCTAAACTTCTTTAATATCTCAGCTATTTTGATGTTGCTTGAACTTTAAGAATTTAATAAATCTCACTGAAGACTAGACTCCTAGACTTCTCCGAATTTCCGTGAGCTTCTTCGAACTGCTAATCTCTATTTAGTTCACCGAATTTCTATAAAATTCACCTCCGTTTCCCTAGAACTCTCTGGTTTACTGACTTACTTAAGTATCCTGGGCAGCGGTTCAAAGAGCCTACGGAGAACTCTTTGATGTTTTTCATAACTGCTTTAGGATTCTCAGAGTCATTCTCAAAATGGCGTATATATTTCAAAGAACCTTAGAGAACTTCTAAGCACTCTAGTGAACCTTAGGGAGTCTCAGAAAATTAATAAAAGTACATTCTCAAAATGTGGTAAACTTTTTTGAACTTTCGGAGTCTCATTTAGAGATTCACTTAGAGTGCTCCGAAGTTCTCTGAGCTTCTTTGAAATATTAAAATTCACTCCATTCAAAAGATTTTCTCAATATTTAGAGGACCTTATTGAACTTTTGTACTCGTTAAAAATGTTCAGATAGTCATCAAAGTCCCTAGACACATAACTAAAGTTACTTATAAAATGTCCCTCTAAGTTCAATTTGACCTTTTGTCCATTCGACCTTTTTCCCCTTCGACATTTTGTCACTCTAATTGCAATTCGACCTTTTGTTCCTCTAAGCTCAATTCGAACTTTTGTTCTTTCGGCATTTTGCCCCTTCAACCTTTTGTCCGTCTAACTGAAATTCGACCTGTCGTCCATTCGACTTTTTGTCCATTCGATCTTTTGTCCCTCTAACTGCAATTCGATCTCTTGTTCCTCTACGTTCAATTCTACCTTTTTTCCCTTTGACATTTTGTCCCTCTCATTGCAATTCGACTTTTTTTCTATTCGACCTTTTGTTTTTCTAAGCTCAATTCGAACTTTTGTCCTTTTGCCATTTGCTCCTTTGACTTTTTGTCCCTCTAACTAGAATTCAACCTTATGTCTATTAAACTTTTTGTCCATTCGACGTTTTGTCTTTCTAATTGAAATTTAACTTTTTTCCATTCGACCTTTTGCCCCTCAAGTTCAATTCTACTTTTTGTCCATTCGACCTCTTTTTCCCTTCGACATTTTGTCCCTCTAATTGCAATTAGACCTTTTGTCCATTTGACTTCTTGTTCATTCAATCTTTTGTCCATTCGACCTTTTGTCCCTCTAAGTTCAATTCGAGCCTTTGCCCATTCGACCTTTTGATCTTTTGTTCCTCTAAGTGCAATTTGATCTTTTTTCTCTCTAAGGTCGAATAAACAACAGTTCGAAGTGGACAAAAGGTCGAATGGAAAGTATGGTCGAAATGAAGAAAAGGTCGAAATAAATAGACTGGTCAAATTGTTCGAGGATAATGGGTGACTCTCAAATATTTTTCCTTCTAAAAATAGATAACTGTCTTTCTTTAGAATAAGCGAAAATTTTCTAAACAATATTTTGTCCATTTTGATGTTGGTTTTCTGAACTTATGTCCACTTCGGCTTTTTGTCCATTTCGACCTTGTATCTATTGTATTGTTCCTCTATGTTAAATTCGACCTTTTGTTCATTCGACCTTTTTCCCCTTCGACATTTTGTCACTGTAATTGCAATTCGACCTTTTGTTCCTCTAAGTTCAATTCGACAGTTATCCATTCGACCTTTTGTCCATTCGACCTTTTTCCCCTTCGACATTTTGTTCCTCTAATTGCAATTCGACTTTTCGTTCATTCGACCTTTTGTCCCTCTAAATTCAATTCGATGTTTTATCCTTTCAACCTTTTTCTTTTTCGACCTTTTGTGCCTCTAATTGAAATTCGACCTTTTGTCCATTCGATCTATTGTTCCTCTAAGTTCAAATCGATATTTTTCCCTCGAAGTTCAATTCGATATTTTATCCATTCGAACTTTTTCTCCTTCGACCTTTTGTCCCTCTAATTACAATTCGACATTTTTTTCCATTCTACCTTTTGTTTGTCTAAGTTCAATTCGAACTTTTGCCCTATTGACATTTTGCCCCTTCGACCTTTTGTCCCTATGACTGTAATTTGACCTTATGTCCATTCGACCCTTTGTCCCTCTAATTGCAATTTAACTTTTTGTCCATTCGACCTTTTGCCCCTCAAGTTCAATTCTACTTTTTGTCCATTCGACCTTTTTCCCCTTTGACATGTTTCCCCTTCAAAATGTTGTCCCTGTAATTGCAATTAAACCTTTTGTTCATTTGACTTTTTGTTCATTCGACCTTTTCTTCCTCTAAGTTCAATTTGATCTTTTTTCCTTCTAAGTTTAAGTCGATATTTTGTCCACTCGACCTTTTTCCTCTTCGACCTTTTGTCCATCTTATTGCAATTCGAGCCTTTGTCCATTCGACCTTTTGTTCCTCTTAGTTCAATTCGATCTTTTTTCCCTCTAAGTTTAATTCGATGTTTTGTCCATTCGACCTTTTGCCTTTTCGACCTTTTGTCCTTCTAATTGCAATTTGACATTTGTTTATTCGACCTTTTGTTCCTAAGTTCAATTTGATCTTTTTGTCCATACGACCTTTTGCCTCTCAAGTTAGAGGGACATAACTAGAATTCGACCTTATGTCCATTCAACTTTTTGTCCATTCGACATTTAGTCCCTCTAATTGTTCCTCTTAGTTCAATTCGATCTTTTTTCCCTCTAAGTTTAAGTCGATATTTTGTCCACTCGACCTTTTTCCTCTTCGACCCTTTGTCTCTCTAGTTGCAATTCGAGCTTTTGTCCATTCGACCTTTTGTTCCTCTAAGTTCAATTCAATGTTTTGTCCATTCAATCTTTTGCCTATTTGACCTTTTGTCCTTCTAATTGCAATTTGATTATTTGTCCATTCGACCTTTCGTTCCTCTAAGTTCAATTCGAAACTATGTCCTTTCGACATTTTGCCCCTTCGTTCTTTTGCGTTCAATTCGACCTTTTGTCCCTTCAACCTTTTGTCATAGATTCCATTATGAGGCTCTCGTGAACTTTACTGCAATTCCATGATTGTTCTCTAGAAGTCTCCTGGGCTTCTCCGACGTTCTTATAAACTTCTTCTTTCATTTTAAGGAGCAATTCATAAACTACGTACGCTGCTTTTGAGAGGTTTTAAACCTCTCCCAATGCGTAGAAAATCACCCATACACATTTTTGAATTACTCCATCCTCATTTCAGCCCTCCAAGCTGGAGGAAATTCTAACCGAGGCGATCGAAGACGCTCAGACGCTCTGCCTCACGCCGGAAGTGCGAGAATCGTCCCTTCTGGAGCCGCACTCGGACGGCCAGCGGGAGATGTCCAAGCGCTTCCAGGAAATTTTGGGAACGTTCTGCGGCGTCATCGAGACACTGGCCCTGCAACGCTCGGACGAGGACCCCCAGCAGGCACCGATGCTGTCGCAGTTGATCGGCTTCCCTGCTGCGCTGATCCAGCAACAGATATCTGGCGACAAGAGCTGGGGTTCCAGCATCACCTGGGAGCAACGGCTGCTCTGCTGCCTGTCCAACTGTATCTACTGCAATAAGATCTTCTTCCCCAAGCTGGGAGGAATGTTTACCAAGTAATGTTTTGTCGTATCGGAACTTGAATCGAACTAAAAAATCTACCATTTTAGGCACCACTACCCGGTCCCGACGATCGCCATCGAAAATTCCCGCTCGACGGTGAATTCCCTGTTCAGCAGTCTGTTGGACATGTACGTTGAGCACAAGAGCGATCCCCTGGTGGGAACGATCGAACCGTCCATGTACATCGGTCGCTTCCAGTGGGACCAGGTCGGTACCTCGGACAAGCTCAGTCCCTACGCGCACGAGTGCTGCGACAATCTGGTGTCGGTTTACTCGGAGATATTCTCCATCTCGCCGGTCCTGCTCCGGCCGGTGCTGGAACCGATCGTCCAGACAGTGGCGGAAGAACTGGCCCGGCTGATGAGCTGCGTTCAGAAGTTCAACGTAAATGGTGCCCTGCAGGCCAAAGTGGACATCCACGTGATACGGGACGCGGTTCGGGTCTACAGCAACGATACGGCTAAGTGAGTTTTGCGAGAGGGAATTTTAAGATGAAGGTCAATTCTAGCCGGTTACTTTTTCAGATCATTTTTCGTTGAGGCACTGGAAGCCATTCCACAGGTTCCGGAAAGCGAGGAACAGTGAGTCGTCAGTCTAACTTCCGTTGAATTTCCGGAACTTAATGATCTCTTCGCTTCTTTTATCGCAGAATCCAACAAACGGTTCGGCAGATCAAGAACAACATGCGCCTGCAGTTGATGTGTCTGCAGGTGGTGGATCCCTGACACGATTCGATCAACTTCAAAATGATGTACACCAAGGTAAGAAAGTAACCTACTGGATTCTCTGATTATGCTAATTATTATATTACGAAAGCGATATTTAAACAAAGACTTTCCAGCAGTATATTTATCATATTACAAGTAGGGCACAATAATAATTCCATTAAAATGCACAGAGTTATATTTGAAGAAACCGGGGTCGTCATTGGATCCGAAACTGCCCTTGTTCGGTTAGAAATGACCGCGGAGATCTTTCCTTTCAGCCTTAAAACCCTATGCAAACGTTATGACCAAATTTCGGACGCAATAAGTTCTCGAAAAACATTTGTCACACTCAATCCCGAATTTATTTACCCTTAAATATAAAAAGCACACATCGATACATTTCTTCACAACTCTTCATGCCCCATCTGCTTCTTCTTCTTCTTCGTATCAACCGTCACTTTTGGCAGTGGCTTTCGCCCTCCGGGAGTCACAATCTGCAGTACTTCTTCGGTGAGTTTGACCTTCCTGATCGAAGGATAGATGGGCGAACCAAGCAGAAGGAAATCTCCACTCTGTACGGCATGGGCAATCAGATTCGTGCGGCCATCATCGCTGTGCAGTGCTGCCAGTATGTTGCCTTCCCAGTCCAGTCGTAGAACGGTGCCACGCTTCGGGAACACCGCAGCCACACTGCCCAGATTGCCGATGAAATTGGACACTCGCAGGGCTAGGTGGCTTCCCGTCTGCTGGTAGAGGTAGTCGAACGGAAGTTCCGCGATGCTCATCAAGCGAACGAGGAATTTCCTGACGTTTGGGAACGGTGCCAGCATGGCCAGCAGCGAAGGATTCTGCTTATCAGCGGCAATCACCACCGCAGCCCACAATCCCGTATCATCCCCAACTAGATTATCGATCGATCCTGGCAGTCCATCGATGAAGATGTCATCGGTTCCTGCTTTCTCCCCTTTCAGATAGTACCTGCGAATCAGCTGACCACCGAGCTCTGCAACCAGGACAAAACTTTCGTCTTTGCTGAGGGCAACTCCGTTAGCACCGTAGACTTCGTCGATTAGGACTCGGTTTTTACCGGTAGCTCGCGAGTAGTGCAGCAGGCGACCCGAGGGATTCAGCAACATTGCCTGCAGGGCATCTTCAAAGTGGAAATCCGATGACGTATCTGACCAGTAGAGGTCTCCATTCCGCGCCACCGCCAAGCCGTTGGGAATGCCTGGTTTGCGGGACACCTTACCACCTTCGATGACTTGATCCAACGAAACTAGCAGTTTCTTATCGCCGGTTTTGATCTGCACCTGGTAGATGCCGAAGTAAGGTTCAATCACGATCAGATTGTTACCCTGAGTGTCGAAAGCCAATCCGAGCGGGCGGCCACACACTCGTTCATCGTACGTTCCCTCTGTCAAGTAGAAGAATGCGAAGTTAATTTACTGCAAGGATCTAATCGAAATGCTACTCACTGCACTCCACTCCGAATTTGGCCACCACCCGGACTTGGTCGTTTTTGCTGATCTCGAGGACTTTTCCTCCGGCAACGGAAGCGTACGTTGTGTTGCTTCGGACCAGGATGGTTTCCGGTGCAACCAGTTGATTCTCGAGCCAAAGTTCTGCATTGTTCAGTAGCTGGTTTGGCGCGAGGACGCCCTCCAGGTCTCGCGGAGGTGTCACGCTGAAAATAGGACGATGATAAATTAATTTTCATCGATGAAATTCCCTGGCTGCAACAGTTTGGATGTTATGCTTGATCGCACGAAATACTGATTCGCTAATTCTGACCTTACCTCTAAAGCAGTTCTAAATCTAATTATCGGATGAGTCTGAGAAGATTGTCAGTGTAGTTCTGAAGGGTGCACCTAGGAAATTATCAAGAATATTCCAATGGAATTGTACAGAGAAGAATGGAGACAAAATTTAGCGAAATCTTGATAATTCAAACCACGGAATTCAGAATAGAAGTATGATGAAATTCTAGGAGTATTCAAAGAGAACTCTTGAAAAAAGGTCGAAGATATCCTGTGAAGGGTTCCAAGTAAGTTCAGATTAACGAAAATGTTCATGATCTCGGACAGAGGAAAAATATTGATTACAGAATTAAGAATCGTTTCATGATGCTGAGACTTAAATAATGACGCTTTCAGACTGCAATTTGAATGATTCTTTGACATCCTGGCACAATCTTGATCATGTAGGCTAGCGGAGTTACCCGTAGTTTATGTTTGTGTCGCTTTGGTCAATCTTTTACGTAACATTTCCCAATACCCCCATGTAACAAAAAGTAAGGCAAGCTTGACCCCCTCGGGGTCTCCCATACAAACTGTTGACATGGTTATTGACGAAAAAGTCGGTCCTTTTTTTTTAGTAAATGCAGGTCGCTTTGCACACGAGACATAACAAGATTGAAATAACTGGAATTGTGTTGTTTTGAAGGGATTTCCCCTCTGACTCGAAGTAGCTTGAATCTTGATGCTGAACTTCGTGTTTGGAAGTACCTAAGTGATTTCTAGTGATGGGTATTTTTGGAACGGACTGGACGACTGGAAGTGCCGAAAATCTATGTCCGACGCCATTTTGGAATCCAAGATGGCGGCCATTGATTTCAGATCAACTGTCAAATACCCTACAATATGGGTATTTTCGGAACGGGACGTGTACATTACGAGAATCGATGTCTGACGGCATTTTGGAATCCAAGATGGTGGCCATTTGTTTCATAAAAACGGTCAAATACCCTATAATATGGATATTTTCAGAACGGGACGATGTGTAGATGCCGAAAATCGAATTCAAAATCATGACTCTCGGTTAAAAAAAAAACTATCATATATCCTACAATATGGGTATTTTCAGAACCGGAACGATGTGTAGATGCCGAAAAACTATGTCCGACGTCATTTTGTTATCCAAGATGGTGGCCATTGCTTAAGAAAAACTAAAATACTCTACAATTTGGTTGTTTTCAGAACGAAGACGTCGTGTAGATGCCGATAATTCAGAATGCCGAAATGCCGGATTCCAAAAGTGGCGTCAGCCATCGATTTTACGTCTATTGTAGGGTATTTGAAAGTTTTATCCCAGACAAACAGACATAACTCTTAGAAGACAATTCTTCAAAACATATCGTTAAGCCTATTTTGCATGCACACTAGCACCCTCTATCATGTACATTCCGAAGTTTGTTTAGCAACCGGAGCATCCCTCGTTCATGCAATTTTTTCACTAGTTGCTTTTCCCTGGTTCTGTCAACGCATCAGCTGTGTTGAATAAAAGCAAAACAGATGTCAGTGATGTCGGTTATACGAAATTTTCCGTAGGATTGATTGAATTTTGCAGAAATACGGATCCGTAGGAGAAATTCACAGAAGCTCAGTCTTTATTAGGGATTTGTGGGGAACAATATTCAACGCCACGCGCTGAAAGCACTGCTGCTGCTGATGCCGACGACCGGACAGCACGGCACACGGCGTAAGAGCTCTATTCCAGGAGACAGTGGTCAAGTAAAGGAGTCTGGACGAGATCACTACAGAAGAGGAGCTGATAAGTGCGTTGAAGGTACACTGTGATCTGGGAGATGTCCCGATGTCAATCCGGATGAGCAAGACGTACGGCGGCATGCAATCGGCAGACTGAAACCGATCAGCGGTTGAGAGTAGCCTTGATAGCTAGCTGCTTGCGGGGAGCCTCACCACACGGTGATCGATTAAACACCATTCGGTGAGACCGGATGGAATTCAACTTTACAATCTGTGTTAGGGAAATCGCTTTTCGAAGGTAATCGGTGATAATTTTAATTATTATAGCAACAATTGCACATTCGTGCAATTTTCAATAGTGACATTTGAAAACTGATAAAGTCTTTAATTTAGCAGATGCGTAGAAATATTTCTGATCCATTGGTGATAAATTATTGATATTGGTCCAGGGGCAGCTGACTTATTAACGTTTAAAATCTTTCATAATTTTGTTACATGTTCCATTTTTGGTTTTCACAAAGTGTACCCCCATATAGAAATCACAGACGTAGTCCTACGTCAATATATACAGGTGTGATACTGTCACTAGCGGCTAGAACTTTGGTTCTCTCAAGCCATATGGTTCGTCAGAGACGGAAGGCTCACTAATCCACAACGCCCGTCCATGACGGCACACTGCCACTACACGGATAGAAATCTCTTTATACCTTTTGGCAAATTTCTATTGCTCATTATTCATAAAATGTATAAGTCAACTAAAACGCTGTCCAGACTGAGCAGTTATAACATGTTATAACGGTTGTCAAATAATTGCAACACAGAAACCACCATCAAGATAGCACTATAACATGTTATAACTCTGTAGTCTGAACGTACTATAATAAGCAGACGCTTTGCAAAAAGTTAATGAAGAGCATGTGTCAAATGAAATGTATAAGCGGTCACACATACCTTTTATGCATTCTTATAGGACCTATGTGGTTTGTCTTATGGAATGTATAAGGCTGATGTTTTGGCAAAAATGTATGAGTGAAACACATGGATACAATAATTGATTTTCGTTTCGTGTACATGAGCTAGAGATGCCGGCTATAAACCCACCATCTCCAATGCTCCATTATGACATGAGATCACCGACAAACCGACATGAATGACCATAGCAAAAACAATAAAAATTCTGACCAAAGCACACTACTGACATCTGGCTCCGTATTCGCGGGAAACATTTAGCTAAGCCATGAAACCGCATGCACAAGTTATAACTTGGTTCGTGTCTGATCTATTCTGGACAAATTATGTTTATCTAGATCAAAAAATCGTATGGTTTTAACAGTACGGATCACTGCACATTTAAATCGGCCGTTTACGATTTTCGAGCATAAGTCATAAGTAAGTGTCATGTCGGTTTGTCGGTGATGAGATTAAGCCCTCCCACCAACGTCAAGACAAAGCCTTCTTGATGTTCGGAATAAACGCAGCCCTGACATCGCGTCTGATCATCATCTCCTGGTCGGTGAGATCCGCCTACGCATTGCGCGGGTTCAATGGCGAGAGGAGAGACTCGGGCGGCGATTCAACACACACCGACTGAAAGACCCAGCAGTGAAGAGATCGTTCGGCGAAGAACTCGAGGCTAATATTCCGGAAGGTGGCAGCGTAGAAGAACAGAGGGGCGAGCAGCAAGAATGCCTTTATTGAAACAAGCGAGAAAAACCTGGGTGAGTTGCGCACTCAGAGGAAGGAGTGGATTACCGATGAAACCTGGAGGAAGATCGAGGAGCGGAAAGGAGCAAAAGCCGCGATAGAGCGAGCAAGGACCCGAGGAGCCAAGAACGAGCCCCGTCACCGGTATTCGGCTCTAGAGAGGGAAGTTAAGCGTTCCTGTATACGGAACAAGCGAGCGTGGGTGGACTCCCTGGCTGATGAAGGGGAGAAAGCCGCAGCAACTGGCGATATCCGCCTCCTCTATGATGTTTCACGACGCCTGAGCGGGGCAAGGATGATCCCAAGGATGCCTGTGAAAGACGCGACTGGACAGTTGCTCACCGTTTGAACACTTTGAACAACTTCTCAAAGTTTCAGCGATCAACCAACCATCAACATCTCGGCATGATCCACCAAGGGTGAGGCGCGTTACTCGCGTCAACACTGAAGCTCCATCATTGCAGGAGATAGAAGCAGCCATCCGAAGTATGAAGTCCAACAAAGCCCCGGGGGTGGAGATGCAGAGATGCTCAAAGCGGACCACATACTATCCTCACAAATGTTGCATCAACTATTCGTCAATATCTGGGACATCGCGGCTTTTCCGGCCGACTGGATGCATTCTTTTCCGAAGGGATCTAGAAAGGCGAGTGTAAGGCTTTTTCACGTTTCCGGTCGTTTTCTTTTGAGGTTTTAACAGAGTTTTACTGGGGAAGTTGGCCCCGAAACCAACCAGGATATCTCTCTATCTGATCGTTGACGGAAATCGTTTTCGTGAATGCTCCATTCGTTTTATTGATTTTCACGACAATAGGTCGTGAGCATTCCCGTCCTTACCGTAATCGATCGATAGCCAACTTGCTTCCCCCCATTCACTTGGGAGAAAACAGAACCTTCCCTGAAAGGTCTCATGCGGTCGGGCAACCCTAGTCTCGGTAGATGGTCTCCCTCGGCCTTAAGCCATTTTTCCTAAAACAAACGGGAAACTCGTAAGGCTGTCGGGTTACATCGGTTTGTCGGTGGTGCAATAGCATAAGTGTAAACACCCCTTTAGTAATGAGCAATTCGATAGAGCTTACCAAACGCGTTCTGGGCTTATGTAGGTTTTGGAATTTAGTCGGCACGGACGCGAAATCTTAGAATCTCTATACGGCCGCATAACTGTCCCATGTCCTATGCAATCCTTATGCACCGTGGGACTCTTATGCGTATGACGGCAGTATACCTAGTAGTAGAATATTTAGGTAGGAAACCAAAATAAATCAACTTGCCAATATAGGCTATCACATTTATTTTAGTGGTACTCTGCTAATTAGCTGTTTTATGCTGTTTCGCGTGGTGTTCGGAACTTGCTCGGTTTACGGAACTCACTTAGTTTAGATATTTTACACTTAAACAGAATCCTGATGAATGTGGATATTCTGAAGTGAACTCCAAGAAAATTCCAAGAGATTTTCTTAAGGGAATTTTGGGATGAATTTCAAAGTTATTCTCAGGAAAGCTAACCTGAAGTAAATTCCAATGAAATTCTGGGAAAATACTTTCTAAATTCAAAATGGAGAAAACCAAGAGATTTATGAGGAAGAATACAAATGAATTTCAAAGATAATCATGGAGAGAAATTGAAGCAAAGTCCCACGAAAGTTAATTGTAGACTGAATTTCAAGAATTCGCTGGAGGGAATTCCTAAACTGTTCTGTCTGCACAGAATACCGTAGTGAATCATAAGATTATTGAGGGGAATCCTGAAAGTTCCTCTGAAGACATTTTGGAATTATCCTAAGGAAACCCTAGAGAAAATTTAAAAGATTATTCAGTGAAAAATTCTGAAAAAATAGTCAAGTTAATCCATAAATTAGAAATCTAGGAAAACTGTTGGACTAGTCTAGTCTGAAAAGTGCAACAGTGATATGTGTGACATCTCAAACTTGTAAAAATCTTCTATACGCCGGACGTGAACTCAAAATTCCAACCATAGAAGGGTAGATTCTGCGACATGAAAAATTTTCAAGTTTCATAACACATGACACACTTAAGAATAGTTTAACGGCTTACTTTTCCTAACTAAAATATCTGCACCGAAAAGTGCTACTTTTCGACAAACTTTTGAGAGCAGAAAAATTTGGTAATGTAACTCGTTGCAAAATTCGACTCGTGCTGAAAAAATATTCATCCTGCAACTTGTTTTTGCGCTCAAAAGATTTTAGAAAGTAGCTTTTTAGATATTTAATTAAGAAAAGCAGGCGATTATGTTATTCAAAATAGTTGGCGAAAAGTATCACTGAGTCCCAAAAACAACTATTTACTTACAACTCGATATTGACTTATCGTTTTTCGTACACGTGTAACCTTCATACCACTGCACGATGATCCGGCAACTAGCGCAATTCAAAGTTATTTTAAAAGAAAAAAAAGTACACATCCGAATGACGCGATCAATCGAGAATATAAAGTTAACGTCATGATGGCAAACACTCTTCGTTTACTTCTTTCGAAAAGTTAATAATTACACTTCAAGGCAAGATTCGATCGTCGATTCGAGTCATTTTCTTCAACGCCATTTCGTTTGGCTACAGAAAATCTCAAACAGCGGAGGTTTCACTAATTCTTCGCTTTTCAGAGACTCCATCGCTCGAATAACGGAACAGCTGCGCTGCGCACACACTCCAACCCATAAATACCTGCTGCAATCGAATGTGTTTATCAATTTTAAAGGATGATCTCACCGGAACGCCGTGAACGGGAACGTTGGATAGGGTGGAAGGCCCGGCAGAACGGCCACTATCACCACGAACAGTGCCACTTTCAGCACTTTGGATTTGCAACCCATGTTTGGGATTTGGTCTTGGTCTTGTTCTTGCTAGAGACTCAACACGGCACTAAGTCTACAACAGCACCTTCTCCTCAACCTGCTTTCCACAGTCTAGTAGGTAAACCGGCCTACACACTTGACTCGGTTGTCGGTTGTTGAAATTTATACCGTACGATTTCTGATTCTTGGGCACTCTTTTGGTTTAGTTGTTCGGTTGTTGTTGTTGTTGTTGGTATGAGCGTGGTGTGGATCAATCCACTGCTCGTGAGCTTCTGATGTGGTCTATCTTGTCTACAGTGCATCAGCTGGCTTGGCTGGATAATGCTTGGCTCTTGTTAGCTTTCTCCAACCGTGAAGAGTATAGATATTATAGGGGAGACGGAGTTATTTTTGGATCGCAAAAAAAAATTATGTTTGAATGGAGTGAAAAAAAAGGTTCGGGAATTGGGGGCAAATTCAGGATGGCTACTGAACCGGGAATTTAGAACAACTGGAAATTTGATCGCATCCTTGAAATAATTTTGTGTACTAATTTACATCTTAATTTATTTGAAAATTTATCTAGGTATTTTGTGAATTTTTTTCATAGTTTAAGATCGTAATGATTTTTTGAGGTGACTGAATTTTGAAATATGTTGATCTGTTCAGGATTTTAAACATTTGTCCAAATCAGAGATCTCAATTTTTTTCGGAGTTCCAGGATATGAAAATTTGAATTCTTGATGTCCTAGAATCTTGAAAATAAATTCCATATCTTCCTCATTTCCTCATTCATCTAAATCCAAGGTATGCAACTTTTTTAAAGTTTGGGATTTTTAACTGTTCTATTCGTCTTTTTATACTCTAGGGTTTTCAAAATTTTGATTAGTATCAGAATTCTGAATGTTAGGTAAAGTTAAAGATCTTTTTTATTTTCTTGTGGGATCTGCAATACAAGTCATAAGTATTGAGGATCTTAAAAATGTGTCCAGGGTGGCCACTGAACCGCGAAAACGTCCTAAAAATATTTAGTTTACCTATTTTGAATTTAATTTATTTAGAAAATTTATCTAGGTTTAGAGTTTTTGATATTTCTTGATGGTTAAAGTTTTGATCTGTACAGGATCTTTAAAATTTGTTCTATAAAAAAATCCAAGATCTGCTAAGCCTCAGAATTCTGAATAGGGTATACGTCCCTAACCTCGGTCTAATATGCAGCCATCGATTACGTTTTTAATCATAACTCATCAATGAATTTACCTGCAAACGATATTCTACTGCTAAATGGTATGCTTAGATATGCTTATCATGTCGTTTGCTATCAGAAACCACGAAAAGTTGAAAAACTTACTTTTTTTAAGACAATAACTCACGAGGGAAATGTATGTAATATGGGTCTATTGTCCCCAAATTGGGTCTATTTATGGATGCAACTTCGTCCTATCTTGTTTGATCCTCAAAAAAACGCTCTTGGTAACGTTTTCTGATGTATTTTTTTTTATCACTATCACTGTTAACTTAATGCTCTTCATTCCTCAAAACATTTCTTAGAGAAAATTTTACGAAAACTACATTAAATCACTCAATTTAAAAATTAAAAATTAAAAATTTCGCTTATCGTCTTTTGACCGCAGAATATCTAAATCAGAACATTGTGATGTTCATTATACAGGTTTGGCAGAAAAAATCTCCCTTCCTGTTCGTTCCTTATCATCCAAATGCAAAACAACATTGTTGACGTTACTCTTATTGCTATATGCTGTCAAATGAATTTCATGGGCCAAAGTTAGGAACATAGAAAAGAAATGTGTCCCTAAAGTTGGGTCCATGTTTTACTTGTGAAAACGTTGTTAAACAATTAAAATAAACATAAAATATTCAAACAGCAACTGTAAGTTTTACGTCTAGTGTGTATTATCAGGTAATTCCAATCAATAAATGCCATAATCAGGCCATTTGATGATCGTCAGTCAACCTTCCCATCTTAACCTTATAAGTCATGGCGGCTAAAAACTCCGAACATTGTGATATTCTCAACCAGTTTTATTACTTACGAGAGCTGAAAATGTATTGAAATGTTGTGATATAAATTGATTTGTGTGTGGTACACATTTATCAACCATCAGTGATCAATATTTTCCTTATTTTTTGTGTAATATTCCTTAATTAATTATTTATTTGCGTGATAGGCCGAATGAAAGGACTAGACCCACATTACATACCGTAACCCTATATGGTGAAATCCAAGATAATTTTTCATCTTTTTGGCATCTTACATTTGTTTCTAAATCCCGCATCAGCAACTCAAGTTATGAGGATTGAAGACCTTAAAAATTGTTTATTAAGAATTTTGAAAATGGTTCAAGTATAAAATCTTGATTTTTTTCAAAATTCTTGAACTTGAAACTGTTTTGAAATCTATAGTCTGGAATATTTTTCTATTCTGGATCTTGACAATTTTCTATTGTTGTTAAATCTTGAATTTTGTATGTGCAGGATTGTTAAAAAATAATAACTCCAAATCTGGGTGGGGTCAGCTCATGCTAAATTTTGAGACCAATTTGGTGTCAAACGGAGACCGCTTTCTGATTGACTGAAAATAACACAAGAAAGCCTCGTATCTTTCGAAACAAACCACAAATTTGGCAACACTGGACGGAACTACGTGCCACAAAACGTTAAATTACAACAGGGATGCTACATTTGGGCTGACGCGTCCTGTCCTAGCTCCAAATATACAAATTTTCTTAATAATTATTCTTCTTTTTCTTCGCATTGTAGCTCTCAACTTAGTGTTCTAGATGTACTTCCACAGTTATTAATTGAGAACTTTTGATACGTGTACCATTTTGCATTGTGTGGCAAGTACAATCCTACTCTATGCCCAGGAACGTCGAGAAATGTTCCAAACCGAAACATTCCTAGATCGGACCGGGAATTAGGCATGGCAAATCATTTACATTCATTTTGTGCATTCATTTACATTCATTTGCCTCTAACTTTTACCATCAACAGAATTCCGTTAAATGATGTATGAAACTTTTGTACGTTTTGATATTGGCCATCCGGATTTCCAAGTTCAATTTTTTTTGAAAATGAATAAAGTCGAAGACAACATATTAAGAAGACTGGGAACTCTCGTTTTCTCATACGACCGATGCACCATACTAAACGCATTCTGATCCCGTTATTGTCATTCTCCACACCCACGGGACAAGACAATGCACCATCCTACAATGGTTACAAGTGGTTCTGAACTCGTTAAGGGTGCCATTTTGATGCTACAAAAATCGTTAAAAATGCATTTTTTTCACTTCGGTTGAACCCCAAAAAAGCATACTAAACGCATTCTGATCCCGTTATTGTCATTCTCCATACCCACGGGACAAGACAATGCACCATCCTACAATGGTTACAAGTGGTTCTGAACTCGTTAAGGGTGCCATTTTAATGCTACAAAAACCGTTAAAAATGCATTTTTTTCACTTCGGTTGAACCCCAAAAAAGCATACTAAACGCATTCTGATCCCGTTATTGTCATTCTCCATACCCACGGGACAAGACAATGCACCATCCTACAATGGTTACAAGTGGTTCTGAACTCGTTAAGGGTGCCATTTTAATGCTACAAAAATCGTTAAAAATGCATTTTTTTCACTTCGGTTGAACCCCAAAAAAGCATACTAAACGCATTTTGATCCCGTTATTGTCATTCTCCACACCCACATGACAAGACAATGCACCATCCTACAATGGTTACAAGTGGTTCTGAACTCGTTAAGGGTGCCATTTTGATGCTACAAAAATCGTTAAAAATGATTTGGCAGTAGGCATTCTACTCCTCAGAAAAATGCTACACTCGGCTCATTTCAAACTCGCGAGCGAGGCTCCATCAAGCCTCTTAGGAGTTATCTTCAAGAGAGAGAGAGTGAGAGAAAGAGAGAAATAACCTTCGTGTATTTCAGTTAGGCTACCCAAAGTCAAAGTTTGATTTACTTGCTTTACATAGCATATTTCCTTTCTGACATTTTATTATTTTTATTCATTGATCCAGTAAAAGATATTTGACCTTTTTTGACCTTTTGTCCATTTAAATCTTTTGAGCATTTGACCTTTTGTTCATTTTAATTTCATTCGACCTTTTGTTCATTCGACCTTCAGCCCATTTCGACTTTTTGGTCGTTCGACCTTTTGTCACAACGGAGGCGAAACAGCCCCAGGGTGAACGCTTACTTAATAAAGAAAATTCAACTTAACTTTAGTCGCATTAAATAGCAGTCGACCTTCTGTTAATGTCAATTCGACCTTTTGTCTTTCTAAATTGTTTTTAATTTGTCCAATTCCACTTTTTGCCCGTTCGACCTTTTGTCTCATTAAATTGCAGTTGACGTTTTGTCCCATTAAATTTCATTCAACTTTTTGTCCGATCGACCTTTTGTCTCATTGAATTGCAGTCGACATTTTGTCCAATTAAATTTCATTCGATCTTTTGTTCATATCTTTTCGCCCTCATATCCTTAAAAAAATCTTTTTAATTTAATTTATTTTTCTTTTCCATTCGACCTTTGGCTATTATGACCTTTTTTCCCATCGATCTTTTGTCCTTTGTGACTTTTTGTCCGTTCGAACTTTTGTCCCAATAAATTGCAGTCGACCTTTTGTCCCATTAAACTTCATTCGACATTTTGTCCTTCTAAATTGCATTCCTTTTGTCCATTCGACCTTTTGTTTCATTAAATTGTAGTTGAAATTTTGTCCCATTAAATTTCATTCGACCCTTCTCCATGTCCATTCGTCCTTCTAAATTTTATTCCTTTTATCCATTTCGACCTTTTGTCTGGTTAAATTGCAGTCGACATTTTGTCCATCTCCATTCGACCTTATGTCCTTATATATTTAATTCAACATTTTGTCCAAAAACCGTTATTTTTGGATAGTTGGGTAGAATTAATCCTACAAAAATAGATATTTGAATAAAGTAAATAAAAAAATTGGAAATTGGTGGCAAATTCATCTAAAATTCGTTGGGAATTGATCGATAATCGGACTAAAATGAATCGCATTTTCTAGCAGTTTTGGGACGACTTTTTATCAGTGGTTTTATGAACATTAAGCAATAAGTTCCAGATTGTTCAAGCTTAGCATAATTTTCTCGAGGTTCTTGAAGACAAAAATATCAAAATATTGTTATACGTTGCAAAGTTCGAGAGGTAGGAAACTTCATTTTAAACTGTTCGAACGATACGATAAATTATCGAGATTCCAGCGAGAATTGATCAAGAATCAGCCTAGAAATAGTCGAGTATTGTGGAATTGGCCAACAACAACAAAATTCCACCTTGGAGCTCTTCGCAGTAATCACAGATTATCAAATAAAAAATTCCTCAAACATTTTCAAACCTGAATCGCAATTTTATTCACCCCGAATTCTAAGACAAACCTATATCCTCATCCCTCACCCCTTCACAGCTCTTCATGTCCCGCTTGTTTCTCCTTCTTCGAATCCACCACCACCACCTTTGGCTGCACCTTCCTTGCGGGAGGGGACACAACCTTCAACACCTCTTCGGTTAGCTTAACCTTCCTAATCGAATTGTGCACGGGAGACCCGAGCAGTAGATAATCTCCACTCTGCACGGCGTGGTCAATCATATTCGTGTGGCCATCGTCGCTGTGCAGAGCTGCCAGTATGTTGCCTTCCCAATCCAGCCGTAGAACCGTACCACGTTTCGGGTATAGCGCCGCCAAACTTTCGAAATTCCCGATGAAGTTGGACACTCGCAGGGCAAGGTGACTTCCCGTCTGCTGGTAGATATAGTCGAACGGAAGTTCCGCTATGCTCATCAAGCGAACGAGGAATTTCCTCACATTAGGGAACGGTGCCAACTTGGCCAGCAGCGATGGATTACTTTCGTCTACGGCAATCAGTAGAGCAGCCCAAAGACCCGTATCATCCTGGACTAGATTATCGACCTGTCCTGGTAGACCATCGATGA
Organism: Ochlerotatus camptorhynchus; assembly: GCF_037179485.1. Classification (NCBI taxonomy): domain Eukaryota; kingdom Metazoa; phylum Arthropoda; class Insecta; order Diptera; family Culicidae; genus Ochlerotatus; species Ochlerotatus camptorhynchus. Next base: position 1,869,612 of record NW_027040574.1, on the reverse strand, counting down.
AGATGTCGTCGGTTCCTGCTTTCGGTCCTTTCAGGTAATACCTTCGGATCAGTTGACCCCCAAGCTCCGCGACGAGAGCAAAACTTTCGTCTTTGCTGAGAGCGACTCCGGTTGCACCGTAGACTTCATCGATCAGAACTCGGTTTTTGCCGGTAGCTCGTGAGTAGTGCAGCAAACGACCCGATGGGTTCAACAACATCGCTTGCATACCATCTTCGAAGCGGAAATCCGACGACATGTCAGACCAATAGATGTCACCATTTCGCGCCACTTCCAAGTTCGCGGGAATTCCAGGCTTCCGGGATACTTTACCACCTTCGATGATCTGGTCCATTGGGATCAAGAGCTTTTTTTCGCCGGTTTTGATCTGAACCTGGTAGACTCCGAAGTACGGTTCCATCACGATCAGGTTGTTACCCTGGGTGTCGAAGGCTATTCCAAGTGGGCGTCCACACTCTCGTTCATGGTAGGTACCCTCTGTTGGTGGATACAGCGCAAAATGAAATTTCTTAGAACACAGGATTCTACTAAGATCATACTCACTGCACTCAACTCCAAATTTGGTAATCACTCGGATTTGATCGTCGCTGGTGATCTCCACGATTTTCCCACCGGTCATGGAAGCGTATGTTGTATTGCCCCGAACGACGATCGATTCCGGTGCTACCAGTTGATTCTCGAGCCAACGTTCTGGATTGTTGAGAAGCTGGTTGGGTGCGAGGATGCCTTCCAGCTTTCGCGGCGGTGTTACGCTGAAAAGTAAATCATGGCTAGTTTTGTGCCCCCATGCACCCTATGCGGTGGGTGAGTTTATGATCTTACCTGAATGCTTTGAACGGGAACGATGGATACGGTGGCAGACCTGGCAGTACAGCCACTAGCGCCACGAACAATGACACTTTGAACACTTTCGATTTGAAGCCCATGTTTTTGGATTAGATTTTCTAATGGTAAATGACTGGATTTGGTGGAAAATTCACTTCCAACTGTTGTCTGTATAACTCTTCACCCGTACCGGTGGTACGTCTTCAATCTTTGAACGCTAGTTATGAGTTGCTTATTATTCGATTCGTTGTGTGTCGGTGTATGGATCGATCCGGTGTTTGTAAGCTATAGCGCTGGCTTGGCTTGTGGTCTGTCTTATCTGGCTGTGCTTATGGCCCGTGGCTCTGGCTACGCTACGCTACGATGGATAATACATTGCTCTTTGAACTCTCTCTCTCGCTCGCTCGCTCTCTAACTCACGTCATATTCGGTTGCAATAGAGGAAGCTCGGGTTAAGCAAGACCAACGTTCATTTGAAAAACTTGAACAGTACGTGCATTATGTATAATTTTCAAATATTATCGATTCTCTTCGCAATATTGGCACCTTCTGGGGATGGGAGAAACAGTTTGTGTGATTAGAGATTAATTAAATTTCCAAAAGCTCTCAGAGTTTATGCTGTTCTGACAGTTCTGGAAGTTAGTAAGGATCTCGAGTGCTTGGAATTTCTAGAGTTCCCACAGTTTTAGAAGTTTTAGACGCTGTGAAAGTATTCAAAGTTCTAAGTGTTGTTAAAGTACCACAAGTTTCGTCTGAAAATCAGATTGTTGCAGTTGATATTGTCCTGACAGTGCTGCAGTTCATGTAGTTGTGAATCCTTTAAAAATTCTCAGATAAATTTATATAATTTTTACTTTCAGAAGCTCCTAGAGTTCGTCAAATATCTCGTGATCCTGGCCATACAGTAGGTTACTATCTTGGAGAAAGTTATTCAGTAGGTTAAGACCTTGTTGATGTTGGGCTTATTAGTTCTGAATTTACTCACTAGTGTGCATGTGAATTTCCTGTAAAAACTGTTTCTCGAGATCCTGGTCATCTAGGAAGTTGGCGTCTTGGGCAAAGATGTTCTAGGGGTTCTTTCGGATGGTGGACAGATATGTTCAGAATTCTTGTACTACGAGGCGCTAACGCATAACACATACTTGGCATACACAGTTTTGGTCACGAACTGCTCATTTCCTATTAACTTTTCACTCAGTTGTTGAAATTTGTTTTTCTTTAAATTAATTGATAGATTAGGATCATTAGGATTACTATAGGTATGCAAAGACCTTAACATTTGAATCAACACCAATGAATTTTTGCACTTAAAGTCCGAGACGTGCACTCCATTTTTAGAACGCAAGGACAAATACAGTTTATCACTAGAATACAACCAACCGATGGAAACTAACGATTTTAAATTGGGTCACCACTTGACTAGCCTATTGGTCCCAAGCAAATCGATTAACGTATCCCTTTTGTAGTAGATATGAAATGAGTAGAATGAAGTGAGCGTGAAGCGTGATAGACCGTATGTAAACGGGATCTGATTGGTTCAACCAGCAAAGGAGCACCAGCAGAAGGGATAGCAGCACTAGAGGACCAAGAGAGGGAGCGGCAGATTCGTGGAACCGTGACCGAGGCTGGAAACCTCGGTTCAGTCACGACACTGGTGCAACTCGGTAAGTGAGAACGATTTTCTTTCTTGCGAGGATGCTACTGGCGCTCCCTGAGAGGACAGTTGAAACTCCCCTGAAAGGGTAGATGAAATTCCCCTGAGAGGGTAGAAAATACTTCCCTGAGAGGGTAGATTAAATTCGCCCGAGAGGGTAGATGAAATTCCTAAAAGAAGTTAGAAGAAATTCCTCCGAGAAGGTAGAAGAAATTCCCCCGAGAGGGTAGGTGAAACTCCCCCGAGAGGGTTGATAAATTGCCCCCGATCCTCAATTAAGGAGAGTAGGAGAGGGGAAGAATGTAGTAGAGTTAGTGTGGAATAGAAATGAGTAGAATGAACTGAGCGTGAAGCGTGATAGACCGTATGTAAACGGGATCTGATTGGTTCGGAAATTTTGATACAGCTAGAGGTATAAATATGAGGTACCTAAGCTCATTGACGGCATTTCTTTGCTCGACTGTCGAGCTGTTCAGTCCGTATTTTCGCTCGAGTTCTCGATTCGATTTTGTTTCGTTTTGTGCTGTCGCGTTGCGCCGTGGAAGTGTCGCCACCTTCTCGCGTTCTGGCAAGTTTAATTGAACTTGCAAACACGAAACAAATGGTGCGTAAACGTGCCAATGAGCCAGCAGCGGGCCCTTCAAAGAAGGTGCTAATCAAGCCCAGCGCGTCGCAGGATGACGCCGGAAAACGAGTACTGCAAGCCAACCAGTATGCAGTACTCCCGGAAGAAAATGGCGATGGTGACGCCGTTCCCATTGCAAGACGAGAGCGGATTCCTCCGCTTTTCACGCCGGTGAAGGATGTTGCCAAGCTGGGTGCCGAACTGGCAAAACACAAGCTGCTGCCTCGCTTCAAGCTTTGCAGCATCGGTACCAAAATCATGTGCTCCAGCCTGGAGGAGTACAAACAAATAGGAAGTTTCCTGAAGAACAACAACGTGGACTTCTTCACGCATGATCTGCCATCGAGCAAGCCACTGAAGGTGGTTTTGCGTGGATTACCGTCGTTCGAGGCTGCTGCGGTGAAGTCCGAGCTGGAGCGGCTTGGGCTCCAACCTGAGGCCGTGTTCCAGATGAACCGGCGTCCCAACCAAAACACCAGCTACCGTGATCAGTTGTTCCTGGTTCATTTCACGAAGGGATCCACCAGTCTTGCGGCTCTGAGATCCAAAATCCGGGACCTGTTTCAGGTCATCATCAGTTGGGAGCATTACAAACCCCAACATCGTGATGTAACGCAGTGTATGAACTGCCTCTCATATGGCCATGGTACCAAAAACTGCCACATGACGACAAACTGCGGCAAGTGTGCTGGAACTCACTCAACTGCGTCCTGTGAGCAAGTCGATGACATCGAGCCAACGTGTGTCAACTGCGGTGGAAACCACCAAGCCTCCAATCGCGGATGTCCAAAGCGAGTGGAGTTCATTAATATCCGTCGGAAGGCCACAATCAACAACCAGCTCGGTCGCCTTCGTAATCATCGTTCGCCTCCTGTACTAACGGAAGTCCAGTACCTAGCTCTCCAGCCCCGTCGACATGTTCCGAACCTAGCCCCGCTTCCGCTCAACAACCAACAAGCCAATCCCGCGAGTATCCAAATGGTTCCCAACAGTCGGACAGTTCAGCATCGTCTTGGTGTTGCTGCGGCCCAGCCAATTCCAGGTTCACCCACCGCCCCTGGTTTATCATACGCTGCTGCTGTCTCAGGTGAACCTGTCGACGATTCTCCGTTCACCTCGGAGGAACTTGTGACGCTCGTGGCCGAGGTCATCATCATCATGCGTACCTGCAAGACTAGATCTGAACAGCTTCATGCTGCCTTGTCACTCGTCACCAAGTATGGACCGTGAAGCTATAAAAATTGCAAATTGGAACGCTTGCTCACTGACGAACAAGCATAGAGAGCTACTGGATTTCCTCAACACCAAGGAGGTCGACATTGCTATCATCACCGAGACGCATCTGAAGCCCAAACTGAACGTATTCCTTCCCGACTTCCGGCTTGTCAGACTTGATCGCACCTGCTCTGGAGGTGGAGGAGTGGCCATCGCTGCAAGACGGAACATCAGTTGCCGGCTGCTACCAAACTTCCAGCTGAAAACAATTGAAGCCATCGGAGTGGAGGTGAGCACATCACTTGGCCCAATCACCATCATCGCGGCCTACTGCCCCAAGCACACAAACATCAGAGACGGGTCGTCAGTGGCCCTCCGCAAAGACATTATCAAACTCACCCGGAGGAGCGCGAACTTTTGAACGCAAAACACCAAGCTTGGGGCAACGGTCGGAGCAATAGAAACGGCATCATCCTCAATGAAGACCTGCAAGAGGGCCACTATACCATCTTGGCCCCGGACTCTCCCACCCGGTTGAGTCGGTCTGGGGTCCATGCGACCATCGACATCTTCGTAAGCAACATGGGACACAACGTCTCGCAACCTGTGGCATTCCAGGAGCTGAGCTCGGACCACTACCCGGTGTTGGCCGAAGTTGGATCCTCGGTAAACCGATTCGAAGCTTCCCGGCGCAACTACCATCGAGTCAACTGGACGCAATATCAACACTGCGTCGACACAACCATCGACTACGATGTCCAACCGGGGACGTCGGAAGATGTTGACCGGTGTCTTCAAACCATCGAGGAGGCGATTTCCCGGGCCAGGGAACAACACGTGCCAGTATCCAGACAGGTGAGTAACACTCTGAACCTTGACAGCCCTACCAAAGATCTCATTAGACTCCGTAACACCATTCGTAGGCAGTACCAGCGTACTGGCCTGCCTAACTTAAAGACCAATTGTAATCGATTAACAAAGATCATTCAGGCTCTCAGAAATAACGATTTTGCTAGTAAGATCCGCTCTCTCCCAGATTGTGCTAAGCCCTTCTGGAAACTTACAAAAATTCTTATAAACAAGCCTAGACCCATTCCCCCACTGACCCCACTGGATCGTCCCGGCGACCCAGTGGTTCATCTGATAACTCCTGATGAGAAGGCTGCCGCGATAGGTCAACACTTCGTCAGCTCCCATAATCTTGGACAAAACATCGTCAGCCCTCATGAATCTGAGGTTGCTGAAAATGCAACCAATCTTCTTCAGATTCCTAACATTTTTCCAGAGGAATCCGAGATTACGGCTGACGAACTGTTGGCCTATATCAAATCATCTAAAAACATGAAGGCCCCAGGTTTCGACAACATCCTGAATCTGGAACTCAAACACTCAGTCCCGAGCTAATTGAAGCACCCCTCGAGTAAAGTAGTAAAAACCACGAACCCCTCATTAAACTCTGTCAAATTTATAAGGCGAATCAAAACAAACACAAACTTTGACCGATTCCAGTGCGACCAACAATCAATACGAAACTAACGATTTTAAATTGGCTCACTACTTGACTAGCCTATTGGTCCCAAGCAAACGAATAACGTATCCCATTCTAGTCGAAATTCTAGTACTACGCAATCTTTGTTTTGATTCGCTATGAAAGTTTGACAGATAAAATGAGGGGTTATTGGTTTTTCCTATGTTTCGAGGGGTGAATCGATTAGCTTGGGACCGAAGAGAGTACCAGAGCTGAGCCAAAAAGTTAAGCACGTTTCTTCGGGACCTTCTAGTCTTAGAGTTACCTCTATGATACTACCACAAACGAAGTGACAGACGACTAACTGGCGAATAAATCCATTAAAATAATGTGGTTAACTGTAATAGAATTTTCTTGGAAGCTTGTGCCATCATCCACCAGATGGGTTAGTTTTTTTGTTTTGATTTGAACAAAGTTGATTTTGTGTACAATGATTCTTTGACAGTGTGCAAAGAGTGTATCATATTGTCATTTTTTATGCATTTCAGTTTTGAGTAGAGTGAAAGAGATAGAACCAAAACATTCTAATACATTTGGTGAAAATGCAAGTACAATCCAGTAGTAGTGTTGCCATGTGGTACAATCTAGTAGTAGTGGTGTTGCCATGAGGTACACTGAAAAATTGAAATAGCAGGTTAGTCACCAAAGTTTTCGAGCCGCTCCGTCTGTCACTTTGTTTGTGATACTACTGTGCAGCGGGCCAAGAAACGAGCCGGGTTGTCGACGTTTAAGAAGGTGAAGGTGGCGAACCGAGATTACAAACAAAACACGTCGGCAAAGCAGCGGTCCCGAAAGTTGTATAAGAATCTGCTCACAAAGTTCGACTGTGTCGTCATGGACGACGAAACTTATGTGAAGGCGGATTTCAAGCAGCTTCCGGGACAGGAGTTTTATACCGCATCAGGAAAAGGGAAGGTGGCTGAAATTTTCAAAACCATCAAACTATCGAAGTTCCCGAAAAAATATCTCGTCTGGCAGGCCATATGCACGTGTGGTCTAAAAAGCGGCATTTTCATTATTACGGGAACCATCAATCAAGAGATCTACGCCCAGGAGTCCCTGGAAAAGCGGTTGCTACCATTCCTAAAGCAACATAATAGAGCTGTGCTGTTCTGGCCGGACTTGGTGAGCTGCCACTATGGGAAAAAGGCAATCGAGTGGTACGATGCGAACAACGTGGTTGTGGTCCGCCTATCGAACGGTATTGGGCCTTGGTCAAACGGAATCTCAAACAAACTAATGAATCCATGGAAAACGAGCAGCAGTTTAAACATAGAGGTAACTCTAAGACTAGAAGGTCTCGAAGAAACGTGCTCAACTTTTTTGGTCAGCTCTGGTACTCACTTCGATCCCAAGCTAATCGATGCACCCCTCGAAACATAGGAAAATCCTCGAACCCCTCATTTTATCTGTCAAACTTTCATAGCGAATCGAAACAGACATAGTGTAGTACTAGAATTTCGACTAGAATGGGGGTACGTTAATGGAAAATCATGGACGAGAACGGCTTTCCTGGAAAGCTGATCAGACTGATCAAAGCAACGATGGACGGTGTGCAAGGGTTTCGGGTGAATTATCCAGTTAATTCGAATCTCGCCGGGGACTGCGAAAAAGTGACGGACTCTCATGCCTACTCTTCAATATCGCTCTAGAAGGTGTAATGCGACGAGCCGGGCTCAACAGCCGGGGTACGATTTTCACAAAATCCGGTAAATTTGTGTGCTTTGCGGATGACATGGACATTATCGCAAGAACATTTGGAACGGTGGCTGAACTATACACCCGCCTGAAGCAGCAAAGGTCGGACTGGTGGTGAGTGCGTCAAAAACAAAGTACATGCTAGTAGGCGGAACCGAACATGACAGGATTCGTCTAGGAAGTAATGTCACGATAGACGGGGATACTTTCGAGGTAGTGGAGGAATTCGTTTACCTTGGATCCTTACTGACGGCTGACAACAATGTGAGTCGTGAAATACGAAGGCACATCATCAGTGGAAGTTTGCCTACTACGGGCTCCAGAAGAAACTACGGTCAAAAAAGATTCACCCCCGCACCAAATGTACCATGTACAGAACGCTAATAAGACCGGTGGTCCTCTATGGACACGAGACATGGACTATGCTCGAGGAGGACCTGCAAGCACTCGGAGTTTTCGGGCGACGTGTGCTAAGGACGATCTTCGGCGGTGTGCAGGAGAACGGCGAACCCAGCATCCAGAAGATGGCCAAAGCTGGAAGAATGCGGTGGGCAGGGCATGCTGCAAGAATGCCGGACAACAACCCTGCAAAGTTGGTGTTCGCTACTGATCCGGTTGGCACAAGAAGCCGTGGAGCGCAGAGAGCACGATGGGCGGAACAGGTAGAGCCTGATCTAGCGAGCATTGGGCATGACCGAGGATGGAGAGCGGCAGCCACAAACCGAGTATTGTGGCATACTATTGTTGATTATGTCTTATCTTAAATGTGATATTGTACAAATAAATGTATGTATGTATGTATGTATGGGATACGTTAATCGATTTGCTTGGAACCAATAGGCTGAGCAAAATTTAATGGAAGGGGTCAGTTCAGATTTGGCAAACCAAAAGAATAAACGAACATTTTTTCCTTTAAATAAGGGAAATGGCTCTAATGTTGGCCTATGGATCTAAGATTGGGCCCATCGCTAAAAGTCTGCTATTTATCAATTTTATCTAGATGAACGCGTCATTAGGACGGTACTCATGGATATTTTTGGTCGCTATTGAAAATTTAGTCGATTGCTGAATTAGGGACATTTAGGCCGAAATTACATACATTTCCCCTATATGAATTGAACTACCAAAAGAAAAATAAGAACATTTTTTTGATACGAATTTTGACTGAAACAAACGATTTTTTTGTTGACCAATTTTTGCGCGTTCCAGTCTTTAATGAACCAGTTTAAAATCGTTAGTTTCGTATTGATCGTATCGAAAAAAAAATCCTTCCCGAAAGACTTTCACATCGCCTCCGGTTTGGTAATACGGGTAATACAGTACAAGACATATTAGACTCAAATTAACGGTTGGTCTTGCTCCGTATAGCCCACACTACCCTATGAGCGGGCATCCTATTTGGTTGGCTTTATTACTTTTTTAAATCTCAGGCAATAATGAGAGGAAAGATTTTTTGCCTTAATTCTCTGCTCAACCACACCACACAATACATACTGATACCGACTCGAATAACTGACTGACTGCTATTTGTTGTGTTTGGTGGCGGTACGCTTCCATGAGTGATGCGACGAGCGTCACACACGACTCTGGATGCTTTTTGCTATGTACCTATAAATAATATCGACGCATGGGAATTAATTTCGAAGATTGCGTCACCGGCGTACGCTTTGTGTTGGAATTGGAAATTAATTTATCTGCAACAGGAATCAAAGCGCTTGGCGTGTCTGTGTAGTTAATTTTGCTTTTGCAGCAATGCAATCCGTGATCCGGGTTTCCAGTTCTTTGGGCAGAATGTTGAGCTACAAATTAGCATTTTTAATCTTTGAATCGCAAAGGGCTTTCTTTCACACCACCACAGCAAATGCGACCCCGTTTACATTTATTAGTCAATTATAAATATCATTTTTATTTACTTTATTATTTGCTCGCATCTCACATTGTTGTTGCTGTTGGTTGTTTTTTTTTCTCTTCTTTTATGTCTTGTTCAATCTTTCTTTCTGCATCACTTACTTACCACCGTTTTTTTCCATATAACTTATTTTCATTACAGATTGATTATTACTTTTATTCACTTGTTTCTTTCCCATGCAGAACCGGTACATTATTTTATGCTGTATCATGTTTTCCTTCATTTTTGCTTACGGCTTCGCGGAAGTGTATCTCTGCCCTCTCTATGTGTTTTTTTTTTGTTTGTTTGTGTATATGTGTGCCTTGTTTGTGTTAGTATTTATAGGTTATATTCAATCAATTATCATTTTAATACCCTTAAAAGTAGAGATTAGGTTGGTTTTCTTTTTTTCATTGTTTGTTTGCGCATCTCTTTTTTTTTCTTCTCGCGCGATTCGGTTTGTTAAATGCATTCTGTAGAACTGTTTCAACTTTGATCCGTGTCTGTGTCTCTGTGAGATGCCATGTTGTTGTCATTGTGTTTAGTTTAGATTCAGTGGCGTCTCGTAACCTCACTTTTTACCTGCTCTCCCTCTTTAAAAACGTATACAAATGAAAACATATTGTTTAAATAGGGTAAGTGAGTTTTTAACTCTAATTTGAAATGGATTTTCATGAATCGCGTAGACATATGACAAAATCTATGTTCTAACTCTGCATGGAAATAAACTTGTTAAATGTTAAAATTTTAAAATTAAGACTGGAAACTGGTCCATTTACCTTGTTAAGTCGGAGAACAGGTCAAAAGTGAGGTCACGCGACGCCATTGTTTAGATTTAGATAGATTTATTGTTGGATGTGTGTTTGTATGTGTCTGTCACTCTGTTGCTTCTTCTGTTACCAACGGGATGATCGAAAATTATCAAATCAAGCTAAATTTTGTTTTTTTGTTTTTAGATATTTTGTTTTTCTTTTTCAAAGAGTTTTTGTTTTCGTTATTCTGTTCATAAACACGTACACATTTACAATGCTAACATATGGATTTTCTTATTTTTCTTTTCCTTTCTGCTTTCTGTTTAACCGTCCTAAAGTCTTGATTTTGGTTTTCGGTGTGGGTTTCTTCTTGCAGTCGTTCTCCATTTGGTATCGCTTTGATTTAGCTTACTTTTAGTGTTTGGAAAATTTTGAATTAGGTATAGCGCTAACCTGCTAGGAAGGGGCAATATTTACACTGGTTTTTGGAGGGAAAGGACTGTTCGTGATGGGGGATAAGGATTTTCAGTTTTATCATAAAAGAATTCCGATAAGAGGGACTGGACTACCGTAAAGACATGGAACTAACACACACACACACGATAACAGGCGCGATAACGCATACACGGCAAACTTGGAACACAATCATTCGAAACGCAGTCACACATTTACGACATCAGTGGTTTATGTTATGTGCATCTTTTTTTTTTCTTTTGTGAAAAGTGCAGTTTGGTGAAATCTTATTGTGGTTCAGAACTTGCCTTGTTTTGCTTCGCTTGAGTAAAACTAAAAGTTTGAAAAAGGATCACCATCTCACCATCTCCGCATAGGTAATTGGTTCACACATCCCCCCTTTTTCCGAGTACTGTTTAGGGCTAGGTTTAGGGTACAAATCTTTTCATAAACAACCGTCAATGAAATGAAAATACAGTCGTCGAGGTGTGATCAACTTGCACAGTTATTAATTGATAGCTTTCTGCCAACCAATGCATTTGTATTTGTATATTGTATTGGCAAGCACAACGATAATCTATATGACAGAGAAAGTTTTTGTCATCCCATCACTACATCCCTGCCTTAGTATCTTTTGTTGTACACGCTATTTTGAGGTTACTCATTTTTTAGTCGAAAATTATTCAGTCCAGCCAAAAGGACAGTTATCCAAAAATTGTTTAACATGCTTTTTCTCAAATTTGAGTTAACGTGTCTCTGGAGCAAACTGGGTAATGGTTACTCAGATGATGACATTTCAAGCTGAACATTGCATTAGGTCCTAAGTAACATTGATCGATTCTCTTCGTTGACTTTCTCTTTCGTTAATAACTTGAGCACATAACCGTTTCTTGATCTGGTTGACGTATTACACAGAAAAAAAAAGTTGTTGAATATTACATCCAAACTGCTGCAACCAGGTCAATCCATCGGTTGTGTAATATAACGTTGTACGATGTACATCGATTTTGCGAACAAAATTACATCCATTGATGTAATATTGTATCTGCTTTTTGCTATTACATCATTATTTCATACATCAGCTTGAATTACATTGATCGATATTACATTTTTTTTGCTGTGAGATGCTACATAAAATCTGTGAGCTGAAAATAAGTGGGAATGTCTTTACATGGCCGTGGGGATGCAAAGAGAAAGTCGACGAAGAGAATCTGTCAATGTTACTTGGGACCTAATGCAATGTTCAGCTTGATTTTTCAACTGAGTAAACTTTACCAATTTTGATAGAAACGAATGAATGCCCCATGAATGCTTTATATATAAATTATTTCGCTTAATCTAATCTCCAACAGCCGATTACCTCGGCATTTATTTTTGCTGATATCTCTGCAAAATATCAGTTTGTTAGCTGATATCTCAGTAAAATGTTATTAAATAGTAATTTTGTACGCTGAGTCTCGGCAATTGTTCTACTGAATCTCAGCAAAATAAATTGCAGAACTGCTCGACTGTTGGAATCTTGGCGAAAAATTTGGAAGAATATTTAAAAAATTTAAACGAACTATGTGTTAGAGTTGTACACATCACCAGCTAGCTGCTGGTAGCTTTCGCTATGCAGGCTATTACCATAGAGGTAACTCTAAGACCAGAAGGTCCCGTAGAAACGTGCTCAACTTTTTGGCTCAGCTCTGGTACTATCTTCGGTCCCAAGCTAATGGATGCACCTCTCGAAACATTGGAAAATGCACGAACCCCTCATTTTATCTGTCAATTCTGGTACTCTCTTCGGTCCCAAGCTAATCGAAATTCCTCGAAACATAGGAAAATCCACGAACCTCTCATTCTATCTGTCAAACTTTCATAGCGAATCAAAAGAAACATAGTGTAGTACTAGAATTTCGACCAGAATAGGGTACGGTAATCGATTTGCTTGGGACCAATAGGCTAGTCAAGTAGTGAGCCAATTTAAAATCGTTAGTTTCCACCGGTTGCTATTATTTAGCTGCTCCATTTTCACTGCTTCACACGCTATTTCAAAACTACTCAAATTGTGGTCGAATCCACCAAGATCGGTCAAAACTGAACCTACCCAAAAATGGGTAAACTATGTTGGGAGTTACTAGTTGACAAATAAACAAAGTCGATCGGATTCATGTCGATGCTGTCCATTTGTCAACTTGTCACTCCCAACATAGTTTACCCTTTTTGGCTAGGTTCAGTTTTGACCGATCTGGGTGGATTATATCCAAAATTGGGTAGTTTTGAAATAGCGTCCACGCTATTTTGATCTTATAGTACGTTCAGACTACAGAGTTATAACAACAATCAATACGAAACTAACGATTTTAAATTGGCTCACTACTTGACTAGCCTATTGGTCCCAAGCAAACGATTAACGTACCCTATTCTAGTCGAAATTCTACTACTACACAATGTTTGTTTTGATTCGCTATGAAAGTTTGACAGATAAAATGAGGGGTTAGTGAATTTCCCTATGTTTCGAGGGGTGAATCGATTAGCTTGGGACCGAAGAGAGTACCAGAGCTTAGCCAAAAAGTTGAGCACGTTTCTTCGGGACCTACTAGTCTTAAACACTGTCCAGACTGGAGAGTTATAACAACAATCAATACGAAACTAACGATTTTAAAGTGATTCACTACTTGACTAGCCTATTGGTCCCAAGCAAATCGATTAACATACCCCGTTCTAGTCGAAATTCTAGTACTACACTATGTTTGTTTTGATTCGCTATGAAAGTTTGACAGATAAAATGAGGGGTTCGTGGATTTTTTCTATTTTTCGAGGGGTGAATCAATTAGCTTGGGACCGAAGATAGTACCCAAGCTGAGCCAAAAAGTTGAGCTCATTTCTTCGGGACCTTCTGGTCTTAGAGTTACCTCTAGGTTATAACATCTTGATGGTGGTCTCTGTATTGCAATTATTTGACAACCGTTATAACATGTTATAACTCTCCAGTCTGAACAAGGCATTAGGAAGAATTGATATCAGAACTATGTACCCAGTATATCATGGACTCATGGGAACAAAACCAGTTTACTCATTTTTTGACAACTCCATATACAGCATATGTAGCCTCAAAAAAGCGTGTACACAGATTCGTATCCATTGCACTTGATCCATGGTTGCGCCTTTTCGTATCGTTCCAGTGTCCAGTCAGTTCGTTATTGAGAACCATTTTAACCGGGCTGTCGTCCGACATTCTTACGACGAGTCCAGCCCATCTTTCATCTGTGTATGGTGGTGTGTACCACTTACACATTTCATTCAAAAACACTGAGGACGCGTTGGTCATCCACGAGTATCGAGCATAGTACATGTCTCGTGTCCGTAAGCGACTACCGGTCTAATCAGCGTTAGATGGTCACCTTCGTGTTGCGGCGAACTTTATTCGACCGGAGCGTCCTTCGGAGTCAAAAGTAAGCACGATGCCCTGCCACAATGTGGTTCTGAATTTATCTGCTGGTGTCATTATCGGCAGTTACCAGTGAGCCCAAACACACAATGTGGTCCAAGGTACTCGGTTTGGCTGTCGTTGATCTTGTTTTTGAATTCTGATGTATTTTGGATTGTCGCATGATGGGGTAGAAATATGTTTGGATGTGACCAATGTAGTCTTGGACACCCAGTATGACCACCAATTTACTTGTTGCTGAATGCTCATGTGATTTGAGGTGTCGCATATGATGGGTTTGGCACTCTCGTAACCCATACTCACCGGAACATGTTGCGGCCGTATATCCGTAGCTACTGGTTCCGATTCCAAGACCTATTGGGACCGATTCCAGAAATATTCAATAACTTTCTGTGGGTTCATAGCGCCCTTAATTTGCTGGTTTTTGCAACTACAATTCTCCTGTGGTGATCTGTGAACCGGGAAATCAGGAAATCCGAAAACGAAACCATCGGGATAAAAAACCAGGAAAAGCCCGTGAAAGTCGATGACAAATCGGGAAAAAGCGTGGGGTGCGAAACATCTAAATCTCAATTTAAGATTGACAAAAAATCTATCACGATAGCGAATTAATCTATCTTCATCTCTTGCATCTAAATCCATCTACTCGCATCGCTCTCTATCTTTTCGCAGGAAATTTTCAAAACATTCTTTCTTCTAGCTAATAAGTGTACGCGATTTTCACAACAGCAAAGCAATTTTTTCATGCATCTTAGATAGAGTCGCTCCCGTTGGGAAAAAGTTTACTTCGTCTCCTCTTTAAAAAAATTGGTCCTTGACAAAATTTCAACACCCTCGAACTGGACTATATGTTCCGGATAAAGTCACTTAGAAGAAACATTCAAAGAATTTCAGCAATTTTGAGAAGATTTTAGAATGAATTCTAGGGATAACAACTAAGTATTTCAGAGAAAATTTCCAAGGGAGTTTTGGGAAGACCTCCACGAGAGTTTTTACTACATGGCGAATGATAACAACCCAAATTTGAGTTTAGTTCACTCATAATCGCCAAAAGTGCAGGAACTCAGCGATGAGTAAAATTTGTCTCATGGTTTCTGTGGAAAACCTAAAAAATCTGCCGGAAAATGAGGAAATTGAAGAAAATTTTAATCAGTCTCGGAGTAGTACCAATACAGGGTGCGTGACGAATTTTTGCAGTAAATGGCATATTTGAGAAAAAATACACCAGTTAGTTATTCTAGCAATGAATTTTGTGCGATTTATTTTCTTTCGCAACATATGGAAGTTGTAAGTAAATTTATTCAAAAAAATTGCCTTCCCTTTCAACGACTGTAGTTAGACGCTTCCGGAAACTGCAGTATGCACGTTTTAAAATGTTTCGATCCATAGATGTCATCACTGTCTTGATTTTAGCTTTTAGCGACTTAAGTGTGGTGTGAGGGGTTCTATTGGTATCCCGTTGGACGACGCCCTATACAAAATAATCCAACGGATTGATATCGGGACTGCTTGGGGGCCAAATTTCTTCCTCCCAAATTTACGAAATATTTTCCGTAAGCCATTTCTGTGCTTTATTAGCAGTATGAGCAGGTCTTTTTTAATATTATACACTGTTCTTTCAGACACATTTACCGACCGAATTATTTCTTTCATGCATACTCCGGCGCGCAACAAAGCGACAACGGCTGACATATTGCTCTCTTGTTTCGACATCTTTACGTTTACTCAACATTGTTTGTTTAAATCTTACACCTAACAGTATAAGCTATCCAGTGCTGCCAAATATATCTAAATCATGATGCACAAGCATGAGAAATTACTATTTGAAATTTACTGCAAAAATTCGTCACGCACCCTGTATTGTTGTGTTCCTAGATACAAAACCCTTTATTTTGTTTTTAAAATACCTCTGTGTACAATTCCATGACAAGAGAAGTGCTTGGAGAAGCGTTGAATGTATCGTCAAATGTGAAAAATCAGTGAAATTCAATCGAAAAATTTTTTTGGTGGAAACGATGACCCATAACCATAATGACCCATAAACTCAATTTCATATCCATTTTGTGAAAAAATCAGATCTGCGGAATGGATGACGTCAAGTGACTGTTTCATTACAGTAGTGTAGAAGAGAAAAAGCGAGAGAGTGAACACCATCCGAAATGTTTTGTGTTGGCGGTGATGTTGATGCGGAAAAAATCGAGCAATGAAAAGTGTATTTGTGGTGATGCAATTTATGGTTTTGATAACGCATGGCTTCAAACATTTTGTATATCCAAATAAAACATTTTACATACTAAATACTAAATATCAATAAGGGCGTCTATGTGATGTTTTGCTGTACCTGTTGTGGATATCTAGTGTATTCTGTTTATAGACCGGACATTGTAAAATCATGTAGCCCTGATAAATGTCATTAATTTGAAAAATAAATCTGGCATCACTTGAATTTGTTCAAACTTTCAGGGAGCAGCTCAATAAGCCAAGAAAAAGATTTTTGTTTTTGTTTTTCCTTTGCTTTTGTTTTGATTCCATTCGTGCATAGAAACTGTTAAATAAAAGTGCAATTTCCGCCTCTGAGAGTTGGAAAATCTTCCATAAACAGTTCATTGAAGTGCTGATGCGTATCATCCTTCCCGGCAATGCTAAAGTTCTCGAGTCAATCGCCGTTACCGAAGCACCGTGCCAACAGCAGCTTCTTGCTTCGATGTTAATGTAATTTGCATCCAAGAATCATCCAACACTACGGGGCAACCACGGTTTCCGGTACTCCAGTAATGTCTCCCCCACTCGTTTTTCAGTCGTCGTTCGTTTGGCTGCATAAGACAAACGTTGTCCAGTCTATATACAGTGTCTATAATTCTGTCCCCATAAATTGTTGAGGACACCCTGTCTTGCCTCAAAAGTTACCTTTTTTGAAGTACTAGTCCTCTCAACATAAAGGGCTCCATTACCATAGAGGTAAGTCTAAGACCAGAAGGTCCCGAAGAAATTAACCAACTTTTTGGCTCAGCTCTGGTACTCTCACCCCTCGAAACATGAAAATCCACGAACCCCTCATTTTATCTGTCAAACTTTCATAGCAAATCAAAACAAACATAGTGTAGTACTGGAATTTATGCTAGAATGGGGTGCGTTAATCGATTTGCTTGTGACCAATAGACTAGTAAAGTAGTGAGCCAATTCAAAATCGTTAGTTTCGTATTGATTGTTGGTACAACTCCATGACGATTGTGAAGAGGGTTCCAGGATTCGTGAAAAATACCAAGAGAATCGTATTTTGAGGATACAATTTTAAAGGAATTCCGAGGATAATTACAAGGGCATCTCGAAAAGAATGTTAAGAGAATTTTCAGAAAAATTTAGAGGAGAAAATTTTAAAGATTACTCTGATAGGAATTCTAAGGAAAAACCAAGTGAATTTTAAACAAAATTTAAAAGGGAGCTTCATTTAAAAAACTTTAAAATTCAACGAGAATCAAAGGACGGTTTTTTTTTAGTTTTGCAGTGAATTTCTGGACTGTTATCAAAACTTTTTCAAGGGATTTCCAGATAACTTTGAAATTATCTCAACAGTTCAATTTTTCAAAGTGATAGAATCCTAATTTCTTTCTAATTTTAAAAGCCTTGAAATGTCATTCGACAGCCATTACTCGTATTGATCGGACGTGTGCTTTTTCTGTTCTGGTTAACTTGGTGAAATATTGTAGCAAAAATGAGTGTAGTTCGTAAAAACACACTTGTTGTTGACTTCAGTGTCCTTCCAGTTCGTCCCAATGCGGGAAAAGTGCAAAAATTCTTCGAGAACAATATTCAATAGCTTCAATATTCGGACGTTAGATGCATTCAGTTTCATAACGTCCGAAATTGTGTTTTTATTGAGATGATAGACAATGAAGTTGCCTTGCGCTTCGCGTTTCTTCGCTTTTCTCTTGGCGAAGAGTGAGTTCAAAATCCCGGTATATGTGGATTGTGAAGCAGTGACCGTTCGAGCAACAATCAATACGAAACCAACGATTTTAAATTGGCTCACTACTTGACTAGCCTATTGGTCCCAAGCAAACGATTAACGTACCCCATTCTAGTCGAAATTCTAGTACTACGCAATGTTTGTTTTGATTCGCTTTGAAAGTTTGACAGATAAAATGAGGGGTTATTGGTTTTTCCTATGTTTCGAGGGGTGAATCGATTAGCTTGGGACCGAAGAGAGTACCAGAGCTGAGCCAAAAAGTTGAGCCCATTTCTTCGGGACCTTCTGGTCTTAGAGTTACCTCTATGATAGTACCATAGAGGTAACTCTAAGACAAGTAGGTCCCGAAGAAACGTGCTCAACTTTTTGGCTCACCTCTGGTACTATCTTCGGTCCCAAGCTTGTCGAATCACCCCTCGAAACATAGGAAAAACCAATAACCCCTCATTTTATCTGTCAAACTTTCATAGCGAATCAAAACAAACATTGCGTAGTACTAGAATTTCGACTAGAATAGGGTACGTTAATCGTTTGCTTGGGACCAATAGGCTACTAAAGTGGTGCGCCAATTTAAAATCGTTAGTTTCATATTGATTGTTGATAGTACCATAGAGGTAACTCTAAGACCACTGGGTCCCGAAGAAAATCATTATTATTTTTGGCTCACTCAGTACCAGAACAACGGTCCCAAGCAGTCCCAAGCTATTTCACTCACCCCTGCATGTTCTGCATGAATCCACATACCCCTGATGTTATCTGTCAAACTTTCATAGCGAATCAAAACAAACATAGTGTAGTAATAGAATTTCAACTAGAATAGGGTACGTTAATCGTTTGCTTGGGACCAATAGGCTACTAAAGTGGTGAGCCAATTTAAAATCGTTAGTTTCGTATTGATTGTTGATAGTACGTTTTATTTGAAAAAATAGAAGCGGGAAGGGAGGCGAGAGGGCCTTATAAATAAAAAAGCCTTGAATTGTATCAAGGTTCAGTTCATTGATTTTTTTTTTGACGTAGGACTACGTCTTTGATTTCTATATGGGGGTACACTTTGTGAAAACCGAAAATGGAACATGTAACAAATTAAGAAAGATTTTGAACGTTAATAACTCAGCTTCCCCTGGTCCAATTTCAATAATTTTATCACCAATCGATGAGAAATATGGCAACGCATCGATAACAATGCTTTCGAATGTTGATTTTCAAAAGAAACTATTGAAAAACTGGTAAATGTCCAGCATTGTCCAAAAGCGTCGAATTAACTAACAAATCTACCAATTACCTACATGCATATGCTGCTTCCCCAGCACAGTCATCAGAGAGTAGTAAGTAGACGACACAAGTCGAAGTGGCATTCGCCTCCGATCCTCGGGCGCGTGCGAATAGGGAGGATGGAATTGCGTAATATTTTGCACACTCATCGCCATACTCAGAACCACACGCTCCCAACGACCACTCCACTGTGTGGTGGTGTTCGGTCGTCGAAATTAGTAGCAGCAGTAGCAATGCTTTCGGCGTGTGGCATTGAAAATTGTTCTCCAGTAACAACGAAAGGCTGCTTGCAAGCAGCGAGCTGCAGAGCCCACATAAGCCACCATCAAAGGAGGAAAGCTGCACCGCTATGCTATGGATCGGAATCAGTAGCTTTTCGTGAGTCGCTGCGGGTCGGTCATCTATGCCAAGCGTGTCACCCTCGCTCCAAATGACATACAGCTCGACAGCCTTGGGTGTATATTCAGTCCCCAGAAAGCCAATAAAATCAAATTTGTGAGAAAATTAGCTCTCACGAGTTCAATCTCTCGAAGTCCCTCCTTTTTTACATATTCTGCAAAAAAGATACATTCATATAATTCAGAAGGAAATCCTGTGAGGGGTGAATTGAATACACTTTAATACCAAAATGCACAAAACTTAAACATTCGTAAATAACAAAAAAATCAAAATACACCTTTTAAAGTCGGGTTAATGAATCGAAAATACTCAAGTTGACAGTCCCTTGGATTCTCTTTATAAACTTTCTCTTTGAAATAAATACTACAAATTTGATACGCTTACAAATTAAAAACGGAAAGAGTTAAGATAATTGATGATTGATCAATTAAAAGAACTACGTCAAGCTTCCGTTCGTGCCCCTAGGCACAGACCCTTCTACTTTTTCAAATTTGAGATCGTGGAAATTGCTGTTTTAAATATTTTCATTGGTGTCAACATTTTGTAGATTTTTCTTAGTCCATAATTAAAGAAAAAAAAGTCTTGGTTCAAGATCCTTGATATCAACTTTTTAAACTTTAAGATTTCTAGGAGAACTTCTAAGTTAAAGGTTCAATTTACTTTGAAGCATTTTCGAAACATTCAAAAACAGTTTTTTTCGATGCATCATTTCTTTTGCTATTTTACACAATGTTGTATTACCAACAATCAATACGAAACTAACGATTTTAAATTGGCTCACCACTTGACTAGCGTATTGGTCCCAAGCAAACGATTAACGTACCCTATTCTAGTTGAAATTCTAGTACTCCGCAATGTTTGTTTTGATTCGCTATGAAAGATTGACAGATCAAAATGAGGGGTTATTGGTTTTCCCTATGTTTCGAGGGGTGAATCGATTAGCTTGGGACCGAAGAGAGTATTTTGGGACCTTCTTGTCTTAGAGTTACCTCTATGGTATTACGCTGTTGAATTATCCGGATTTTAGTTTCACCTTCCACGCAGTGGAATCAGGACTAACATTTTGTGTCTGTTGATATACGCCACCTTTCTAGCTTCCCCTGTGGCATTAAGTACACCACAACCTTCCCAAATGTATCGATCTTGCACAGGAAGCCCTTATTCCCCAGTCCATCGTAGAACTTCTTTTCCTTTAGGCTGAGCAACCACTCGCGCGTTTTGGATCACAAACTACCCCTCTCTAATTCCATTTGAGTGGATTTTTCGGAAGGGCATCAAACCAGTTGAATTGTAGAATCACATAAAAATTTAAATTGGCAGTGGAAAATAAAACATCTGTGAACCCAGTGCAATAGCAAACAAAATGAACAACAAACAAATGATACCATCGAAACACATGGAAAACCATTGATAACAAACGAAACGAAAGACAACCAAGGAATGTACAAGGAATGTTTCTTTCAGGGCGATGGTAAAATAATAAACAGAACCAAATAAAACGAACTTATAAAAATGGTACAAAAAGCATTTTTTTTGTTTAAGATCAGCGCGCAAAAAGTGCAATATACATATACAATAATTTACAATTCCTATAAAGTTGCCCTCGTCACTAAGTTACTAAAACGGTTCAGTAATTGTTGTCGCATTCTTTTTTTTTCAGTACAGTGTTTTTTACGTTAGCAAAGTTCTACGCTCATTTAACGCACAGAAAAATTAATACAGTTAAAATGTCACAATGTATGTTTATGTGTGTATGTGTGTGGGCTGGGTGCCTCTCTCTCTCTCTCTCTGCGTTAATGTTATATACTTGATGAAACTAGACGAATAATAATACACATTCTAAAGAGTCTTAATTAAAAATAAGCAGCTAATGGGTACGATTCGAACACATTCATCTCAATAAAAATAAAATAAAATAAGAGTTAAAAAATAGTGTCGCGTAAACAAACAAAAAAAAAACACATATAAAATCTAACCTGTAACACAGATAAATGCACTGGGACACAGTTTACAGCGTTCTTTTCGGTTTTGGTTAGCAGAACAGTTTGATTCCAATTTAAAATATAGGCTAAACTATAAGCAGTTTGTGTTTGATTTGTCGTCAAGGTACATTCGATATTTATTAGAGAATACTCTTGCTGTTTTGAGGGGGGGAGGGGGGGGGGTGATTTTGGTTTGGAGAGAGCCTTCGTTTGAGTTCTGAACCACAACAGAAGAAACATTCACCAACCACACCAAAATATGTACTAGTCTTTCGTTCGCACTTTGAATTGGAACCTATGTAGAGATAGCAAGGTATGGGGGGGGGGGGGGTTTAGTTTTAAGGAACGTTTTGGGGTAAATTATCCTATGGTTGGATGCGCATTTCTATAGTAGGTATTCAAAGTATGTAAGGGACCTAACGTATGTGTTCTACCTTTTGCATCAGTTTTGTATTGGTTCATCGTAAGAAATCTACGGTTGATAGTTTCTCTCTCGGTGAGCTGGGTTATGTTGAGATTGGTTCTTTTGGGAATAAGAGGGGGTGGTTGTGGCAACAGTGGTAGACGTGCGGTATTTTTTTTTAATCAGGAAGCTACTGTGAAAGTTGTCTGACTGGTACTAATTAAAATTTTGACCCTCAAAAGTCATTTGAGTTCGCTTTGAAACTTATAATTTGTTATGACTGTTCTCTGAACTTTCCGATAGCACAGATTTGAAACTGACTACTCGAAAATATGGGATAAATTTGATGGATAATATTTTGTCTTATGAAGAAATGTGCTACCATGACGTCTGGACTTAGCTTCTCTAGATTTACTCTTTTCTGGATATGCCTCCACATTTATCTAAACTTTCCACGGGGCCCTGTGGACACATATAGGACGTACTCTATAAGCTTGTCCTCGTGATAACCTGAAGTTCTACCGGAGGAATCAAAGTAACGAATCCGAGCGTATCACACTCTGAAAGTGTCTGCCATCGTCGTGCTTCGAAAAACAGTTGACTAATGCGATTGTGATTAATAAACTTGGACAAAAATTACAAATACACACTTGTCTACCACTGTTGTTATATAATAATTCGGCAGTACTTTTTTATCTCGTTCTTGTTCGCAAAAAAAAAAACAATATTCAATTGAATCCTAATTGAAAAAGCTGCTGCAGAAAGTAGATAAATAGGGACCTGTACTGTTTTACCTAGATACAGAAAAGGCAACATGTTTACACAGTTTCAAAGTTACAAAGACACGAAAATGGACACAAAAACACCTAACTAAAACTAAAAACATAAATATTAGTACAGATAATATCAGATTTGCTTAGCTCCTGTCGCACTCTGTCGACACGCTCACATTTACACTTTATACACAGTTTCTGTTTGTTTTAGCCTGCTCCTTGAATGAAACAAAAAGCATGGCGCCCGGAAAAAAAAATAAAACATTCATCGCTAATATTGTATACGTCAGGGGAACTGTATGTAGAATTTGATTCCGAAGAAAGCCTAGGGGTACACTTTCAGATACAAAAAAATAATACTTACACATTGCATGTCACAAAATGTCCAAGGGCAATCGAAAACCTACGATCCATTTGTTTTCCTTCACAAAAAATACGTGCACAAAAACACTCATCCAGAAACAAACAAACAAATTTAATCACTGGGAAAGCTAATGGAGGAAAGCCTGTCGCAACTTTGCACCCATCGATCGATTCAACATTGGTTTTTCGTCCAACTACTAACACTATAAAATCAAACGAGATTCGATCGTCTACCGTGGTCTATGTCGTGCTCTTTTTTTGTGAACTTGAGTATCAATATCTGGGAGGTTGTTTTTTTTTTTTGGGAGTAAACGAGGACTCGAAAGGTGGGGAATGTGTGGCGATAAATATTGGTTTCCGTTTTCGTTTGCTTGAGTCGATTAGTTAGTAATTCCTTTTTACAAAAAAACTACTACTACTACTACTACACATGATCCTCGTCCATTATATCGCTTCAATGGTTCACAATGGTAGCTTTTGCTTAAACATTTGTTTTTTTTTTTTTGTGTGTGAATACTTTCAGGAAAAAGCACGAGCACGACTTGGTAGCTTGATCTAGCCATGGAGACACTATGCGCACTTCCTACCGGAGCCGATAACTGGGTTTAAGGTCAGTATGCTGATTTTCTTTCCCTTTGTTTGTAGGCGTGTCTGCGAGCGATGATCATGGTTCCTCCTTGTTTGCCTTCACTAAAGTTTAACACAGTATGATAAATATAACAAGACCCTAGTTTACCATCAAGGTGTGCGATTCCATTGGCGCCGCGGAATCGTACAGCGTGTCGGTGTCCTGCGTGGGTTCGCCCTGCAGCTGACATTGGTTGGTGAGGGTACCAGCACCACAATCACAGAAGAATCTGGAAATGGAACAGGGAGAAGGTGCTGTTACTAAAAATAAGCTGTTAGGCTAATAACGGCGTCTATCTAAAATGCTAAAGAGAGCTTCATAAAAGTCGGTGATCTAGATGAAAGGTGTCGACTCAACGAAGAAAACAAAATTCCCTGATTTTCCAGTAATTCTCAAAAAAATTCAGGTGCAGTACCTAACCGGTTTTGGCAACACAACCCCATCAACTATAACTTTCCGCAGAATATATTGGTGCTTCACGTACATTTTTTTTTCAAAAATACCACACGGACCTCTAACCCATGAAGAGTGGTCCAGTACAATTTCAAATTAAATAAAGCGTTCCATACATTTTATAGATTGCAAAAAAGACAGAAATCTCATGTTGCCAAAAATGGGAAGGATCGGTCTTCTACCAAGGGGCATAAATTCATCCAAATCTTCAAATCATCTTCATCGTGACCAGCAAATCTCTATTAGCAATTTTCTAAAACAGCAGCACCTTTGCTGGATCTTGAATTTGGATCTGCGACAGGTCCGAAGTCTTCACAATTTGTGTACGAAAATTTCGCTCAAAACATTACAGGCTTTTATTTGATTGTTCTCAAGCCTTTCCTTTAGATTAATTTAATGTTTCTCGTTATTTACATTCACACTTTGAACTTTATAGATCCACAGTGGACTAATATTTCTTCTTTGGAACATGCATATTTCCTAAAAATTTTAAATTTGAACTAGTTCTGGACTTAAAAGCTATAATATTTCAAGAAATTTTCAAGAATCTGAAGTCAAAATCCATGCACAGTTTTAAAAGCTCGTTGAATTTTATTATAATTCCTAAGGACCTAATTTCAAGGAAGTTCTTTTTTTTTTATTGGGTATCAAGCTGGAGCTGCGTGACAGCTTAGTTTTCAAGACTTGACCCATTTGAACAAATTTTGCTTCTATCTTTGACAATACAGCAGAAGGACTAGCTTATGTTGACCGCTTGAACACTGGATTCCGTATGTATTGTTTCAAGATAGTTTCTACTTATGTACTACTGAGCTTTGTATTAAATTAGTTAATAAAGAACGTATCAATCATTTCAAGATTTCGCGACCGCACCGAACAAATTCTATACTACATAAGCTCAAAAGCTTTTGACAAGCTCTACCGAATTGCGTATCACTTATGGGTAAGCTCCGTAGACGTAGGCGCGTTGAATCCAACAGTCGGCAAAGGTTTAACCTGTACCAACACCGCTTAAGGAACGACCTCGAGTCAGTAAAACCGTTTAGAGCTAAACATCTAAATTACGTAAGATACGAAAATCGCGCAAATTGTGAACGCCACGCGAAACAACCGTAGAGAAAAAACAGCTTATTATCACTTAAAGAGTGCCACCAAAATAAATGTGATAGCCTATGTTGGCAAGTTGATTAATTTGGTTTCCTCCCTAAATATTCTACTTATTTTACTGTTGAGCTTTGTTTCAATTTAGTTATTTTACCGCACCTATCAATCATTTCAAGATTTCGCGACCGTACCGAACAAATTCTATACTACAGAAGCTCAAAAAAAACTTTTGGTGAGCTCTACCGCATTGCGAATCACTTCTGTGTAAGCTCCGTAGAAGTAGGCGCGTTGATTCCGACAGCCGCAAAAAATTAAACATGCAACAATACCACATAAGGAAATATCGATTTTACGTAGGGTTTAAAGGGCGAACACGAAATTATTGCGACACCGAAAATGTCATGCCAATTTTCTTATAATGTTTAGAATCAAACCAAAATTTTAGGGTAGTTTTATACATATATTTACTTCAAAAATCAAAAGAAAAGTTAATCGATGGAGCCTTGAGTGTAAAATTGAACGCATTTTCGCTTGATGCCCTCCATCAAAGTCTTTACAGTGTCATCCGGTACCAGTTTCTCAGTTTTTTTTTCCATTTTCTTAACATGTCCTTCTCGTCTTTGACTGTCTTCTTGCTCTTCCGAAGTTCCCGCTTCATTGTTGCCCAGTACTGCTCCACCGGGCGCAGCTCCGGACAGTTTGGCGGATTCATGTCCTTTGGAACAAAATGGACATAATTGGCCTCATACCACTCCAGGACACTTTTAGAATAGTGGCATGATGCCAAATCTGGCCAAAATAGCGGAGCTTCGTCGTGCTGCTGCAAGAACGGCAAAAGGCGCTTCTCGAGGCACTCAGATTTGTAGATCTCACCATTTACTGTGCCCTTTGTCACGAAAGGCTCACTCCTCAGTCCGCAAGAGCAGATGGCCTGCCAAATGAGATATTTGGAGGCGAACTTCGATATTTTCTTCTTCTTAAATTTGTCATCCACATCGAACTTGCTCTTGCCGGTGAAAAACTCCAACCCCGGAATTTGCTTAAAATCGGCTTTTATATACGTTCCGTCGTCCATCACACAGCAGCCATATTTTGTCAGCATCTTCTCGTAGACCCTTCTGTGCCCGACTTTTAGCCGTCGATTGTTGCCGCTCATCGCGGTTTGGGAAGTTCTGTACCTTGTATGTATGTAGTCCAGCTCTCTTCTTTGCATTCTGGACGTAGCTCTGCGACATGCCGATCTTTTTAGCCAAATCACGGCTTGAGACGTTGGGATTTGCTTTAATCATCCGCTTCACCTTTCCCTCCGTCTTTTTGTTCTCCGGTCCCGGTTTTCTTCCAGCTCCTTTGCCGTGGTCCAACGTCAACCGCTCCTGGAACCGCTTCAACACTCTGGAGACGGTTGAATGGTGAATGTTCAACATTTTTCCCAACTGCCGGTGCGACAGGTCAGGAAATTCCAGGTGTTTGGAAAGAATTTGTTCTCTCAACTCGCGTTGGTTCACCTCCATTTTCGTTGAATCGAAAAACACGACTTCGAGTTTGACAGCATGTACACAATACACATCAATGAGAAAGTGTGCAAAATTTGGTTGATTTTTACCCAATGGTTAAAAAGTTATGCCCTGTTGAATGTGTCGCAATAATTTCGTGTTCGCCCTTTAGTTCATAGATTAACATTGACTGCTGTTTAAAAATGTAAATACTTGAACACTAAGAAATAAGTTAACTCAAATGCTTTAACCGCATATATAAGAGATTTCGCGTATTGAGAGAATAATATAGTAATCGAGTACAACAAACTCAGGGGAATGCAATACCTCCAAAAGTTTAAAAGCTATTAATTGTCACAAACCTCTACTTTTACTTATTTCCTAAACTATTCCTCTCCTTGTTAATCTGCTAAATGCTATTGGTCTGCCTGCGTTTTCTTTTTAAAGTTCAAGACTAAATAAGAAGATTTATTCTACAACTTTAAAGGTTAGTTGCCTCCCTAAGCGGACCCCCCGCATCCTCATTCTTTTGTTAATCTACTTAATGTCATTAGACTTTCTGAAGATGGATCTGGCCTCACTGGCCCTGCGTTCGGTCGTTGTTTTTTGTAGGACTGATATTAAGAAACTATTTCGTGAGTTTAAGCCGGTGTTAAATATTTTAATTTGATGGAAGTGTTAGCATTAAGTGAAATACAGTACAGGTCAACGAGTTTTAGTGAAAACGGTGTCTAAATATGGACAGGAGTCCTAATTTATGTTGCTCTGGAAAGGGAAAGTTTGAGTCAGCCATATTTTTTTTTGTCTATACTTCGGATACGTGGATCGCAGTATAATAACGGGTGTGAGTGTGTGTATTGACAGCAAAATATCTCCTGATGCCACTTCTACCGTGAGACGAAGCTTATGCTCTGGCTGTGAGGAATGTTGTCTGTCCGGAGTATTTGGACTAAATACATAATCGCAAAGGAATCAGCTAAGTATCATGTTTCAAACTAAAATATTGTCAAAAATTCTCGAGTAGCTAATACTGTGATATTGTGAATTAGGCAGATACAAAATTCGTTATGAGTGTGTGATGTTTTGTTTTGTTGGTGTGCTTGATTTTTACTATCCTTTCTCCCAACTGGAAATTCTTATTAGAAACGGTCGATCTTTGCTGGAGTGGGAAAGTGTGAGCGCCGAAATTGTGTTTCGTGGTAGTGGTAGAAGAGCTCATCTAACTGCACTGTGCGCTGTCCTGGTCGGGCGTGTTTTGCGATGGTGTGAGAGAGTAAACTTGCTCTAGTTGCTTCTTTCATACCGGCGTGAGTGCCGGCCGGCGCACAGTGTAGGAATGCTTTTCCCCTCAAGGGAGAACCGTTACGGGTTAAAGTGAAGAGCTGTGATATCTTTATTCTCGGAACCACTTCGAAACTTTACGTGAATTTTATTCTATGACTAAGAGTGTGAATGAACCCAAAATGCATGAGTGAATGTGAATGGGGCATACGTGATACCAGTATGTATTGTATAATGGTATTTTTACAGTTTGTACCGTTCTGATTCATATTACGAACACGCTCAAATTCTGAGCACTTGTGTTTTTGTATGGGACGGATTTTGAAAAATTTTCTTTTAGGATGTCCATATTACGATAAGTCTAAACTCACGACTTATACATTCTGATTTTAACGCACTGTTCGGAATTTGAATCAATACGGTAAATCGCGCGATGATCGAGACGTTTCCGTCGGATAAGATTATTTTGCGGCCGAGTGTCTAGGAAGCTATGGAAACCGAAATGGCTCTTGATTCTGTTTTATGCCCTTATAGTATAAACCACCATCGCACTTCGTGAGTTGCCCCAATAGAACCCTTGCTTTTGGTTTGAATCAGTACAAATTCGTTCTATTATATATAAAAAAAAAGAAGTATACATATTCATTTTCTTCCGAACTAAATAAACCACCATCACACTTTGTGAGTGGCCCCAACAGTATCCTTGCCGTTGGTCTAAATCGGGTCAAATCGGTTCTAATAATTATTTTATATTCAATCAAGTAAACCACCATCACACTTTGTGAGTGGCCCCAACAGCATCTTTGCTGTTGGTTTAAATCGGTTCAAACCGCTTATAATTAATTATTTTGGTCATTGATAAAATAAAATAAACCATCATCACACTTTGTGAGGGGCCCCAACAGTATCCTTATTGTTGGTTTAAATCGGTATACACACATCTAATAATGATCTACATCTCTAGACAGCCGGCTGTTTAGAGCATAAATCGAAAACACTTATAAATAACTACACAAAACAAAAGATCGCATCACTTATCAAGGTGAATCCTGATCCAACGAACCTAACCCACTAACAAAACCTCCTTCCTGTGACTTTTGTGGGATGCAGAGGTAAACACGGTCCCAAAACAACAAAAGTCACACACTAACATTCCTTCCCTCTCCCACCTGATTGCAAGGACGTGGCCGGTGACGTTATTGATCTTTAAAGGTAGGAGTCACTGGAACATGTACACTGAGAATGGCAGGTTACTCCCAAGCCCCATTCAGTTGATTCTTTGTACAATTTCACTGGTTCAGATCAATCACGGAGTGCAACTATCGATACGTGCAGTCAGACTAAGCTAAGCTAAGCTAATGTCATTAGACTTTCTGAAGTTACTTATTTAAGTTCATTTGAAGATTATGATATCTCATTAGTCTAATTTTTTTTTTTTTTTTTCTTTATTAAAGAGACTTTCAGCCTTGGGCTGGTTCGTCTCTGGGAATCCCAGATGGGGAATCCCCTATTTGAGGGGGGTGGGAATTCCAGAGGGAAATTACCCTAACAACATAGTTTGGATCCCAGAGGGGATTTCCGAAAAAGGGCGTGGGGCCCCGGAAACAGAGTTTTTAGCTACGGAGTTTTTTAATTTGGTGGCCCTGGAAGGGAACCTCCGAGGGTGGGGTCCCTTATTTGCTTAGTGGCTGTCTTAATTCTGTCATTTTGTTGGAGAATTCCGTTTTCGTTGCGTTGGTCTGTATAGTTGCTGATGTGGGTGGTTGGTTGTGAGATTCTGGTTCCGAGTGTGATCTGGTATGGTGGTGATGATGATGATGGTGAGTTAGGTGATCAGATTAGATCGAACAGCTCAGCTTCCCGCAGGAAAGCTAAAAGGGCTGTAATTCTGGTAGAATCGTTACCGAGGGCATCGCTGATGCTTCCCGGGATGTCGTAGCGGGTTCTTGGTGCTTCGTATTTCGGACAGTGGCAGATAACGTGATCCACCGTTTGAGGAATTCGGCATAGATCACAGATCCTATGGAAAGGTCCGTCTCCCTTGTAGTTGTGGGAGATGTTTGTATGATGTGTTCGAAGTCGGGATACTGTGACCTGCTCTCGATGTATCGGTGGGTCCGCCCACCTGGAGATGTCTCTTTTAATGATTCTGATGGCAGGGGTTCCACTGGCCGCCCAATCGCGAGCCCAACCTTCGTTGGTGATTTTTGATACCCATTTTTTTAGGTCCGGACCAGGTACAATTCGCGTGTACTTGGCCATACGACGACCTGAGTTGGCTAGTTGGTCCGCTTTTACGTTACCATGAACCCCACAGTGTCCAGGTATCCACACAAAGACTGTGTTGTTTGGCGCGTGTTCCTGTATAGCCTGGATCCAAGGGTGTTTGCTCGTATCGGATTCCAGTGCGGCTACCACACTAGCGGAGTCGGTGAAGATGGCTATTGGTCGGTCGTCGGGAATGGTGGCTGCAATGAAGGCGGCAATGGCTTCCGCAGAGAAAATGGAGCACTGATCCGGAAGTCTATGGCATTCCGCGAGGTTTGGACCGAAAATCCCGATTCCTACCTTTCCCTGGGCTACCGAGCCATCCGAGTACCGAATGGTGTATCCTCCGTATTTCCGGTTCTGGAGTTCGAGTACCGCTTGTGCCACCACTGAAGGATTGGCACCAGCTCTGAATTGGTGTTTGATTGTGTGTAATTTAATAAATTATTAAAAGCTCTAATTCACCTGATCAATCATAACCCATGCTTTATTAAGTACCTGCACTTGTGCTTGTAATCTAAAATTAAACGTGTTTCAAGTACTTTTGATTTTGACCTATACCTATTTATTATATCTTAGTTCGACCCAGGTAACACCTTCATGTGACTAAAATGCTTCATTTTGAAGTTAGTTTCCTAGCTGATTTTTAAATTATATAGGGTATATGCTCCAATTACGCTCTCACGTTTCCACTATGTCGCACCACAAAAATACATATGGGTATGTCACAATAGAAGCACACCACAGTGGAAATCTCGATCCATAGTTCAAACACTTATCCCAAATCCAAATGAAGCACATATAAGATTAGTTACAATACCATGTACAAAAATTATGTTTAACATTGTTTCCTGAGTAATACTTCAATGAAAACAACAATGAAAGCTTGTCACGCAAATAGAAGGAGCACCGTTGGGCACTTTCTGAAATATTTCAATAGTATAATTACCTTGCAAACCCAAATAAATCTATCTGCGTAAAAATAAATAAAATAAGAGCTATTTGCGGCAAAACCCGCCAGTATCACACTCAACGTCAGTGCCTATACGTAAGCGTACTACGACGCGGCTCTCAATTAAAGGAGTAACAAGTGTGATACTATCACTGCTAGACTAGATCTTTGGTTCTCTCATGCAGTGGTTCATCAGAGAGGGTAAGCCTAGTAATCCCCATTGCCTGCCCATGACGCCATTCTATTGCGGCATGAGCCAGCAACGCCGACCACAAACCCACCGTCTCCAACACTCCACTATAAAGCATGAAATTAAGCCCGCCCACCAACAGCAAGGTGCAAAAACTAGCCAAGGGGAGGGAATTTCAATGAAGTTCTGGGAAAAAATCTTTCAGAAAAACCTCAAATGCAATCTGCTTTTAAGGTAGTTCTGATGAATTTTAGATTTATTGTGAAGCCTGAAAGTTTTTAGTAGAATTTCAAGAAACCCTGAATTGAATTAAAAGAAATTAAAAAAAAAACTCTGAACATTTCTCAGGAGTACAACTTCCAAGGGCCTTCTGAGGATTATTTTATAAAGTTTTGGGAGAAAATTAATCCGGAGCATAAGTTCTTGGAATCTTTTTGAAAATACTAAAAGGAGTATTACAATTAAATATCAGAATAACTCCAGAACATCTTCAAAAGAATTTGGAAAATAAATTCAGGATGGTTTGCCAAGTAAATTATGAAATGAAATCTAAGGAATTCGTGAGGAGAAATGCCACTGAATTCTTAGGTGAAAGTCTCCTGTGAGTAGAATTTCAAGGCAAGGAGTGAGATTCAAAAGGAAATCTGAAATGAATTCAATGAATATTCGGAGAATTTTTTCCAAAGGGTTTCTTATTGTGGAGAATTTCAAGGTAACTCCGAGGAAAACTAAAAGAAATTTGAATTAGGAGGATAGCTCTATTGACATGTTGAGGAATATTTCAATGGGAATCAGAATGGACCATTCTGAGGTCTTCAGAACAGAAGTTCCCAAATTTTTCCTGAAGTTAATGAAACTGCCTTGAAGTTCTTTTGTAGTTTGAGAAACTAGACGGATGCTCACAATACTTCTCATCAATTTTCTTTCACTTCTCTGAACTTTATAGGACTCCCTAAAGTTTCCTCAATGTTTCTAACGTTGCCTTGAAGTTTCGACAATTTTCCTTAAGTATTACAACCATTATAAACGCTCACTAATTTTCCCTGAATTTATCTATGGTTACCTGAAGTTCTCTAAATTTGTTTAATAATCCGGTAAATTTTCTGATATATATTCATAATTCCCTGACGCTTCTGACGTTTTCGGATCAATCATAGAATTCATGGAATACCCCATTATTCCACAAAGCTGCTTGTAAGTCTCTGTAAATTTGCTTAAGTTAATGGTATTATCAACAATCAATACGAAACTAACGATTTTAAATTGGCTCACTACTTGACCAGCCTATTGGTCCCAAGCAAATCGATTAACGTACCCCATTCTAGTCGAAATTCTAGTACTACACAATGTTTGTTTTGATTATCTATGAAATTTTGACAGATAAAATGAGGGGTTATTGGATTTTCCTATGTTTCGAGGGGTGAATCGACTAGCTTGGGACCGAGCTGAGCCAAAAAGTTGAGCACGTTTCTTCGCGACCTTCTAGTCTTAGAGTTACCTCTATGGTATTATTCTGAAGCTATCTGAACGTCCTTGAAGTACTCGTAAGTTCGCTGTATATCATGAAACTATCTAAAAGTATCTATATTTATAAAAAGTTCTCTGAAATTTCTTGAAGATATCACTGCTTGCAAAAGTTCTCCCATTTTTTTTTTAATAAATGGAACTGTTACACTAAAAGAAACGACAAATGTATTGTTTCAGTGTAGACGCTAATTGTTAGGAGTTGTGGAGAGTTTGACCGTCAAGAGCGGAAACAGAGAGGAGAGTAGGAAGAGAAAAATGATTAAAGTAGTAGTACTCGCGCGGTGAAGATGTACACTGGAGTCGCTTTTTACGCGGGTGATACGTCCCGCGTAAAAAAAACCGCGTAAATTCCGGAATCCGCGTAAAAAAAAAACCGCGTAAATTCCGAAATCCGCGTAAAAAAAGACCGTGTAAGAAAAAACCGCGTAAAAAGCGATATACCGCGTCAATTCTGAAATCCGCGTAAAAAAAACCGCGTAAATTCTGAAATCCGCGTAAAAAAAACCGCGTAAAAAGCGACTCCAGTGTATTTTCATTTCAATAAAAATAAAGATTGAATTACAGCCCATTTGCCTTTCTCCAGTGAGTATTCGAAGAACAGGAACTTCGTTGATTTTCTTTAATCAATTTAGCTACATTGTCGCATTTTTTTAAGTTCTTGAAATCTCCATAGTATAACATCACAGAACAGAAGGGGAAGTGCAAACAAATTGGTGCATCAAAAAGTGGTTGTGGTATCGTTCCACACGGGCTGCATGCTGCCTATCTTAACTGCAGGCAGAAGATGCCTTCTACCGCTAGGTGCGCTAGTGTTCGCAAATGACAAGTGGAGCCATTTTCTGATCCGAAGTTCCACTCCTGTGATAACACGCCTAAAATACTCTCACGTTTTCCGGATGTTCATATGATTTTTGTCACGTTCCAGAAATTCCCTCGAAGCTTTGCTGAAGTTTCCGGAAATTCCCTGAGTTTCCATGAAATTATTTGAACTGCCCTTTGATTCTCTAATCTGTCTCGATGTTCTCGAAGCTTCCCTAAAGCTCTCAATTCTGAAAATCTCGGTTCTGCTCGGAAATAAATGAAATTCCTGTAAACACCTTTAAATTTCCCTGAAATTCTCTGGACTTCTGTGAAGTTTCTGAAATATTTCTTAAGTTTTCATAAATTCTCTGAAGGACTCTGTGCTTCCCTGAAATTCTCGGAACATCTTAAAGGTTATCGATTTTTTTTGAGCACATCATGGATCTATCCTGATTTTTTTTCTAAATTTACGATTATAGATCTTTAAACTACTCCAAAAGTCTGGACTAAAGCTACGAAAACTGCTCTTAAGAACTGAAATTCCCCAAAAATATCTAGATCTAGCTAGTACCTCAGAACTTCTTAAAAATTTGCACAATACCCCTCATGTTTTCTATATTTCCCAAGTTCGCTTCACACCTGTGAAATTCTCTGAAATTCTAGGAATTTCATAAAAGTTCCCGAAAATTTTTGGATGCTAAAAGAACCGCTTTGAGGCTCTTGAAGCTTCCAGTAAGTTCCCCATATTTTCAGCGTATTAACTTCCCTTATGTTCCTGCAGTTTGTTTATGGAGCTTTAGTGAAATTCTCAGCATTTCTTTTCATTACTCAGAACTTCTCCAAAGTTCCTAAAATTACGAACTTAAAATAAATCATTTATTTTTTTTTTCCTTGATTCTGGGACTTTGAAAATTTCCAATGTCTTGAACATAGAATATCTTAGACTTACTCAATTTTTTTTAACTTTAACTGATTGCCATGTCTTAAAAAAGTTCGGGTAAATTGCTGTTGTTTTTGAATTACCAAAAATAAGAGCATATTTTAAAAAATAGCTTTCTTATTATAAACCTGGAATTTATCCTCAGGTAATTCTATTTAGAAAAATGAGTAGACAGCCTGTAGATAGAAAAAGGCGATTAAACGTTACAAAGCAAAGAATGATAAATCTTGAAAAAACTCAAGCTAAAAAAGTTGAAAATAGTAACTGATTACAAAAAAAGTGACTTAAGTGACTTGGCCTTAAAAAAAGAGACTTTTTAGTGACTGGCTTGAAAAAAGTGACCAAATCACTAAAAAGTGACTCGCTACCAGCCCTGCTCTTGGGAGATCTAGTAAAAACTCTCCTAGAGGTTTTTCCTAAAGCTACCTAGCAAATATTCTCTGAAATACCTTGGTGTTATCTCTAGAATTCACTATAAAAAAAATTCTAAAATTCTCTTAATTCTGCAAAGTGACTGTAGTTAGCCTGAAAATCCAGACCAGTTCAATGCTCTTGAAATCTTATTGTTTTCGAAGAGAAGACGTGGTATATTTTTCAAGATTTATCAACTAAATTCACGGGATTTTCCCGGTGATTTCAAATTCCAGCTTTTTCCGGTTTTCCCGGTTCACTGGTCACTCTGCATTTCACATATGAAACACTTGATTTTAATCCTATTATATTTGTTTTACCTTGAGCACATTTTGAGACCCAGCTCCGTAGAAAATTATTCCGGATAATATGCTTAACCAAAAGCTAAATTCGCGGACGGATTCCTCCGGTGGGAAAAAGTAAAAACATCGCTTTCATCCCCAAAGTTCTGTAAGTTAATTCCATCTAAATTGCAATAGCAGCAACATTACCATACTAAAACTTTACTGTGGAGCTAATTGTACGAGCTAACCAGGTTAACAATGAAGACCTAGAATACTTACTACAGCCACTCTATGCTGTCAAAGTAATGCTTGTCTACGTATCTTTGAATCATTATTCAATCATAAAAGTGCTACCCCAAGCAATAAAAAAAACAAGCCAAGCAAGACCAGTATCCTAAATTCTCATTTGGTTAGTTCTCTGTGGTAATCAAGCTGTTAAGAACCCAATAAAGAACAAGAACTAGAAGTATTCAGAAAGAAAATTATTATCTTCTCTTAAAGTTGGGTTTAGACAAGGCAAGTCAATTGATCAACTCAGTTGAATTCAACTGACTTGAGCGTGTAAACTATGCCATTTAACTGACTAGAATTGAAAAAAAGATGAACCAGGCTCAACTCTTCAATCCAATTGAATTCAACTGAGTTGATCAATTACTTGCCTTATCTAAGCCCAGCTTAACTCCTAATCATTATTACATTTACTCAAAAGCGCTCAAGGGATTGTTTTTTGTTGAACACAGCTACCATATGCGTGATAATGTTTGTACCATCGTACAAATAAGGTTCCCGTTTCACCTGTGCATACAATGCCTTGGTTTTCTTTGCATGCACGTAACCTATAGCTCATACCGTAGTAGGCTGTGTATAAAAGAAAATGATTTACTTAGTTGGACAGTTGCACCATGACGAAGTGGCAGCGTATTCGTGATTTGTTCCACGCACAAATGTTACAAAAAGATATTTCAATCGCCGTGGGAGTGTCCCGGTGGACCGTCAAAAGGATTTGAGACCGAGAAAAGAAAGGACAACTATTCGCAAAGGGGGCCACAGGTCGTCCGAGGTCAGCTCGGGTTCCGAGGGTTATCGCTGCTATCAAAAGGAAGATTGGGGTGAATCCAGTGCGTTCAGTAAGGAAAATTGCAAAGGAACACGGGATCAGTGACTTTACGGCACGGAAGATCGTAAAGGAAGATTGCGGGGCGCAGTCGAGGGCACGGAAAAAAAACTCACATGATTACCAACCGCATCCGGGAGCTACGAGTCGAACGATGCAAGAAAATCTTGAACTTCCTTAAGCTAAAAAATCCGGTAATCCTGTTCACCGACGAGAGCATGTTTACCGCCGATCCCGTATCAAATTCCAGAACCAACCGGTATATTAGTTCTCTTCCGGTAAAAGACGTGGCCGACGAGCACAAGAACGTGTATCTGACCAAGCATCCTGCTAGCGTTATGGTATTTGGATTGGTGGCTTCCGATGGAAAAAAAATGGACCTGGTGTTCATTCCAGAAGGCGACAAGGTCAACACGGAGGTCTACATCGGGATTTTAAGTAAGTATGTTCTTCCGTGGATCAAAGAACAGTACGGTCCGAAGCCAAATGTTGTATTTCAACAAGATGGGGCTCCGTGCCACACCTCGAACCGCACTCAGCAGTCGTTGCAGGAACATCTTTCGTTCATGTGGCTGCCATCCAGCCCCGATCTTAATCCGCTGGATTACTCAATATGGCGCGTCATGAAGGCCAAGGCCTGTTCTAAACGCCACCCGAGTACAGCAAGCCTCAGACAAACATTGACCCGTACCTGGATAGAAATGCATCCAGACTACATTATTAGAACCTGCCGTGCATTCCGGAAGCGTGTGGAAGCCGTAATTGCAGCAAGTGGAAACTCGATCGATGATTAACATAGTTTAAGACTCTGAGAAACATCCCCCTTTTCAATAAATAAAAAAAAACTCGAAAACGAAATTCTTGAGATTTTTTTTTAATTTTGACATTGCTCAATGGTGCAAACATTATCACGCATACGGTACCCCCAACTGTATTGAAATGTATTAATTGTTTGAAAATGAATAAAGAACGTAAACTGAACTTGGACGTAAACCATGCCGCATTTAGCTCGGAATGTTTGCTCTATAAAAGACTTTTTGAATAGAAGAAAAGCAGCTGGCGTCGGTAGCATTGGTGCTCAGCACGGAAAACAAGATCGACGGAAAACCAATCAAGGAAAAAAAAACCAAAAAAAAATCGGCCCTGTAGCGTTTGGCCGAGTACCTTCGAAAAATTAACATGGACCATTAAATATATTCTAAAAAATATTAGAATCTGATTTCTGAACAAGCTTTCTAATACTGGAACTTTGACATTTTCCCAAAGTTCTCGAAAGAACTGTTTAAGTTTAAAAAAAGGAAAAATCTTCTAAAAATATTCGATTTAAATTTCAAACATTCAAATCCCACGAATCTTCCCAAAGTCCATTTTTAAATCTCACATCTTCAAATGTAAACTTCATTCGAAGTAAAGTACAAACTGAAAAAAACTGCGCTTATGTTTTGAAGAATGAAACATTTCCTAGAATTATTAAATTATGATTTCCAATCAGCTAACATTTGAATGCTGGTTTCCCCCACGGTTTGGATATAACAAGCTCTTCAACGTGCAGATATTTTTGTCCGCTAGAATTCCCTCTATCTCCAGGATAAACCGCAACCGGTACTCACCTATCATGCCGGATGAACTCGACATCGTGCCCCGCGTGGCACGTTTTGATGCAATTCACGCAAATCGCGTTCCGGTCGGTCGTGTTGCACGTATGACACCGGTAGAAATCATGCATCGGAAAGGACGTGTACGAGCTGATCTTATACAGACACTGACCACCGGAGACCGCCTTCTCCACCTCGTCCTGGTTGTTGAATATCTTGTTGCCCCTGGTAATCGGCTGGACGCCACTCGCCAAACACAGTCCGCCGAATTTGTTGTTGAAGATTTGATTGAACTCCAACGTTGCCGTAGCATTGTTGGTAATCTCAACGCCCGCCGCCAATCCGTCGAATATCCGGTTGCGCTTCAGAATCGGATGACTCTGGGTCGATATCAGCACTCCGGCTTGAGTATTTCGGAAAATGTCATTCTCCTCCAGGACCCCTTTCCCGCCGTTGAATATGCAGATACCACCGTCACGGCCGTCGTAGATTTTGTTCCGCTTCAACGTTGGATTCGAATCAGTCTTGATCCACACACCGGCCATCGCATTGTCGAAAATCTCATTCTGCTCCAGCAGTCCCAGCCCTCCGTTATACACCAGCACGCCACCATTTTGGCCTCCCCAGATCTTATTCCCGCGGATCACCGGGTTGCTTCCCGTTCGGATTTGCACTCCCGAATACAGATGGTTAAAGATGTCATTGTCCTCCAGCTTGCCGTGGCCATTATCGTAAAAGTACACTCCGACCTGCTTGCCCGAGTGGATGCGATTCCGCCTTAGGACCGGCGTACTTCCGGTCGTTATCCAAACCCCGGCAAGCGTATTGGCGTACACCTCGTTCTCCTCGATCAGGCCCTGGCCCTTCTCGTGCACATAAATGCCCCCATGCTGACCATGGTGAATCTTGTTATGCCGCACGATCGGATCGCTCGTCGTTCGAATTTGAATACCAGCTAATGCATTACCGTAGATATTGTTATGCTCAATCAGTCCTCGACCTTCGCCAAATATGTACACCCCACCCTGATGACCGTTGTAAATTTCGTTCTTCCGTATCGTCGGGTTACTGTTGGATGTGATCCAAACACCTGCAACAAACAATCATGTTAAAATCGCTTACAATTTTTGGATTTGGTGAAGAATCATACCCGCAAAGTTATTGGAATGGATCTTATTCTCTATAAATTGGCCCAAGCCATTCTCATGGACGTAAATTCCACCGGTTTGACCGTGATGGATTTCGCACTTGACCACCGTCGGATTGGCGCCGGCCTTCACCTCGAAACCCGCTATTCGATTGTTGTGAATGTCATTCTTTTCAAAGTATCCCTGTAATCAGTAAACAAAATATTACGTTACCATCTTCGAATGGTTCTAGAGATCTGATACGTACCATCCCGTTATCGAAGGTGAAAATTCCAACATCCCGACCGTGGTGGATGTGGTTTTCACGCATGATTGGACTAGCATAATTCTTCACCCAAATTCCGGCCAGCGCGTTCCGGCTGATCTCGTTGTGTTCGTACGTCCCCTGGGCATAATCCGTGACGTACAGGCCGACATTCTCGCAATCGCTAATGTCGCAGTACTTGATTAACGGATTGGCCCCCACGCCACTGACACAGACCGCTGCTCCCACTGTCGCAAAAATAAAAGAGTTATAGCACAGCGTAACCGAAATCCCAAATCCCACACCGGCACTTACCTACAGACGTACTCCGGATGATGCAGTGATCGATTGTCGGACTGCAGTTCTCGCTAACCTCCAGACAGTAGTGCTTGTGGTGGGGTACCGTCGATGTCACGTCAGGCGAAAATTTCAACGTCATATGGCCCACGTAAGCGTGCTTGGCACCCTCCACGAACATCACCGTCGATTCCGATTCCCGTTCCAGGATGATCGACTCCGCCACATTTCCGGGCGCTGCTCCAATCAGCGCCACATCGGAATCGATTACCAGGAACTCTCCCCGATACGTTCCATGGTGAAGGAAGATCAGCGATCCATTGTTCTCCAATGGGCAGTTTTCGTCACCTCCTGCGCCACCCCCGGCAGTTCCGCCGTTGGTACTGGAACCGGAATTGTTACTAGAGCTACTATTGTTGCCATTACTACTACTGCTACTGTTGTTACTACTACTATTGCTTCCGCCCACCACGCCGACAGGATTGTTGTTGGCCGAATTCTTCTCGTCGACGTAGTCCAGCGCTGCCTGCACCGTGTTGAAGTACGATATACTACGGCCCTGGTACCTTCGATCCTGATAGCCGGGCCGCACGTGAATTCCTCTGTATAACTGTCGAAAGCTTTCCTTCCACGGGTTGGCGTAGTCGGAATCTTCCGGTTTGACAAAGATAAATTTGCACGGTTCTGGATTGAACAGTGGCAGGTCGTACTCGTAGACGCTCTGGTAGAGCCGCTTCCAAAGTTCCGTATCGTTGGCAATGGTCTGGAAGCGCTTGCACACTAGCGACACCCGGCAGAGATCCTGCTCGAGCAGGTAGGAAAAGATGGTTAACAGAACTTCGTCCGGCATCTCGTACTGCAGGTAATGAGCGGCCGATTGCATACAATGTGCAGACACGGTGGCACTATTGCAAGTAACGGTGGAATTGCCCGAACCACTGC
Source organism: Ochlerotatus camptorhynchus (assembly GCF_037179485.1). Classification (NCBI taxonomy): domain Eukaryota; kingdom Metazoa; phylum Arthropoda; class Insecta; order Diptera; family Culicidae; genus Ochlerotatus; species Ochlerotatus camptorhynchus. The sequence continues at coordinate 1,828,710 of NW_027040574.1, read as the reverse complement.
CGACGCAACTCCCGGAATTGCCCGCCGACGATACAGCCGTTTCTGTGCTGGTAGAGTAAGTACGTCTAGGTCGCTTCCGTGCCGGAAGCATGTAGGCAGCATTGCCATCGTAGGCTAGAGATTGATACTGATGCGATTGTAAGAGACTATGACTATTATTACTGCTAGAACTTGAGCTCCCACCGGAGGACGATGGTCCTGCTCCACTGGATCCACCGGAACTGCCAGACCCGGCCAGCCAGCTGCCCGAGTCATGTGCCGCCAGTGGCGATTTCTTTCTTAGATCATACGGCGAGTTTGAGTTCTGTTTGACCTCGGATAGGGCAACCGAGGAAATGGCATTCGAGGATACTGACGGCGACGACGAAGACGACGACGACGAGGACGCCACCGCCAGGGAAGATGACGAAGACGCTGCTCCCCCGGTTAGCAGTGACGAGGAAGGTACGGAAGAACATCCCTGTGATGAAGACGAGGTGGAGGACGACGGCACCGTCGACGACGAAGGTGGTGATGTGCTTGTACTTGTGCTGATTGGTATATTCGGATTGTTGGGGTTATTTACATTGCTGCCATTGGAGGAGGAGGAGGAGGAGTTGTTGTTGTTGTTGGTGTTGTTGCTGCTACTGCTGCCGCCACTGTTGGAGGAACTGGAAGAGGCGGGATTGACGGACGATCCGGAACCGGGTGCGGCGGCTAAGGTGGGACCGTTGTTCTGCTGGCCGGTTGGTGCTGCGCCCACGTTTGGGGCCGGAATGTTTTGACATGGTGGCTCGCAGAGTGCTGGAACGAATCAGGGAAGGTTGGATTAGTATGGTGATTTCTTGTATAGATTGTTTTTTTTCAGAATGCAAGAAACAATCACACAGATGTGGCTGGATTTAGTCCAGAGACGAAATCTTTAAAAAGAGGATAATTTATTTACATATTCATTTATAAATGTGTAGTTCGAGTGTATGCGAGAAATTGCCAATTTTGTGAAGGCTCTGGATGGGAATCACGTTGATATGGACGCAACGTACCGGGCTTCAGAGGAGAAAGCGATTTTCATCAAGTTCAAGTCGGAAGAACCAATGCATTATGAATTGCTGGATAACCCAGAGTAATTAGCTTTCAGCGAAGACAACATATCAACAAGACTGACAACTCTCTCGTTTTCTCATACGAACGCTATGAGACAGGCACAATCGCGTCATCTACCGCTCAAAGAGGATTTTCTGGTATCTGTTATGTTTATCTTAGAGCACCCGCACCGTAACGCAGTAACAGCACTGGGGGTTGCTATTCAAGTGCGGGAAATAACAATCCGCCTCTCGGTGAACAGCGGGTTGACAAATATAGCGGCACGATAGCAACCGGCCAAGCGTTGCTATCTATGAAATGTTTGTTTTGTTTTTCATTTGAACATTGTGATATATGAATGAATTTGGATGTGGGACAAAAATGTGGACCCAAGGGACAGCAAAGCATTCCTCTGAAAGACCCGGAACATCCATAAATGTGGAAAATTAGTAAATGATCTAGATTTTTTTAATCAACTTGTTGTTATGCTGCATGAATGAATTTGGATATGACACCAGTATGTGCACTCTGGTGGCCATGGAACGGTCCTTCGAAAGATCCAGAACATCCGTAAAGGGTGGCGATTCATAGAAAACATCCTAGAGCTCTGTATTTTTTAAATCACTTATTTTGATGCTACATTAATGAATTTGGATCTGGACCAGCTTGCGAAGTCTGCTGGCCACAATCCGGTCTTTCGGGAGGTCCAGGCCATGCGTAATAGTGATCAATTCATAAAAAAAAAGATTCAAGAGCTTCACGATTCACTTATTCTGAAGGTACATGTATGAATTAGGATCTAGGACTAGCATATGCAAACAGGTAACGGTGTGGTTCTCTGGAAGATTTTGAACATCCACAAAAGTAGACAATTCGCGTGAAAATCCTAGTTTCATTTGAACTTCCGTGAGGTTTTGAATCTTTCCAGGAGTTCATTATTTTTTTCTATTGTTCCGGAAATTTTAATCATATTTATAAAATTTCCTGAAGACCTCGTATTGTTTCTGAAGCATCGCAAAATTCATGAAATTCTTGAAATATCCCATAATTCCTTTGAACTCCTTGAAATATCCTGCAATTTTCTTTAAATAAATGCAACTGATATGAAGATCTATTATCATCTACGAAGTTCCAAGAACTTCGCAACATATAATGAAACTACCAAAAAATCTACTTCTCTGAAGGTCTCTAGACGTTCTTGAAGATTTCTGAACATTTTAAAAGATCTCGCGATTTTCTTGAACATAATCTGATCGTCGCTGAAGTTCCTGCATTTTTTTGGAACTCCCTTAAAATGATCTCACATTTTCCTGATGCTCATGTAACATCTGTTATGATTCTGAAATTTAAATAAAGGTCTTGGTACTTTGATGGAGTTTAGGAAATTCCCTGACTTTCTTGGAACTTCTTAAACATTCTTCAATTTCCTTGAAATTAGTTGAACTGTTCTTAGTTTCTCTGATCAATCTGTTTTGTCTGTTCTTCCTGAAGTTTTTGGATCCACTTTGAAAATCCTGAAGTTTGCCTGAAGTTCACCAAAATTTCCAGAAGTTTTCGGAACTTCCCTTTTGTTCCCGCAGGTTGCCTATAAAACTTCCTGAAAATCTCAGTACTTCTTTTCACTCCTCAGACTCTCCTGAAGATTTCTATTGTTTCCTGAAGCTTGCTGAAATTAATGGAACTGCCCAGAAGATCTTTAAACTTTCCTTTAAACATAGATCTGCTGTGTAGCTTTCTTAATGTTTTTAATTTCATTCTCTGAATTTTACTATTTACTATTTACTATCCTTAAATTTTCGGAACTTCTTGGTGGTTTCCTCTATTTTACTGAAATAAATGGAACTGCCATAAAGTTCTAGAAACGAAACTAAAGTTTTAGGAACGTCCCTCAAGTTCTCACAGTTTTCCTGATATTCATGGAACTGCCCTAACATTTTCAGAACTTACCCGAAGTTCACGTAACTTACTCATAGGTCACTGCCCTGAAGCTCTTGATCTTCGCTGAAGTAAATTGTCCTGAAATCTATTAGATTGCCCTGGAGCTGTCGAAACTTACTCTTAAAGATTTTTTAACTTCCCCACATTTCTATCAATCAGAACTTCTTAAAGGTTTCAATTTTTTCTGATGTTAATAGATCTACCGTATTAAATTCGACCAACCGAGCTTGATAAATGCACAAACTTAAATTTGTAATCTAGTAATGTGGGCATCCGAAATTGCCTTTATGCATTTTGGTGCGCAACTTTTATAAGATGAGCATACGAAGATCGATATTTCGATCACTTTTACGAATTGACCACTTTTATGGCTGTTCAGGATCTCCAAGAGGACAGTTTCGTGACCACCAGTGTGTGCATGCTGGTCCCTGATTAAAATTCATTCATGTAGCATCACAATAAGTGATTTAAAAAAAATCGCTGGTCTATTCGTATCTTTCAGAGGACCGTTTCTTGAGTACCTGGGTCTGTAGTTGGATCTTAACCTTCAAACTTCAGTCTTCGTCGTTAGGTATATCAATATTGTCGAAAAAACAATCACGAAACTCTGTGATCAATTTCAGTTCGAAGTTCGACGATAGTGAAGCTTTTCAGTCCTTGTTACTACAGCGTAATCCGAACAGCATTGAAGACTTTTCAGAAGTGGTATACGAAGCAGCAACAGCAACCATTCCAAAGACCAGCAGCGTTCCGGGGCGAAAAGCGCTTCGCCGTGTAAAGCGCCTTCCTATCGGACATCCCGATCGCGAGGACGCTCTCCGTCACTACCATGAGTCGCACAATCAATGCCGGCAAGAAATCCGTGTCGCCAAACGAACCAGCTGGATGGACTTTCTGGAAGGAATGAATTCGTCACAGTCTTCGGCCAACTTATGGAGACAAGTCAACGCCCTCAGTGGGAAACGGCGCATGACACCGCTCCACGTAGAGATTAACGGTGAAGCTGTTTCTGACCCTGCAATTGTAGCGGACGAACTCGGCTCGTACTTTGCCGATCTCGCAGCCATCGAGAAGTACGAAGACGAATTCAAGCGGAAAGCTAAGCCTTCGACGTCATCCATTGCAAGTTTTTCTGTTTCTTCTGACGCTGGAAACTCGGACATCAACCAGGCATTCTTCTGGCAGGAATTGCAGCATGCCCTCCGCTGCAGCAACGGAAAGTCGGCGGGTCCCGACGAAATCGGGTACCCTCTACTCAAGAGGTTACCAACGCCAGGCCAGCTACGGATGCTGGAGCTTTTCAACAAGCTCTGGCTCACCAACTCGTATCCAGCGTCGTGGAAAGAGAGCTTAGTCATCCCCATCCCAAAAGCCAATGAAACAACCCATGAAGCTAGCAAGTTCCGGCCAATAGCCTTGACATGCTGCATGGCCAAGGTCCTGGAGCGAATGGTCAACAGGAGGCTAAAGCATTTCCTTGAAGCCGAAAACCTTCTAGACCATCGACAGCACGCCTTCCGTCAAGGGTACGGAACGTCAACTTATTTTGCAACATTAGGGGAGGTTCTCAAGAGTGCCAACGATAGCGGTCTCCACACCGAGATCGTCTCGCTGGATATATCTAAGGCCTTCAACAGGACGTGGACGCCCCTCGTCTTAGAGCAGCTTGTCAACTGGGGGCTGTGTGGACCCATGGTCCACTTCATCAAAAATTTCCAGACCGATCGCTCTTTCAGAGTCGGAGTGGGCAACACGAGGTCCCAGCTTTTCAGAGAAGAGACGGGCGTCCCTCAAGGTTCAGTTATCGCCGTTACCCTCTTCCTTGTGGCCATGAACGGAGTTTTCGGAGGACTGCCGAAAAATGTTTACATTTTCGTGTATACAGACGATGTACTTATCGTAACTACCGGCCCAACAGCAGCACGCAACAGGATCAAGGCCCAGGCAGCAGTCTCCGCTGTAGGCAGGTGGGCCAGCGCGGTAGGTTTCCAGCTTTCGGCCATGAAAAGCGTCAGGTGCCACGTGTGTCCATCCCGGCACCGTGTCAGCGGGCCACCTATTAAAGTTCAAAGCCAGCCAATACCACTGAAGAAGACGGTCCGTGTTCTGGGGGTACTTGTTGACCGGTTCCTCAACTTCGAGCAGCACTTTAAGGCGATCAAGAACGACTGCTGCAGTAGGATCAACTTGATCCGCACTATCTCTCGCCCCCACCGGTCTAACAATCGTGACACTCGTTTCCGGGTTGCAAGAGCCGTCATCGATAGTCGCCTACTGTACGGTCTTGAGATGACGTGCATCGCCACCGAAAAGCTCGTGCAGATACTAGCACCAACTTTTAACACCTACGTTCGGATTGTCTCCGGTCTTCTTCCGTCAACGCCCGCCGATGCTGCATGCATCGAAGCGGGTATTCTGCCCTTCCGCCATCGTATAACCGCAGCAATTGCAACGAAAGCCGCTGCCTTTACCGCAATGACCACCGGAAATGACAGGATCTTTCTCCTCGATGAGGGGAACAGACTCCTCCGCGTGACTGCCAATTCGGAGCTCCCCCCAGTGGCCAAGGTCCACTGGTACGGAGACAAAAGTTGGCGCATATCTTCACCAAAAATCGACAGTCGGATAAAAAGCAGCGCTGAAGAGAACAATAGCCGCTAGGCTCGGACTATCCAACCCATGCCCACATATACACAGACGGATCGCTTTCCCGAGCCGGGGTTGGAATTGGAGAAGCCGGAATTTCAGCACCGATGAGTAGCAGCATACCACCACAATGCTCGGTTTTCTCCGCTGAAGCTGCGGCCATCTTTGTTGCCGTTACAACACCCTCGGACCGGCCCATACTGGTGCTATCCGATTCGTACAGTGTGATACAAGCCCTTACATCGGAGACCATGACTCACCCCTAGATACAGGGTATTGTGGAGGCCACACCTCCGAACACGGTGTTTTCCTGGATCCCTGGGCACTGCGGTATCCCAGGAAACAGCGAAACCGACAGCCTGGCAGGGTCTGGACCAGCTGGCCTCCGTTACACCGACGAAGTGCCACTACAGGACATAAAGCGATGGATAAAAATGTGGGAAGCCTGGGAAGCAGAGTGGTGCCAATCCCAATCCCTCTTCATCCGAAGAATCAAAGGAACGACGAGCAAGTGGACGAAGGTGGTTTCTCGTCTTAGGACAGGCCATACAAGGATCTCACATAGTTTTGGTGGGACGCAGTTCCACAGAATGTGCTACGTTTGCGGAACCACAGCATCGGTGGAACACATCCTATGCCTGTGTCCGCAATACCAACAACTACGGGAGCAGTACGCACTTCCCAACAGCATTAGGGACATACTGGGCGACGAACCTTCCACTTTAGCGACAGTTATTTATTTCCTCAAGGACGCTAGGTTATACAACAACATTTAGGTCCGTTTAACTTTGTTTTGGCTGACGGTACATCCCTACCGGACGGGGGATTACCCCTCCTACGGTGGAGCTCCGATCTCTTTCAAAACCCTACCTAACTTTGATGTACCAGATTGTTTTTTTTTCTTCTCGTTGCCTGTATTGTTAGTCTTTTTACTGGAATCTGTTTTAATTGCTTCTATTTGAGTACATGTGAATTGTAAGCCAACTCCGTAACAAAATTTGCTGGCGGAACCCCTTTCTGGGGCCTCCCATTTTATAGAGATGAACTAGCCAACGGCTAAAAATCTCTCTAATAAAGTAAAAAAAAAAAATAATAAAATAGCAATGGCTAAAGTTGTCAACCTAGCAACCCGAATAGCAACACATTGGTGCGGGTGCTCTTAGATATTCCGTTACCATTTTATTCCTTGATTTACTTTCCGTCGATCTTGTTTTCCGTACAGAGTACCAATACTACCAATGACCAATGATTTACCTAGGAATTGACCACTTTGTCAAGCAGTTTTGGCGTGACTTTCTACCAGCGATTTCACAAAACTGGACCAAATAATTTAAATTTTTTTTATGAAACGCACAAATGTTGGCTACTTTTCTCGAGGTTCTAGAAGAAAAAATCTCAAAATAATGTTTTATTTCAAAGTTCGAGTGGTAGTAAACGTCATTTTAAGTACTCGAATAAAATGGTTAATTCCACAAAAAAATTCTCCTATTTACTAAGTACTTTTCTAAAATTCCAATGGAATCCCTCTTGGAATGGTTTCGTAAATTCCTTGAAATGGTCCTCAGAATTCCCTAGGAAGTATTCTTTGAGTTCTCTAAAGATGATTACAGGAAGAACCTTGAAACTCTCTACAGTATTCTTTTGAAATTCACCTCAAAACTTTGTTGGAAATTTTCTTAAATCTTTCATCAAAACTTAATTTGAATACTCCTAGAAGTACTTTTGCAATAATGCTCAGAATGTTCATTGATTTATTTTCAGAATTCCCTTTGGATTCTCCTTCTTCTCTTGGAATTTTACTTACGTGTACCTTAAAAATTGATTTGAAGGTTTATTCAGAACTCACTTTGGAATTGCCTTGGAATACTCGACAGAATGATCTAATAAGGAGTTGCTTGAAAATTTACTCAGTACTACCATGGAACTCTCCTCTCACCTGGAGTCTGGAGCTTCTCAGAACCAATTTGAAAGGAATATTCAGATTTCACTTTCCTAAAAATTCATCCTTTGATATTCTTCTCAGATTCCCTTGAAATTATTCCTTCCTTGGAAATTCGTATCAAATTAATTAATTACAGTTCATAAGGTTTGAAACTTTTGCAAGAACCTTAATTTATTTGAAATCTGGGTTCAAGATATCTCAAAACCCAGGTCATGCGCGCATCCCAATTAACATTGCAGGTTTTATCGCGGTTTTATAGCACTATACAAGTCTAAATCATGGTCTACAGAACCCTCATAAAACCAAAATTGTCACTTGGGATTGCACAGTTTGTGGGCAAAAGCAGCGCGGGAGGAGGAAGACGAGGCTCGGTAGCTAAGTTTTCTGTTTACTGAGCAGAAGGTCGGGAGTTCAATCCCAGACTCGTCCCTTTTCTTGTATTTGTCACTATGCCTAACTCTCTATCCCCATTAGATTTAAATAAACAAATCTGAATTGGTTGGAAATGCTACTATGAGCATGAACATTATTTGTATAATAATTATGAGCACTATACAACAACTATACACAAACTATGCAAGTGTGACCATGGATGTGCTTATAATTTATTATACAAATAATGCCCATGCTCATAGATTGTCATCCAAGTGTGTCCGCGGCATTAGTGTGATAATTTATTTGCTAGAGAAAGTTTTAAAGAGGATAGGTTGATAGTTCCGCTGCGTTACCGATCGTATCACTTACCACAGTGGATCCAGATCAAAAATAACCCAACCCACACTAACACAACTTTCCTTCCAATGGCAATCGTAGAGACGCAGAGGTAACAACGGTTGTTCATACCTGTTCATACTAATCATCCTTCCCCTTCGTATAAGACAGTGTTGTGGAGGAGGCCGGCGCCCGTGCTGAATTATTGAACTTGCACATTGAAGATAGATAAGCTAATCCCAAGTGCCATCTATGTGGTTCTCTGAGCAATTTCCCTTGTTCTGGTTAGCAACTACGATATCCACGGTATTTCAAATAAAGCAGCGTGGGGAGGAGGAAGTTTGGTGTTATATTGCAATACGTTGGAAAAGATACTCAAAGCAAGGTAGTTATAATTAGAAGGCACCATTTAAAGGGACAAAACTTTCAAAATGACATTTGAATAACCTTAACCTTGAAGGATATTATCTGAGTTTTTGGAATTTATTCTATGTCCCCTAGTCTTGAATACTTATTTTCGTTCCAGATTCTTGAAGATTTCTCCAAGTTCAAGATTTCAAAAAATAATCTAAGTTCAAAGTATATAGAAATTATCCATATTTCGGAACCTTAAAAAATACTATTCAAACCTAAACATCTAAAGGTTTAAAGGTGTGTCTGGGACCTAACGTCCCATAGAATGCTTTTGAATATTGTTGACGTAGGACTACGTCTGTGATTTCTATATGGGGGTACACTTTGTGAAACCCGAAAATGGAACATGTAACGAAATTATGAAAGATTTTGAACGTTAATAACTCAGCTACCAACTGGACCAATTTAAATAATATTATCATCAATCGATCAAAAATATTTCTACGCATCTGTTAAAATTAAGACTTTATCATTTTTCAAAATGTCACTCTTGAAAATTGTAGCAATGTAAAATTATCACCGATTGCCTGCGAAAAGCGATTTCCCTAACACAGATTTTAAAGTGGAATTCCATCCGGTCTCACCAAACGGTGTTTATTCAATCACCGCGTGGTGAGTGATGGTATTCTCCAGTACACAACGAAAGGTTCCCCGCAAGCAGCTAGCTATCAAGGCTGCCCTCAACCGCTGATCGGATTCAGTTCCAATCACCGTGTGTGGTGGTGTCCAGTAGACTGATGCAAAATTTGAAATTTTCGCTCCACAGTGCTCAAACGGTTCCAAATTGGGCCCTGATTAGCCTCCCAAAATTTGAACTCATTTAGTTAGAAACTGACTTGGCACAAACCATTTGAAGTTTATATGGGAAGTACTATGGAGAAGCCATAGTTTCGGATCATATCTATATCAAAATTTATCAGTTCACTCTATTTTAGAAAATTATAGCTGAGCTTGTTGAAAATTTTCTCAGCCACAACGTTATTCAAGACCACTTTTCGATAAAATGTAAGGAACAAAAATTATTAATGATTCAAGTCACTGATGTCTTATGATTATGCTCAATGAACTGTTCAGCAGGCAACATTGGTGTTTATGGCGCGTAGAAAAGAGGACAAAAATCATGGCTACTATGTCACTCTACATAATACAGTGTTGCCCACAATAAGTTGCTTAATCTTGCCATAAGATTGTCAATCTCTTAAACAATTAATAACTATTTAATTTGACGTTTGGCTGAAAATGATTTTCTGCAAAGTTGTAGCTGATAAAAATTCCCATTAGAATAGCAATAGAATTTTTTAACAGTACAATATGTAAAAAAGGCTAGAAGACCATGAACAAAAAGTTTTGTTTTCCCATAGTAATTTCCATATAAACTTCAAATAGTTTGTGCCAAGTCAGTTTCTCATCAAATGAGTTTAAATGTTCGGAGGCTAATCAGGACCCGCTTTGAAACCGTTCGAACACTGTGGAGCGAAAATTTCAAATTTTGCATCAGTCTAGTGTCCAGTCGTCGGCATCAGCAGCAACAGCAGCAGTGCTTTCGGTGCGTGGCGTTGAACATTGTTCTCCAGTACACAACGAAAGGTTGCCTGCAAGCAACGAGCATCAATCGAAGGAGGAAGAAACCACACACTGGTGTGCCCAGGACCACAATGGCCACATCTATCCAGACATGTTCCGGGCAAGTGGCCAGTTTGTGATTGGGGTCGATTCCTTAAGTGGATTTTATCTATGTTCTCTATGAAACCGTGGGCAGGACAATGCTTTGACTGTCCCATCCTGGTGTTTGTGTGCGTAGAACACCCACTCCTCGCGCCTCTGCTGAAGCTAAATCCAGTCCAGAATTGCTCAAAGACTAACAGCAACTAACGAGAGGGATAAAGCTGATTAAATTATTATTTTTTTTAGAAATTCCTGAGAAGATTCCCTGGCGTACTTCAATATATTCTATTCTTAAAAATTTGCTTGACAAACGAATTTGAAAATTGCCTGAGAATTCCAGGTTAAATAAAATTCCCTGTAGATTTTAGGTTTTCCATTTCTTTTTCAGCTCAGTGATGGTAGTGGGTATTTGGTACAATAATAGTGACTTTGGTGACTAAAATAACGAAAAAAATAATGACTTTAAAGGCTGACTAAAAGTAAATTGGTACGCACAAAAAGACCTGTAATTCGTGATCCAATAAGTTTAAAAAGTCCATTAATGGTTGCTTTACAATACTTTTGTTAAAACTTCAAAGTTACCGCATTAGGTGGTTACATTTCTCCAGTTCGAACGAAATTTCGAACCTTTCTCTTGGTGGAGCCCATCAGCGCCCGCACAGTGGAAACGGACACGGAATCAGCGCATTCCTTCGGATTGTCCTGGACTGCCCGCCGCTTCGTCGAAGTAGCTGCTTTGAAATTGCCCAGTATTTTTCGATTGGTCGAAATTCCGGGCAATTCGGAGGATTCATTAGCTTGGGGACAAAATCGATCTTGTTGGCAGTATACCACTCCAGAACCATCTTGGAGTAGTGGTAGCGGGCCCAATCGGGCCAAAACATGACTTTGCTCCTATGCTTACGGACGAACGGCAATACACGCTTTTTCAAGCATTCTTCGAGGATGTGACGAATGGTTCCGTTTTCAGGCCACCAGGCTTACCAAATCATGGTCTTCTTCGCGAGCTTGTCGGCAAACACGAACTTGAATCGTCCCGGCACATCCCCACGTCCAGTCGCGATGTGAAACTTTTGACCGGGAAGCTGGTTAAAATCGAGTTTGACGTATGTTTCGTCATCGATCAAAGTGCAACCCTTGTGTTTCGTCAAAACACGGTCGTACAAGAGCCTTGTACGCTTTTTGGCCACCGGAAATCTGCTTCATGTGCCGGTTCGGATGTTTACTGGCTTTGTACGACTTGTATCCTTCCCTGGCAAGGATGTTCCGCACCGTTTGAAAGTTGGCGTTGTACCTTCTGGCCACATCTCGGATCGAAAGACCGGGGTTGGCTTTAAGGCACCTCAACACCTTGCTGTGCGCAGCTGACGATCCCTGGTTTCAGTTTTTTCGTAGGTCCGCTGATTCCTTCCCACACTCAGGGTTTCCTTGTAGGTTTTGAACAATCGACAAACTGTTGTTATCAGCATCTTCAGCACTTTATATTTCTTATATTTATTTCTTCTTTCGAGTTCCTTTGACGTTATTTATGAACGCGATCGACTGCTTTGATCAAACTTGCACCAGTTGTTCTCTATAGAAGTGTAAACAAACCACTGTCAAAGACTTTCGATTCCCAACACTAAAGGCGTGCTAGCGGCGCGCGAGGGGCGTACCAATTCACTTTTAGTCAGCCTTTAAAACAAAAATGACCAATAGTCACATTTATTGATCGAAACGATATGAAAGATATGGAACCAATCGATCGTTGATTGCGACCTGCGTTGAGAAATATTATAAAGTCACAACCCACTATGAGCATTTTTTAAGCTTCTTTAAAATAAAGCAAATGATAAAAGGGCACCATAAACTTATTTTCAAAAAATCACTATTAATTGGGTTGTTTAGGCGTATTGATGAAAATACATACATATTCGCAATCTGCATTAAAAGTAGAACCGAAATTCAAAATTTCATCCATTTTGGTCCACTGGAACTATTTTAAATAAGTGCGATTACATTATCCAAAAAAATACCATCTTAGCGCCCCTCGGTGCGCCTTTCTATGTGAGCGAGCTGTCAACTAATAGATCTAGTGGCAAGAATTTAAAAAAAAATCTTGATATAATTATCGATAAAAATATCCGGTATGTTTTACAAAATTTAACAACCCAAATGGGTCCTTTAAGGGTATTGAGGTAAATGCATATTCGTAATCTGCATTAAAAATGGAACGCAAATTCAAAATTTCATCAATTTTGGTACACTGGAGCTATTTTAAATAAGTACGATTACATTTGAAAAAATCACCTTATTAGCGCCCCTCGGTGTCACTTTGTATGGGAGTGAGCTGTCAGTTTGTTAGTTTAGTGTTTAGTGTGTAGTGAAGTTATTATTTTGCTTTAAATCTTGATTTAAAAATCGAGTTGCAAGTGTGTGGGTTTGAAAAAAATATCACTGTGTTCAGAAAACGAAGCAATACATTTTTCAAAATTAAAGAACCCCATTGAAAAAAAAATTAAATGCTCAGTTCATTTCTAACTTCCATTTCCTCATTTTGCTGCCTAGATTTTTTTAAAACAAAACTTTTACTTAGTTGAATTTAGATTCAGATCGCGAATTGGTTTATTAGAATGAAGGCATTCTGAGGATAATTTCATGAAGTTTGTGAAAGACGACGAAATGGGGAAAACGGGATGCTAGAATAACTCCAGGATCTCAAAGAAATTCGGAAAATAATTCCAGGAGAGGTTACCAAACAAATTAAGGGGAGAAATCTAAGGAATTAGTGAGGAGAAATGAAAATGAATTCTTAGGAGACTTCCAATGTGAGTAGAATTCCAACAGGAAAACTGAAATGAAATCAATGAAAATTCAGAGATTTTTTCCATAGGATTTCTTACTGAGGAGAATTTTATGGCATTTCTTAGGAAAACTAAAACAAAATTTGAAGAATATTTCAATGAAATTGCGATAAGTATTCTAACTATGTTCTTGTGATATTTTTTTTAGAGAATTCAGAGAAGCGTTCCAAATGAATTTCTGGAAGAATTCCATTAGGGTTTCAGGAGAATACGAGCGAATGATGAGGAGAACTCCAAGCGAATTTTCAAGAGAAATCTCCGTTGAATAAGGAATGGACTATTCTGAGTTCTTCAGAACTACTTGAAAGTTCCCAAAATATCTCTGAAGTTTACGAAACTGCCTTGAAGTTCTTTTGTACTTTGAGAAATTAGCCTGATGCTCGCAATACTTCTCATATTTTTTTTAACTTCTCTAAACTTTTTCGGGCTTCGTAAAGTTTTCACAATTTTCCTAACGATCATGAATCTTCTCTTAAGTTTTAACAATTCACTGAATTGCTCTGGAATATCTCTGTTTTGAAGATATCTGTTCATTCTTGAACTTTTTTTTTTAGATCTTCATTATTAATATTAATATCTTTCTTCAAGTTTTCGAAACTTCTCTAAAGTTTTTGCAGTTCTCATGAAGCTTGTTGTACTGCCCTGAATTTAATTAAATTGTCTTAAAAATGAGAAAATCTCAATAATTTTCTTAACATCTCTAAAGTTCTATGAAAATCCGGGAGTTTCTTGAAATTTGCCGCTAATTTAGTTAAACGAATGGAACTGAACTCCCTTGTACTTCCCCTCGTTTTTGGAACTTTACTAAACTTATTTGAAATGCTCCCGAAATGTTCATAAAAGTTCCTTAAGTTCTCGGATCTTCCCTTAAGTTCCATAGACTTTTATAAACTTCTCAAAATGTTTCTGAAGATCTCTGTACTTCTGTGAAGTTTTCGAAGTTATTCTGAAATTTCAGGAACTTCTTTATGCTCACGCAACGAAATAATTAATATAGTTCTATGATTTGCACTGCACTTCTCAAGATTTGACTGAAGTTCAAATTATCGAAACTAATTAATAGTTTCTTCAATAGTTAGTCTAGAGTTTCCTGATGGATTCCTTTAACTATCTAGACTGCCCTGAATATCTTATTATTATTTTTTAAAGAACTCATCATTTTACTGGAATTTAATGAGTGCCTTTAAGTTTTATAATGTTTATAAACGCTCACGGAAGTTTGTCTTAAAACAAAAATTTTCCCTGGAAAGCCTGGACATCCCTGATGTTTTCTATGCTTACCTTAACTTCTCTAAATTGATCTAATGTTTCGGTAAATTTTCTGATAAATATTTATAATTCCCTGAATCTTCTCAAATTTTCCGGATCAATCATAGAATTCCCGGAATATCCCATAATTCCTAGGAATTCGGATGTTATCTGATCGTCCTCGAAGTACTCGGAACTTCACTGAATATAATGAAACAATCTAAAAATATCTAAATTTCGTAGCGACCGGAATTTGTTGAAAATATCGGTGCTTGCTAAAAAATTTCGCATTTTTTTAATTAATGAAACTTTGTTGATGTTCTCTAATAAATAACTGCAGAAATTTTATCTAAGTAAACCAAAGTTTCCGGAGATTCTCTGAGTTTCTTGAAGCTTTTGTAAGGTTTCTGCAATTTTCTTGAAATTTTTTTAAACTGCCTTTTAATTCACTGATCTGTCTTGATGTTCTCGAAGCTTCCCTAAAGCTCTCAATTCTAATGAAGATCTCGGTTCTGCTTTAAAATAAATGGAATTCTTGTGAATACCCTTAAATTTTCCTGGAATTCTCTGGGTTTCTGTGAAGTTCTTGAAATATTTCTGAAGTTTGCATAAATTTTGTGAAGGTTTCTGTACTGAAGTTCTCGGAACAGCTTAAAGGTTCTCGATTTTATTTCAGCACGTCATGGAACTATCCTGAATTTGTCTAAACTCACGCTTATAGATTTTTTAACCCATCCAAAAGTCTTGGCTTAAGTTTCGGGGACTTCCCCTTAAGATCTCTGGAATTCCTCAAAGATCTCTAGATCTAGCTTTTCTGAGATAAATAGAACTTCCTAAAAGTTTCCACAGTTTTGCTAGTACGAAACTTCCAGACATTAAAAATGTTGAGATCTTAGACTTACTAAAATAAAGTAAGTGTTCAAAGACGATTAAACCACAAACGAAGTGACAGACGACTAACTGGCGAAGAAATCCATTAAAATAATGTGGTTCACTGTAATAGAATTTTCTTAGAAGCTTGTGCCATCATCCACCAGATGGGTTAGTTTTTTTGTTTTGATTTGAACAAAGTTGATTTTGTGTACAATGATTCTTTGACAGTGTGCAAAGAGTGCGTATCATTTTGTCATTTTTTTATGCATTTCAGTCTTGAGTAGAGTGAAAGAGATAGAACCAAAACATTCTAATACATTTGGTGAAAATGCTAGTACAATCCAGTAGTAGTGTTGCCATGTGGTACAATCCAGTAGTAGTGGTGTTGCCATGTGGTACACTGAAAAATTGAAATAGCAGGTTAGTCACCAAAGTTTTCGAGCCGCTCCGTCTGTCACTTCGTTTGTGATTAAACGTCAGAAAAACTCTATACAAAGTCGTAAACTTCGAATTATTCAACAATTAAAACAAAATTAATTCACGTTAAAATAGTGACTAATTACAAGAAAAAGTGACTTTAGTGACTTGGCCTTAAAAAAGGAGACTTTTAACGTAGGACTACGTCTGTGATTTCTATATGGGGGTACACTTTGTGAAAACCGAAAATGGAACATGTAACAAAATTATGAAAGATTTTGAACGTTAATAACTCAGCTGCCCCAGGACCAATTTCAATAATTTTATCACCAATAGATCAGAAATATGTCTACGCATCTGTTAAGACTTTATCATTTTTCAAATGTTCACTATTGAAAATTGCCCGAATGTGCAACTGTTGCTGCGAAAAGCGATTTCCCTAACACAGATTTCAAAATTGAATTCCATCCGGTCTCACCAAATGGTGTTTATTAAATCACCACGTGGTAAGTTGTGATGTTCTCCAGTACACAGCGAAAGGCTCCCTGCAAGCAGCGAGCTGCAGCCCACATGAGCATCCATAGAAGGAGGAAGAAGCTGCACCACCACTAATCGGAATCAGTAGCTCTTCGTGAGTTGCTGTGGGCCATCTATGCCAAGCGCGTTATACTAAAAAGTATAAACAGAGAGAACCCTGCGCAAATTCATATTCCTACACAAAACACAAGCTCCTGCTGCAGTGAACAAATAAGATTTATTATATAAGACCACGTAGTCCTACGTCACCATTGCGTACAACAACCCCTTGTAGTTTTTAGTGACTGGCTTGAAAAAAATAACCAAGTCACTAAAAAGTTTTTTTTTTATATCGGGTAAATGATGGCTTCGGCAGACATCGACTGTTTTCGGCAACCACAATTTAAACTTGAATTTCTCTGTATTTTCTCACTAAAACACTTCGCTGAATGTATTTAAACGATTCCTTAGTCTTTCAGGTTCAATCCTAATACATTTTCACGACTGTTAAGCCAAATGAAACATAAGCACATGAAAATACGGCTGATTTCGAGTTGCCGATAATAGAACAACTGGTTAACACGCAGTTTAAACCAAAAGGTTGCCGAAGTAAACCAGGCTGCCGACAATAGTCACACTCACCTGAGAAGTTTGGAGCGCCTTAAAAACGTTTTCAAACCGTTTTGGACAGTTCTGTCGATTGAAATGGATAGAGTAGCTACACAGCTAAAAAAAAGTAGTGTAAATTTCCGTTACTATGATGCACATAAATGGAGCGTCATAAATCATACAAATTTACATTATAAATCGTGTAAATTTATGAGACATGTCATGCAATATTCCATATATTGTATGCAACTTTCCACCTTTGTTTGCAAATTTCTTGCAAGCTGCTAGTTTACGTGAAAAGGAAGTTTACATGCATGAATGTTTGCATGCATGGATGTTTACATCACCAGTAAAATTCAGATTTTTTTAGTGTGTAGCAGCAGATAAATGTAAACAAACAAACACGTCATATGTGTGCGTGACACTGAGGAAATGCTAATAGAAGTGCGGAAGCTGCTTAGATTGCCGAGAATACGTAAATTCCCCTCTTTATTAAGGAGACTTTCAGTCACTAAAAAGTGACTCGCTACCAGCTCTGAATATTGCGAATTTTCCACCAAACTGGACAAATAGACGTTTTTAACGCGTGCGGTAAAAGTTTACGGCAAATCGATTTGTTATCTTCGGGCACTTATTTCTTATGAAGCAAAAAATAAATGCTCCGAAGACAACAAGTCGATTTAACATAAACGTGCACTTTTATCACACTTTGTGCCTTTTTTGGAGCAGTCCAGTTTCAGTTACAACCAACAATACTAATCCTCAATCATCAACTACCAGTGAGGCTGTTGCACAAAACAAGAATACCTGTAGGGTAAGTGCACCAGTTTTGGCCATACATCAGAAAAATTAATTCGCAATTTTCGTGCATTTTGCGGGGAACATTTCAAGATCAACAATTGACAAGGCCTCAACTCCATTTTAAACAAACCGTTTAAGGCCATTTTCTAGCGAACCAAAACCTACATTCGCAAAACAAAATCACAATCCGTTAGAGGAGAATTTCCCCTACCTGTTCATTTTGTTATTTCACATTGGCGTACTTCGATTCGCAACAAAATGGCCTTACAAGGTTTTGTTTACAAAATGGAGTTGAGGCCTTTTCAATTGTTGGTCTTGATTTATGTGTTCGCCGATTAGTGTGATTTGAATCAACAAACAGCTCAAGATTTCGGACTTGCAAACAACGTGAAATAGGATTAATTTAGTAGGTCATCAAAATTCGGAAGCGATTTTCACGATATGGTCATTTCGGAGTTACACCCTTTTCAAATGTTAGTCTAGATTTATGTGTTCGCCGATTAGTGTGATTTGAATCAACAAACAGCTCACGATCTCGGACTTGCAAAAAACGTGAAATCTCGCGCAACACGAGAAAAGGGCCTATCTTTGTTGATTGATTCTCTTCATCGATTTTCGCTTTTGCGAATAACCAGACTGCAGATGAATTTCCCATTCAGTATGTTGTTTCAGGCGCAAGCTAACATCATCTTCTGTCGACCTGTGCTGCGAGCTTAGCGCGAAATTCGTTTATGTTGCCTTGGTAAACCAAAGGAGAAACTCGATGAAGAGAATCCATCAACGGGGATAGGCCCTTTTCAAATGTTAGTCTAGTAATATTGACAAACCATGGTGCATTTCCCCTACTCACATATTGACATTTTAATATGTTGTTTTCGTACAATCATTCATCAATAATAATCTTTGCGTCCTTTGCTCAGCTCTCCCCCTCTCGGTCTCTCTTTCGTCATATCCGTTCCATCCCCAAAGGCCGAAGAACCAGAACTGGATTTTTATTTTTGTTTTCCCTCGGCAGAGATCTTGTTTTGTTGAACTGCTGCCTTTTGAATATTCGATTTTTTTCCTTTTTTGCTTCATTCTTGTGCCTATCCTCTCGCCTTTTCGTGTTCGGGATATGTGTATGTGGTTGAACCTAGTCACTCACGTACCTTTTATTGTAGTTTTTTTTGTTTCTCCTCAATGTGGGTATGTTATTTTTCAACTCGCATCTCGCTCTTCTCTCCGGATTGTACTTTGTAGTCGTGAGTTGTGAACTTGTTTTCGGTTAAACTTCTGAACTTAATGTGTTGTTTTTCACGGAGAGAAAATGTTATCCCACTTGCATGGCACTGTGCATAGAGTATGCAGATGCAAACTGCAATATATGGTGGAATTTTATGGAGCCAAAGCAAAGGAACAGGACAAAAGCTTTCCCGTTTGCCGATGCGGTCATCCCCGTACCTACCTATATCGATTAGAGATCATTCTGATTATTCTAATGCACTTTTCTGGCGTGTCAGAGCATATGTGCACTGTTATTCGGTCACAGCGCGATATTCTAAACATGTGACACGAAAGGAAATGAGTCCACTGGGAGCGCCGATAGCAAGCCATGGCTCTCATTATTACATCCTTGTCCGGTTTCGGCTTACTAGTAGTAGGCTACGTATCAGCCTCGCGCAAAAGACAAACTCAACCTCGGTTCGACTACCTGGCTACTGCGATGCAAAAGGTTCCCAACAGCAGACTGGTCAGAAGTGCACATTTTTTCGTCCGTTTCCATATCCAAGGCAAACAGGATCTTGCAGATGTACAGTTATTGTATGGGTTTATCGCATAAGGGTCGGCAAAGGTTAGGTATGACGAAAAAAAGGCACCATGTGCTGTTACCTGACGATTTTAGTTCTAATGCTGCCGAGACCCAACGACTATAAATATGAATTAGCATTCCTTCTTCTAAATCTGTGCTCTTTCACTTAAACTCAAAGTATCAGCACTCTGTGTGTACATTGCCGCTGAAGCAGAAGAAAGCATTTCGTGCGTAGTAGAATTTTAGTATAAATATAATAATTAATAAAGATTCTATTTTTAATTCACACACCGCACGCGCATCGTCCAAGCCAAAGCGGCCGCTTTTCGGTGTCATCAGCATCCATGCAAACGTCGCGACGACAGCGGCAGGTTTTTCACCTTCTTCCCTGCGTCTTACAAACTACCCCTACCTCGGTGCTGTATTCTCTACACATCATAAGGCAGCGAGTGGTTTCGCTGATTCATTCATAAATTTCCATCCGCCACTAGTGCTTGTGATGAAGTACGCCAACTACTACGACTAGAGGAGGTCGTCAGAGTGATTACCACGTTAGGCATGTCATACCTGCCTTGCGCAAGCTAGAAATGTCACAGTTCAAATGCGTGGTAGAATTGCTGAATCGATTTGGAAGCTGGCAGTGGTACACCGTTGAACGTTTTGCTTCGTTTGTTGTACATGCCAACTTAGTATTTAGTACTGACTGTACTACACGGCCAGACAAACCATCAACATTTGTCTTAATTCACGAGTTACAAACGGAAAGGGCCAGGTAATTAGTTCAAGCAGTAATCGGGATGTTGTTATGATTGGTAGCAATGTGTGATGGAGACTGCAACCATCTTGATATCTTGTAATGTAAGATAATCATCGCAGATTGGAGAACTAAGGACACGATTGATGGAATCCATTTACCATACAATTTGCTTTACCACTTCGCATTTTCACGGGCCCACGTCTGGAGATCTACAAAATGTACAAAGTTTAAAATGAATCTACATGTTTGTTGCAAATAAGCAAGCATCGCGTTTAATTTTCAGACCTGGATGACTTCTGGATGGCGAAAAAGGGATTCCGTGAACCTTGTCCTTAATGCGATGAAGTTATCATAGAACGAACAATGTTTAATCCATCCCCTAATATACACTTTCATCATTAGGATGCTAGCTAGAATCAGTTTCTTACCTCAGTCAAGTTTTCTCATAGACATAGTAATTTTCTCACCCTTGGTAATTACTTTTCTGGTTGTTTCCGGATTTACCACTAAGGGGCATATGAAACACTTGTCTTTAATCCCGATTAATCCAGGGCTTTGGAACATTATATTAGCTCAAGGTGGCCAGTGAATTTTCATTTTGAAATTCCCGATTTTTTCCCGGTTTAAGTTTTCAATTTCCCGGTTGTTAGTATTCAACAAAAAACGAAATTGAACGTATTTTAGCAAACGTGCTGAAAAGAATTTACTGAAAGGATAAAAAAGTGATTTGAGAAGAAACTTTTCTTCAAAATTTGTGATTAATAGCAATCTTCGTGATGCGAGATTTGGAAAAAAAATAATTAAAATGTGAGATTTTGAAAAATTTTCAAGATCACAGATTTGAATACAATTATCATACTTATGACTCGTGGGGTCATAATTGTCACGCTCTGAGATTTGGAAGCATTTTAAGGGTTATAACAAATTACAGGCCTCCCTTAGCTCAGTCGGTAAAGGCGCAGCTACAAAGCAAGACCATGCTGGAGGTGGCTGGGTTCGATTCCCGGTCCGGTCTAGGAATTTTTCGGGTTGGAAAATTTCTCGACTTCCCTGGGCATAGAGTATGATTGTACTTGCCACACAATTATACTAATGCAAAAATGGTACAGGCATCGAAAGCTCTCAATTAATAACTGTGGAAGTGCATCTAGAACACTAAGTTGAGAGCACGCAATAAGCTAATATGCGATATGCAATAAGCTTGAAATGCGAAGAAGAAGAAGAAGAAGAACAAATTACAGAACAATCTGTAGAATCTTGCGGACAAACCCTTGAATTTTAAGTAACATTTAAAAGTATTCAAAGTGTTGATTTGAAACAAATATAGAGAAGGATTCCAGAATTATTATCACATGAAGTCCTTAGAAGTTGTTAGATGAATTTGGAGGGATTTCTGTAGAGAGGAATGCAAGTTCTAAATTAAATTGGAGGTAATTTTAGAAGATTTCAAAACGAGTTGTGAATAACAAAACTTTAAGGAAAATTCCTACGTGATTCTGAAGAGCTTTGTATGGGGATCGTGAGGAAAATGACCGATGAATTTCAAGAAAAATTCCAAGAGAATTGTGATCAGATTTCAACAAGAAACAGAGTTCTAAGAGTTTTCTGGCAATAATTTGCTGAAAATTAGAAAAATCTTCAAAATACTCCAAACGGTTTCTAAATAAAATTTCGAATAATTTCTACTGTTTTGAATAGTTAAAATAAATGTTTGTAAAGATTTTCAAAGGAATCAAAGTCTCCGATTAGGTTCAAGGGAATTCTAAGAAGGATTCCAATTAAATTCTCAGAAAGGGTTTCAAGGAAATTCCACAAAGAAGTCAACGGTAATTATTACGCGGAGTGTTTTCTGTTTAATTTCCGAAGAATTGCAAGTTAATTCCCGGAAAAGAATAATTTAGTTTCGGTCTTTACAAATATTTGTTTCCAAAGTCCAGCATCTTCAATATTTTCTTTCAAGGACCATGCACTTTACATCTGAAATTGAAACGACAAAAAACAATTTGCAATTTGCTGAGTGATTAAATTCTAAAAACAATAAGACGGGAAACTGAAGAAAATTATGCAGCAAATAGAGCAAGACGTTCATTTGATAAAGGATCACTCTGTTTTAATGGTTTATTCTGAAATTCTGGTGTAAAAATGTGTTCCTATGGTATGGTCAATTTATTTTTCCCGGTTCTCTCGTTAAATTCCCGGGGTTTTTCCCGGTTACTTTTCAAATTCCCGGATATTTCCCGGTATTCCCGGTTTGCTGGCCACCCTGTTAGCTGTATTTCTAATGAGCAGGTTTTTAGTTTACTTGGTATTGTCCCCCATTGGTGACATCCCAAGTCAGGGTGGCCAGTGAATTTTCATTTTGAAATTCCCAGTTTATCCGGTAAAATCTCATAAAAAATTTCCGGATATAGTATTCAGCAAAAAAACCAAAGTAAAGCTGATATCACACTGTTTGCCAACACGTCAAATATTTGACTCGTGAAGTTTTGCCAAATATTGCTTCTTGTCATACATGTTTGCCTAAGCCATTACACTTATCTGATATTTGGCAAATATTTGACCTAAAAATATTTGAACAAATGCTACAAAATGGTTATTTGACCAGCTATTTGTCAAGATATTTGTTGAAATATTAAATTGATTGCAGTTTTCATAGTTTATTTATTTGGCCATTGATTTTATATTTAATTAATGATTGTATTTGGTTCAATTTAATTTGTGTCAAGAAAGCTTTTTTCATTTTATTATTTTCTTTATTATCGGGATTTTTAGCCGTAGGCTAGTTCATCACGTTAGATTGGAATAGGTTAGGCTTAAGGCCTGTTTCAGAAGAAGGTTTCAATTTGACATTAACGTACCATACAACTGGCTCTGATTACCCGCCGAGAGAGTCTGGCCGAGATACCCCGATGGCAGAAAAAAATAGAAACTATACGTTGTATAGTTGGGATTCCAGACGTTCTCCGGGAGTCCGTGTTGTTCGCGTAGCTTCTGGAATTTCGGGCAGACACACAGCACGTGTTCCACTGAGGCGGGGATGCTGCAAATTGGACATACCTTGCGGAAAGGTCCGGTCCGGAGTCTTGAAGTGATTCGCTGGTCCTTATACTTGTGGCTGTCCAGCCAGGGTCGTACGGTATCCTTGATCTTCCTCAGGAAAGTGGTCCGCGACTGGAGCCGTGCTTCCATGTTTGTGTTCGTAATCCAACGCCTGACGTCTAAGAGGGGTACGTTCCTGGTGTAGCGGGCACCAGATGGGCCAGATCCCGCCAGTCTGTTCGCAGTCTCGTTTCCAAGAACACCGCAGTATCCGGGAATCCACGTAAATACGGTTGAAGGTGGGGCGTACCGTGTAATGGCTTGTATCCAGCGCCTGGACGACACTGTGTGAGTCCGTTGACACGAGGATCGGTCGATCTACCGGAGTGATGACTGCATCTAGGATGGCTGCGGCTTCCGCAGAAAAGACGGAACATTCATCCGGTAGACTTTGACTTATTGCAGTGTTCGGTACTGCTACTCCGATTCCAACTCCAGTCTGCGACCGCGATCCGTCTGTAAAGCGATGAACGTGCCCCGGATAGACCGACCCGAGAAGCTTTGTAACAGAACGGAGTTATCTCCGGCTTGGAACCCCCTTTTATCCTATTATCTATTTTGATAACATTTAATCGCCAACTCTTCTCTCCATGCCAGTGGATCCTGGCCACCGTGGGGAGGTCAAAGTTGGCTGCCAGTGGACCTACATTAATATATGGGTCATTCCAGCTCAAGTTGGTACACCACCTGTGTTCGATGTCACCGATTTGGGCCAAACTTGGCCAAAACGCTTATTTTGGCATTCACGTTCTAAGATCACGAATAGCTTATTTGGTTGTGGAGTAATCTCTTCTGAAAGTTGAATTTTTTAAAAATCTCGAAAATCCAGGGTTGTAGCCCATAAGGTTCTAGGCACTTTAGAGCTAAATCAAAAAAGGCGTTTATTCGGAATGCCAAAATAAGCGGTTTGACCATGTTGAGTTGATTCGATGAGTAATTATCTTTTCCATCGACACTCTGCACATGCAGGGCTGGTAGTGCTGATGCGATATAATAGTAGTGACTGTAGTGACTAAAATTACGAAAATAGTGACCAAATAGTGACTTTTATATAGTAAATAAGTAACCAATAGTGACATTTAAATGGTGACTCAGAAATTCAAATACGTTTTGATATTGAACTAGTCTTACCGGCGCCGGTGGTGTAGTGCTAAGCGAGACTGCTTTCTCACCTCAATGGGTCTGGGTTCAATCCCAGTCGAGGTCGGTGGGATTTTTCTGAGGCATAAAAATCTCTGGTCACGTCTTCTTTCGGAAGGGAAGTAAAGCCATTGGTCCCAGCCCATGCGTGTGTTGAATTGGTGCGATATCCTACGCAGGTGTCGAAGCTGCCTTCATGCACATTCGGTTGCCGTCAATAAATGGCAAGCGATGTCCGTCGATGTTGGCACTAGATTGCGGTACAGAGACCGACATTAAATAAAGGAAAGAAGATTGAACAAATCTCAATTTTTTGTCATGGAACCTAAAATTACATTTCATAAATTCCTCTAATTATATCGAATCTCTCAACAGAATCTCCTGTGAGGACCAATTGAGGTGATTTGATTAATTTTCTTTTAATTACGTTATACATGATGCCCAGAAAATAAAAATTTGAAATTTTTCGGATTTTCTGGAGTTTTGTAAATTTTACTGGTTGTGAAATATACATTTAAACTAATGTATATTATTATTTATCTTTATTATGGAGGCTTTCAGCCTTTTGCTGGTTCGCCTCCAAACTAATGTATAAGCCAATGATGCCATTAGGTTATATACACAGCAAAAAAATAATTTTGATATCACATCAAAGTGGATGCACTACAATCATGTCGAAAATTTCATGTAATTTTTATGACCACATAAATAAACAAATGCAGTAAAAGCAGCGTAATGTCAGTTCATGCATTGTATTAATGATAATTTTGTCCTTTTTAGCAAGTAATATTACACTATATTTTCGACATGATTGTAGTGCATCCACTTTTACGTGATATCAAAATTATTTTTTTGCTGTGTAGGGCTAAATGGATCATTACTCCAACAGCAGTATTATATTTACCTTGATAATTTGCTATCCCTATTCTTTTAAACTTGCCTCTGAAATAAGCTGAACAAAAATAATATTGCATTCTTGAAATACTCTGCAGAACAATCCACAAAATTTGAACTTCTAATGTTTCTTCCAGAAATTCCCTGAAGGTTCATTTCAAAATCCATTTTAGAACTCTCATGCAATTAACATCAGAAATGTTTTAAATTTCTTCTCTGAATGTTCTGAATTTTGCGTTCCAATCATTTAATATCAAAAGTGATGCTCGTATGTGACACCTCCTAAAGTCTTAAACCAGCTTTAACTAAAGGGCGAACACGAAATTATTGCGACACCGAAAATGTCATGCCAATTTTCTTATAATGTTTAGAATCAAACCAAAATTTTAGGGTAGTTTTATACATATATTTACTTCAAAAATCAAAAGAAAAGTTAATCGATGGAGCCTTGAGTGTAAAATTGAACGCATTTTCGCTTGATGCTCTCCATCAAAGTCTTTACAGTGTCATCCGGTACCAGTTTCTCAGTTTTTTTTTCCATTTTCTTAACATGTCCTTCTCGTCTTTGACTGTCTTCTTGCTCTTCCGAAGTTCCCGCTTCATTATTGCCCAGTACTGCTCCACCGGGCGCAGCTCCGGACAGTTTGGCGGATTCATGTCCTTTGGAACAAAATGGAAAGAATTGGCCTCATACCACTCAAGGACACTTTTAGAATAGTGGCATTCTGGACGTAGCTCTGCGACATGCCGATCTTTTTAGCCAAATCACGACTTGAGACGTTGGGATTTGCTTTAATCATCCGCTTCACCTTTCCCTCCGTCTTTTTGTTCTCCGGTCCCGGTTTTCTTCCAGCTCCTTTGCCGTGGTCCAACGTCAACCGCTCCTGGAACCGCTTCAACACTCTGGAGACGGTTGAATGGTGAATGTTCAACATTTTTCCCAACTGCCGGTGCGACAGGTCAGGAAATTCATTTGTTCTCTCAACTCGCGTTGGTTCACTTCCATTTTCGTTGAATCGAAAAACACGACTTCGAGTTTGACAGCATGTACACAATACACATCAATGAGAAAGTGTGCAAAATTTGGTTGATTTTTACCCAATGGTTAAAAAGTTATGCCCTGTTGAATGTGTCGCAATAATTTCGTGTTCGCCCTTTATATGGTTAAACCTGGTTTAATATTTAAACGGAGATGATCAAATTTGCATCAGAACACCTACATTTACATGAGATTTTCGCAGTGTGTTGTTTGTATTCTTCTCTGAAATATTTTGGTGTGATCTCTAGAATTCCTTTGAAGTTTTCTTCAAATTTTCTTTGGATTTTTTATTAAACTTTCTAGATAATTCTAAAAGACTTCCGAAAATCTAGCACAGACCGGTATCCTTGAATAATTTCCAAAGTTCATAATTTATTTTCGGAAAAACGAAGTTTTATTTTCCCCGATTTACAGTGTTTTACACGGTTTTTTAACATTTATTGATTTTTTTTTCCGGTCACCTTGGTTATAATTGTTTATTTTTAAACAGATATGCATATTTCTACTGTAGACTTCCTTAGTGCCAAGTACTCAATTTAAACATTTTGATGATGTTCTTCACATGGGAAAAAAGTTACTTAAGTGACTATTTTTAGAGAAATAGTGACTTTAGTGTCTTTGTGGTGCAAAAAGTTACTTTTTAGCGACTGACTTAAAAATGGTGACCTAGTCACTAAAAAGTGACCTGCTACCAGCCCTGCACATGTCACGTGGATAGCTGGATAGAGGCTCTAGGAACCAACCGAGGTAAAACAAACGTCGGCGGCTTTATCTCCGGAACGATGAGTTCAAAGTGCAGAAGGTTGAGGAAATCTCCTCGTTAATCATGGGAAGCTTCGGGTTCCATGGACTTCCTTGAAAAATCCAACGGATATCCCAGTTCAAAGAAACTATCCAAGAAGTCATATGAACTCCTCCGATCTTGTTTTGTTTGGATCAAACAAATCCTTTTCTCCAGTCTATTGTTATGGTGTAGTTTGTTTTCTCATAAAAAATCTGTGTCAAATAATACGCCGCATCGAATTATTTTTTTTCTCTATTGGATTTTATTCAAACCGATTCTGAAGGAACTTGTCCGGGAGATAAAAAAAAGAAGCCCACATATAGGGGAAATGGATGTAATGTTGGCCTAAATGCCCCTAATTTGGGCCCATACATAACTTCAGCAATCGACTAAATTTTCAATAGCGACCAACCATTATTACGACCACCATTACTACCGTCCCAATAACGCGTTCATCTGAATAAAAATGGGCCCAATCTTAGATCCATAGGCCAACATTAGAGCCATTTCCCCTAATCCCAAAGGATCTGCGAAGGATATTGTTCGCTTTTCAATCAAAAATGCATTTGAATTAATGTGTCTCTCACATAAAGGCCCAAACGCAATTTGGGCGGAAGCGGAACGGTAACGGCAAGTTTGACAGTTGTCACAAATGACATCCAAATGTCTAACCGATGTCTTTTTGGTTCTAACTTGTTTTAAATTCGACAAGTAGGCTTACTCAGATCGGACTTTTCCACTGACGCTGCCGTTTCGCTTCCGCTGTAATTGCGCTTGGGCCTTAAATCGTCTATTCCAGTGATCAAATACGGTCACAGCAAGCGACGAATATTTGATGTTGTTTGATACCCAAGAATTTCAAGAGTATCAAATAAATTGTTTGACTGTTTTCAGCGACCATGTTTGGCAAAACATAAAAAAGTCCAAATAAATGGAATGACAAATACAAACCAAATATTTGCCATAGCAATATTTGGTCATTACACCTTGGTAAAATATGTTTGTCAAAATTTGCCAAATATTAATTTGACGTTTTGTCAAACAGTTTTGTCATGACCGGACCGAGGTTTCCAGGCTCGGTCTCGGTCATGGCTAGACGAATCTGCTATTCTTTTTCTGCTGCTGCTACTACTACTGCTGCTACTGCTACTGATCCGTTGTTTTCAAAGTTCGTCACAAGAATTAGTCCTAGACTTAGTACACGGTCGACCACCTTGGTGGGATTGGTTCGTTTTGTTTTTAGAATTTGAAGAGAAACTACTTAATACTACTATTTACAGCTTAAAACTAACCTACTCTACTATATACACTTAACCTACTATGTACAAATTGCTTATTAAAGCATGTTCAGAAATATTGCATTTTTGGATAAATTTGGTTGTCATATCCTCAATTTTGGAATCTACTTTGGGAATTTCTGCCTCTTGATGGAGGTCTGCTATTCTTGTGTCGAATGGACGATCTAGGATCATCCTCAACACTCTATTCTGTGCAACCTGGATTTTGTTCCTGTGGGTCTGAGC